>NC_052029.1:14673919-15043787 GCF_015832195.1 Motacilla alba alba
CCTTGGGATATTTTTTAATCAGCCCTCCATTCCAAAATGTGGGGTAAAGCCCCATTTTGGGGGTAAAAAGGAAGCATTCAAATGTTATTTTTAGTACTCAGGGGTGGATTTGGTTGGAGAATTCCATCTTTCTTTTTTTTTTCCAAGAGGGATTTCAAGGACGGCTCCTGAAAATTGGCTGCTCCCAGGAATGGGGGAAGCAGAGTCTTATCAGAGCTCCCAAAATATTAAAAATCTCCTTTATTGCGCCCTGGGAAGAAGCAGGAGAGGGTTTTGCTCCTGGAATTCTTTCTTCCAGCAGATTTTTCCCCCGTGCATTCCAGAGGGATCATTAAGAAAAGGCTGATATTCCCAGAATTCTGATTCCAAGAGCTTTAGGTCCTTATGGATAAAACCATTTTATTTTTTTTTTTTTTAATTTCCATAAATGGGCTCGGAGGGATTTTGATAAGAGCTGGGTGTTGTTTATCTTCCCAAGGCAGGAAAATTCACCAGAGATTCCTTATGCACTGTGAAAATATCCCCAAAAATCAGCACTTGGAATTCCTGAGAAGAAAAGCAGGAGAGCAGGAATCCTTTTCCTCCAGGGAATTCTGGGAGCCCCTTTCCCTTCCCGACTCTTTCCTTCATTTTATTCGGAGTCTGGCGTGGTAGAAAATGTATTTCCAGGAATTTCACCACGTTTTGGAGGCGCTGGGAAAAAAAAGGATTGTGTGATAATAAAAATAATGCGATGAAAATAATGAAAAATAATAAAAATAATGTGATTTTTCACGAGTTCCAGTTTGGCTTTGTCTGGGAGAACAATCCAAGGATACCAGGAATTGTCAGGATTTGAATGGATTTATTCAAACCTCGTGTGAAAAACCATTTCAGTGCTGGTGGTTGGCGCCTCAGCCCCAATCCACGACTTGTAGGGAACAATTCCATCCGGGAATGACTCACTGGAAGCCATGAGAAGTTTCGGACTTGTTTGGAAGTGGGAAAGTTTAAAGGGATTTAAGGAGGGTTCCGTGGGAACGGAGCAGGAACAAGGCACTGCCGTGTTTCAGGATCAGCTTTCCCTGCGGAATTCTGGGGATTGGAAAACGTGGAATTCCTGCTGGGAGTGGGAGATGGGGGGGAAAATGAGGCCAAAAAAAGGAATTTTTGGTGCGTCCAGAGCCTCTGCAGCACCACGGAGAGCGACAAACCACGAACCCGCCCTCGCCGAGGAGGGGAGGAACGGGAAAATAAAACTGATAAGGGTCACAGATAAGAGAAATCCTTTTCTACGGGCTCACCCGTCCTAAAGGGGATTTAATTCTTGCTTTAGGCTTGGTTTTGAACACTCCTTTAAGGCTTTACCTGATAAGAGGTGGAGGAACAGGAGAATAAAGCTGATAAGGGTTGAAGACAAGATAAATCCTTTTCTGGAGGCTCATCCATCCCAGAGTGGATTCAATTCTTGTGCAAGGCTCGGCTCTGAGTTTAACTCGTATGAGGCTGGAGGAACGGGAAAATAAAGCTGAAAAGGCTTAAAAAAGGTCACAGACAGGGAAAATTCCTTATCCAGAGATCCATCCATCCCAAAGTGGGTTTAATTCTTGTTTAAGGCTCGACTTTTGAGCATTCATTTAAGACTCGACTTTGAGTTTAACTCACGTAGTCTGGAGGGACAGGAAAATAAAGCTGATAAGGGTCACAGATAAGAGAAATCCTTTTCTAGAGGCTCCTCTGTCCTAAAAGGGATTTAATTCTTGCTTTAGGCTTGGCTTTGAGCACTCGTTAAGGACTGACTTTGAGTTTAACTGATAAGAGGTGAAGGAACAGCAAAATAAAGCTGATAAGGGTCAAAGATAAGAGAAATCCTTATCCAGGGGCTCATCCATCCCAAAGTGGATTTAATCCTTGTTTTAGGCCTGGATCTGAGCACTTATTGAAGGCTCGACTCTGAGTTTAACTGACATGATGCTGGAGGATCCACTCCCAGGGATCCAGGGGCAGCCACAGCTCCTCTGGGAATTCCCTCCCAGCCAGGAATTCCCGATTCCCAATGTCCCATCCATCCCTGTGTCCTGTCCCTGCATCCCTCGGGAATATTCCTCTCCAGGTTTCCTGGAGCTCCTTCAGGCCCCGCAAGGCCACACCGAGGTCACCCCGAAGCGTCTCCTCTCCAGGCTGAGCATTCCCAGCTCTCCCGGCCTTTCCCTCTGCTCATCCTGAATTTTGCTCCGTTGGGAGCAGCTGGGAAGAAAAACAAATTCCAAGCCCAGCTTCCGTCCAGGTGGAGAATCCAACCCTTTGGCTTCCTCCTCCCGGGAAACTTCCGAGCTCAGGACTGGAGCGATCCAGCTGGGAGTATCTTCCCCCACCCCAATTCCCTGGTTTGACGCCAGACGGGGATGGAATTCCAGCCCCTTGGAGAGGCTTTGAAGGCGCTGATTTCCCTCCTTCCATCCCTCAGGAGCGGAGCAAAGGGAGGTGAGACTGCCCCAGCCCCGGCCCCAGCCCCAGCCTCGCTGCAATTCCCGATTTTCTCTGTGCAGGGAAAAACCTCGGGCTGCAAACTGGGAATGTCACAGAGCTGCTCCCAGCTGGGAGCTGAGCTCAGGTTCTGGGAGCTCCCAAAGTGCTCAGGCTGAACGCCAGCGTTAAAAAGAATAAACATAAAAATAAATATAAAAATAAACATAAAAATAAGCATAAAAATAGAAATAGAAATAAAAATTGAAATAAAAATTGAAATAAAAATAAGCATAAAAATAGAAATAGAAATAAAAATTGAAATAAAAATTGAAATAAAAATAAGCATAAAAATAGAAATAGAAATAAAAGTAGAAATAGAAATAAAAATTAAAAAGTAAAAGTAAAAATGAAAAAGTAAAAATAAAAATAAAACTAAAATGAAAAAGAAAAAGAAATAAAAATAAAAATTAAAAGTAAAAATAAAAAATAAAAAAGAAAACCAAAAATAAAACTAAAAATAAAAAAATAAAAATTAAAAATTAAAATGTAAGCTAAAACTAAAAAGAAAAATAAAACTTCCTGCTGCACGTGGAGTTCCTGGGAGAAGGAAAAACTGGGAACCAAGCGTGGTGGCTGGAGGTGGTGATGGATATCTGTGGATATCTCTGGAGCAGGGAGCAGCAGCAAACACATCCATTTATTTCTATGGCAACAGGAATAACTCAGGGCTCACCAGAGCCCAAATCTCAGCTGGCTTGGAAACTCCAAGTGATGATTCCCACTCTGATCCATGATTTTCCCAGCAATACCCAGAGCTTTTATCCCATTCATCTCCTTCTTCTCAGGCCAATCAAGTTAAAAACCAATATTTGAAATCCTTAGAGGAAAACGTGGGAATTCCAGGCAAAGGCTGGGATTGAATCCCTCAGGAGCTGGGATTGAGTCCCTCAGGAGCTGGGATTGAATCCCTCAGGAGCTGGGATTGAATCCCTCAGGAGCTGGGATTGAGTCCCTCAGGAGCTGGGATTCAGTTCCTCAGGAGCTGGGATTGAATCCCTCAGGAGCTGGGATTGAATCCCTCAGGAGCTGGGATTGAGTCCCTCAGGAGCTGGGATTGAGTCCCTCAGGAGCTGGGATTGAGTTCCTCAGGAGCTGGGATTGAGTCCCTCAGGAGCTGGGATTGAGTCCCTCAGGAGCTGGGATTGAGTTCCTCAGGATCTGGGATTGAGTTCCTCAGGAGCTGGGATTGAGTCCCTCAGGAGCTGGGATTGAGTCCCTCAGGAGCTGGGATTGAGTCTCAGATTGACTGGAAATGCTGTGTCTGGCTGGGATTGGGATCTTCCCAAGGCCCTCCTGCACTTTGGGGAATTCTGTGGGAATGAGGAGTGGACAAATCTCCAGCCCCAACCCTCTGTGTAACCAGGAACTGCTTCCCTCTTTTCCAAAGCCTCCAACTCGATGTTTATTTTTTTTTAAAGAGCTGCTCCTTCACCCCTTGGGATGCTTTTGATCCTGTTGGTTCCCAGCCTGGCCAAGCTCTGCAGATTTTCCCTCATTTCCACACTGCTTCCGTTGTGTTTGAACCTTTTCCTCTGCTGGATGTGAAAATTCTGTGTCAAATCCTTCCCATCCAATCCATTTTTGGAGCAAAGGCTCTAAAAACTGGGAGCAACCCAAGGATCTTCTGCTCCTCTGTCTCCCTGAGGTTTAAAGGGATCTCAATTGGTCTATTCCAGTCCTTCATCAGAGTAAACTCCAATTCCAACATTTCCATCCAATTCCAGCATTTCCATCAAATTCTAACATTTCCATCCAATTCCACCATTTCCATCCAATTCCACCATTTCCATCCAATTCCAGCATTTCCATCCAATTCCAGCATTTCCACCCAATTCCAGCCAGGCTTGGACCCGAGTCTCTCCTGGAGATGATTCCACACCCCTCATTCCTCCCCCTCGGTGCCAATCTCCCCTGGGAAAAGCTGCTGCCACGAGTTCTCCAGGAGTTCTTCCTTCTAAAAATATGGATTTGCTCACAAAGAATTTTTAGATCAATTCCAGAACCTGGGAGCAACCCAAGGATCTTCTGCTCCTCTGTCTCCCTGAGGTTTAAAGGGATCTCAATTGGTCTATTCCAGTCCTTCATCAGAGTAAACTCCAATTCCAACATTTCCATCCAATTCCAACATTTCCATCCAATTCCAGCATTTCCATCCAATTCCAGCATTTCCATCCAATTCCAGCCAGGCTTGGACCCGAGTCTCTCCTGGAGATGATTCCACACCCCTCATTCCCCCCCTCAATGCCAGTCTCCCCTGGGAAAAGCTGCTGCCATGAGTTCTCCAGGAGTTCTTCCTTCCAAAAATCCGGATCCAGCTCCTCCCTGCTGCCTGGGCCAGATTCCAAAGGCAGGAGGATGTTCCCAGCTCCCGTCCCCGCAGCTCCCCCGTGTCACAGCCGCAGGAGTTGAGCTGGGATGGTGCCAGGACGTGTGGCAGCATTTCCCCATCCTCAGCATTCCCGGGGGAAAACCCATCCAGGGGTCGTGCCAGGACATGGAATTGCGGGGTGGGACGGAATGAGGAGGCTTGGAACGGAATGAGGGGGATTTGGGAGGGGTTTGGACTCGGATCATGGAATCTTGGGATGGGGCAGGCTGGGAGGGAGCACGGGGGTCATCCCAGAGTGGGATTACATCCTGAAATTCGGGAATATCCCCGAGAGAGAGACTCCACAGCCTCTGTGGGATCTGCTCAGGGCTGGGCAGAAGTTCAGGGGGGATTCCTGGGATCAGTCCCTGCCCGTTCCTCTGGAGCAGAGCCCTCCCTGCAGGACAGGGACACCCAGGGACACCCGGGGACATCCAGGAACCCATGGGGACACCCAGGAACCCATGGGGACACCCAGAGCCACCCAGGGATATGCAGGGACACCGAGAGACAGACGGGGCCACCCAAGGACAGACAGGGACACCCAGAGACACCCAGGGATACCCAGGGACACCCAGGGATACCCAGGGACACCCAGGAATACAGAGGGACACCTGGGGACACCCAGGGACACCCAGGGATCCATGGGGACACCCAGGGATACCCAGGGACACCCAGGAATAGACAGGGACACCTGGGGACACCCAGGGACACCCAGGGATACCCAGGGACACCCAGGGATCTACGGGGACACCCAGGGATCCATGGGGACACCCAGGGAAACTCAGGGACACCCAGGGACAGCCAGGGCTGAGGCCCCTCTCAGCTGGGGCTCCTCTCCAGGCTGAGCAGCCCCAGCTCCCTCAGCCTCTCCTGGGCACGGAGCTGCTCCAGGCCCTTCCTCGCCCTCGCATCCCTCCGGGAGCTCCTGTCCCCGCTGTGCTGGGACCCAGAGCTGGACACAGCACCCAGAGGGGCAGGGTGGCTCCTTGTCCCGCTGGGAATGCTCTTCCCCGCACACCCCTCCGTGCCATTGTCCTTCACGGCCACGAGGACGCGCACAAAGAGCAGGACCAGCCCAAAATCCCTCATTTTGAGGCTTTTATCTCCGCCTCAGCTCTCCTTCCTCCCCGCAACGTCGACGTGAAAAATGCCACAAGCGCGCGGGCCATCAAATATTCCATCCAGCAAAAGGGGAGACGCAGGAAAATTCAAAAGGAAAGAAACTCTCCCAGCCCTGTGGGGTGCTGTCCCCTGTGCCGCCAAAGGTCTCTGTGCCACCCACGGGCGCCAGGAGCTCTTTTCCCTCTGCCTGTTGCCCTCTGCTCAGGGGAATCAGGATTGCAGGGAATGCTCTCCCAGGCTTTGTGTTCCCTCCATTCAGCCCCAACACGGCGCTGTTGGCTCGAGTGGGTAAAGGATTTACCCAGCCTTGAGAGCTTTTGAGAATGCTGCCTGTCTCCCTGCACAGATCCCGGGAAAATTCCTTTTTTCCTTATTTACAGGAAAAGCGCTGCTTTCTTCAGGGCAACTTAGGCACCACCGTGTTTATCCAGCAACATTTTCCCTAGCACAAACTGCTGATAAATTCTAATAAAATAAAAGCAATTCCTTTAAATTAACCCCATTTGGCTTCAAGCTGCCATTCCCGGCGGGATCATTGCTGGGCAATAAATTGTGGGCATTTTTCTGGGCGTGTTTGCCGAGCAGGTGATCCGAAGCTCCTCTCCTTGGCTGTTTATCGTGCCAAATTCTATTTTTATCAGATGACTCTTCCCATTGTCATGGCGAGAGCAGGCTGGAGTCTCGCTCGCGTTTAGCAACCCATGCCCATAAATACATCAGCAGATTGAATTCCAGCCTGACATGCCAGCAGCAGCTCTGCCTCGCTTTTTCCCCCCCCCCCCCCCCCCCCCCCCCCGTGTTCACACGTCTGACTCAAGCACCCGGCTCTAATTGAAAAGCCTCAGCAGAGGATTAAGATCAGATCCATTATTATGAGCGCGATGCTCTGTGCATGCTGATGAGGAGGGGCTGAGCTCGGAGCTGCTCTGAGCCCCCCAGGCTGCCCAGAAATTGGGGGGAAAACACTCGGGGTGACGCTGGGAGCGATGTTTGGATGTGTGACAGCACGGGGAGGGTGCGGGGAGAGCTCTGCCTCACTTTTATCGCACTTGTTGCATCGCAAAACACTCAAAATCCCAAATACTTCAGCCCCTTCCTGCCCGGCAGCCCCCGGGGGGTTCAGGAGGGAGCGAACCCAACAGCGGGGTCCCCTCGCAGCCTGGACCTCCAGCCCCCATCTTCCCTCCAGGGAGCGATGTTAGGGCCTGACTCGGAGCCAGCTGGAGGAACAGCTCCCCACACGGGATCCCGTTCTCCAGGGAGAGGCGCGATGCGCCCCGGCACTCGGGCTCCCCTTCTGCCCAGGGACGGGGGTGTGAAACCGGAGCCCCGCAGGTGCCAGAGCCCTCCCGCTGTCCCCAAACGCACCCCGGGCTCGGCTGCAGCGTTCGGGGGTCGGGCGGGGCTCGCTCCCAGCCTGCGGGAGGCTTTGGGGGATTCCTCGGGGCTGGACAGGAGCTGGAGCAGAGGGAAATGCGGCTCTTCCCCCTCCGACTCAAGCCCCGGGGCTGCGGGAGCGCCAGAGCCGGGTAAGGACAGCCCGGGATGGGGACGGGAACGGGGATGGGGGACAGGAATGGGGGACAGGAATGGGGACAGGGATGGGGACAGGGATGGGAACAGGGATGGGGACAGGGATGGAGATGGGGGGACAGGGATGGAGGGACAGGGATGGAGATGGAGGGACAGGGACGGGGATGAAGGGACAGGGATGGAGATGGGGGGACAGGGATGGAGATGTAGGGACAGGGATGGAGGGACAGGGATGGGGACGGGGGGACAGGGATGAGGAACAGGGATGGGGGAACAGGGATGAGGATAGGGGAACAGGGATGGGGGAATGGGGTTAGGGATGGGGGGACAGGGATGGGGAGGGAAGCACAGGGATGGGGGAACAGGGACGGGGAGTGGGGCAGAGGCATGGAAAAGGGGGACGGGCATGGGGAGGTGGCACACACACGGGAAAGGGGACAGACATGAAGAGGTGGCACACACACTCGAAGGTGGCACACACACGGGGAGCGGACACACACACGCACGGGGAGGGGACACACACACGCACGGGGAGGGGACACACACACTCGCAGGTGGCACACACACTCGCGGGGGCACCGGCGGGCACAGCATCCCTGCGCGGCGCTCCCGCTGCCCGCAGCAGCCGCTCCCAGCCCGAGTTGCCGAGCAGGGGGCGGCCCCCGGGCTGCGGCACCCCCGGCCCCCCCGAGCCCCGTGGCTCCTCCCGGGGGAGCGGCCAGCGCGGGGAGCGCTCCCGGCGCGGCTGCGGGAGCGGCAGGCTCCTGCTCCGGCGGAGAGCAGCCCTGGAGCCGCAGGTGAGCACGGCCGGGAGCCGGGAGCGGCGAGCCGGGATGCGGGGAGCGGGAGCGATCGCTGCGGGGAGGATGGGCACGGGGCAGCCGGGGGAGCGCACCCCGCTTGGGGGCTCGCTGGGGTGGAGGAGGCAGCGGAGCCGTCGGTCCCGCTTGTGGGGACACCGAATTTGTCCTTTTGAGGGGGGTTCTGGTGCTGGAGTGACTCCATAGTGACTCCATCCTGGCTGGGGGATGGCGAGGGGGATCCTCTGCGCAGTGGGGTGACCCGTCATGGTCACCTGGTCACCCACCCGTCCTGGTGGGGATGCGGGGGAGGGACCCTTTGGGCGGTGGGGTGACAATCCTGGCTGGGAGGATGACAAGGGGGGACGCTCTGGGCAGCGGGGTGACAATCCTGGCTGGGAGGATGACAAGGGGGACGCTCTGGGCAGTGGGGACGATGCCGCGTTTGAAGCAGGAGCAGCCTGAGCGCGGCGTTGGAGCTGGGAAGGGACGCGGAAGGCACCGGCGGGCACAGCCCGGGGCCGCTGTCACCCCGGGGATGTGACAGAGCCCTGATGGGGCTCCGGGAGCGAGCAGAGCCCTGGGGTGAAACACGGCAGGGAGCGCAGGGGCTGGGAGCAGGGATGTCAAGGTCAAGGTGACATCGGGGGGGTCAGGCCAAGGTGACATCGGGGGGTCAGGCCGGGGCCGGGCTGGGAGCAGCTCCGGCTGCCCCTGGGCTGGCTCCCTGCAGCTCCCAGCCCCGGAGCCCAGAGCTTGGCATGGAAGAGCAGGGAAAGAACAGCCGGGCTCAGAAAGAGCCAGGCTCATCTGGTCTGGGCTCAAGCGGAGACTTTTTGTAGCTCTGGGGAGGAGGAGACCCCCAGGTGAGACCCTACAGCAGCTCTCAGGGTGCTGGGACCAGTCTGGGGGCGCTTGAGGGACCCCCAGCTCCTGGGGCAGCCAGCAGGGCTGGTGGCTGCAGTGGAGCTGCGCTGCTGGAGTGGGATGGATCCAAGCCAGACGCCCCAAATCCTGGAATTTCCCCCCGGAGCTGCTGTTCTGGAGCTCCTTCTGCCAGGGAACCTGGGCTGTTCGTGCTCTCCCTCAGCCTGGGAGCAGCCCCAGCCTGGAATCAGCGCTCCTGCACCCACCTGGAATATCCCTGAAACCTCTGCGTGTTCCTGGATCACAGAGGGGAAGGGAGGAACAGAAACCTTTGGGAAAACCCCCTGGGTTTGGGGATGTGCTGGAGCTGGAGCCGGGTTTGGGAGCTCCAGCCCAGCCCCACTGCCCGGTGGGGGAACAGAGATGGAGCTCCACACCTTGCTCTGCCTGGAGAGGCTTAAATCGGGAGCAAAGCCAGCTTTAAATCTGGGAGCAAACCCAGTTTAAGTCTGGGACAAAGCCCATCTTAAATACAGGAGCAAACCCATCCTAAATCCAGGACCAAACCCAACTTAAATCTGGGAGCAAACCCATCTTGAATCAGGAAGCAAACCCAGTTTAAATCCAGGAGCAAATCCAGTTTAAATCTGGGAGCAAACCCGGCTTAAATTCAGGAGCAAACCCGTTTTAAATCTAGGAGTAAACCCAGCTTAAATCTGGGAGTGAACCCATCTTAAACCTGCGATCAAACCCAGTTTAAATTTGGGACCAAACCCAACTTTAATCTGGGAGCAGACCCTTCTTAAATCAGGAGCAAACCCACCTTAAATCAGGAAGCAAACCCAGTTTAAATCCAGGAGCAAACCCAGTTTAAATCCAGGAGCAAACCCTTCTTAAATCAGGAAGCAAACGCAGTTTAAATCCAGGAGCAAACCCAGTTTAAACCTGGCACCAAACCCAGCAGCATTTGCTTTCCACGAGTGTTGGTGTGGCAGGAGCAGCTCAGCCCCAGTGAGTAATCCCCGAGCACGACTGAAACGTGTTTGGGGAGAAAAAACAGGATTCAGCAAAGATTTGGGTTTATGGGCTGTTTCACGAGTTGTTTGCTCCTAAAAATAGGAGCAGCTTCTCAGAGCAGGTGCTCTGGGAAACCCTGGGATGAGCTGAGGGGTAACAAGGCGGTGCCAAATATTCAATTTTAAAAGATTTTTTTAGGGTTAAAAGCAGGAAGAAGTTGTTGAACTTGGAATTCAGCTGATTGGTTTAGTCCCAGTTCAGAGAGTGGAAGCAGAGGAGCAATTTCGTGTGAGAAAGTTTTGTTTTCAGCAGAGAAAAACCCACAATTTGTTTTTTTGGGGGGCAACAAACACCCCCTGAGAAGCATCAAAGGCAGATTTTTCCAAGCAGAAAATTCCATTTCAGGAGAATCTGAACGGATTCCATTGGTTTTTTTAACTCCAGGTGGTGGGGATGGGAAAGCCGAGGTGTGCCCACTGCATGGTACAGAACATTTTCATCCCTCAGAGCTGAGGCAGCTCTCGGGGTGATGCTGCATTTCCCTGCTGCTCCCACCCAGCTTTCCCGGGATTTCTGAGCTATCCCAGAGCTGCTCTGCCAGGTCTGCCTCCCTCTCCTGCCTGCTCCATTCCCCCAAAGCCGCGGAACGAGGCCCAGGGAAGCAGCAGGTGATGGACACTCACCCCCAAAACACGAAAATGATGAAATTATCCCAAACCCAGGGATTCATTGCAGCCAGCTCCACGGGATGGGAGCTCTGCTGCCGGGAGACAATTCCTGGAGAGTCCCGCGGGTGTTTTTCCTCCCAAGACAGTTTGAAAAGCCTGGATTCCCACTGGCTGTGTTATCCCTAATTATCCTGCTGCTGGAAGCAGCGATCTGCCATGCTGGTGCTGTAATTCCATTCCCAGCAATTACCGTGGATGGGAGAGTGATGATTCCAGAGGCAAACAGGCAGCAGGATCCAATCCAGCTTGGAAAATCAGCTTTAATTCCTGCAATTCCTGCCTGAGCCCTGCCCCACTCTCATGCAATGTTCTCCATGGAGTTATTTTTGCTTTCCTGCTGTGACCTGAGCCCAGGGAAAACTTCAGCCTTGATCTGTCTGGGCATTTTTAATTTTAAATTAAAAACTTTAATTCCATTTGAAACGTTTGTTTTTTCCTTAGGTTGGGATGATTTTTCCGTCGCTGTTCTGTTAATCCTTGGGTTTTTTCACCCAGGTTTATTTAGGAGTTTTCACAAATGTGAAATTCTAACACCATAACACCTCTGCTATTTATTCCCTGAATTTTTTTTTGGGGGAAGCAGGGACAGAGATATATTCAGCTGCTGTGGATGCTGATTTTTTCCTGGATGCTGCTCTGTCAAAACTTGGAATTCTGTCAGTGATTATTCCAGGTCTGCATTCCCAGCTCCTCAATTTTAAGCAGAAAACCCGGAATTTGTGGACAATCCCAGGGTGGGGGCTTGGAAGTCAAAGGGGAAAGGAAAAAAGCTGGATGAGAGGAAATCCCCTGGAGGCGTGTTTGTTATTAATCCCTTAATTAAGAACACCAAACAAGGCTATGAGGGATCAATCAGCGCCTCTTAATTACCTTTAATCATCATCTTTAATCACCCTTTGTGGAGGCTCAGGGTCGTGGTGACAAAAGGAGCTGAGGCCAAATCGTGCTGGTGAGGGACAAATTGTCACCTGGATAGGGGGAAAAAATTCCCTGTGCTCCTCCAAGGCAGCCAGGAAAACAGGGATTTGCAGCTGGTCAGGGTTTTTTTTCCAGGAAAAATCCCAGAATTCTGGTGGCTGCAAAGCAAAGGCCGAGGGAAGCAAATGTGGGATGGGGATCTGGGTTTGGTTTCAGATCTGGGGGACTTTGGGACATCAAATCCTGGGAATGGGGAATGTCCAGGTGGAGTAAATTCCTTCCTGGTGCTGAAAACAGCAGGGAAGAGTTGGAAGGATTCGCAGCAGAGCCTTAGGAAACGGATTTCCCCTCAGGAAAGGCACTGGGACATCCCTGGAATTGTCCACATCCAGGCTGGAGCGATCTGGGATGATGGGAGGTGCTCAAGGATGAGCTTGGAGGTTCCTTCTGACCCAAAGCATTCCAGGGTGCTGGGATTCCCTTCCCAACCGTCTTGGTGTGACAGCCACCTAGTTCATCCCCCAGAACAAAAATCCTGAGGGGAAAGTGAATATTCCCACAAACCCACGGGAAGAGCCCCACAGCGCTGGGGTGACAAAGTGTCCCTGGCTCCAGGGAAAGTCTGGCTGCTGAGGGAACCTGGAAATTCCTCTCTGTTGGAAAATCCAAAAATCCACCAAAAAAAAAATTCCACACCTCGCCATGGAAAGCACACCCAAGTCCTTAATTAAAAACAAACCTGGAATGCCAATGGATGGCTGGGAGAGCCCGAGGCTCTCTGCAAACAGGGATTTGGGGCTGGAGGATTTCTCCAGGGGGAGAAGAAATTGGAATTAGCCAAAGAAAAGAGCTCCTCTTTCCAAGGCCTGAACCCCCGTGGTGGTGGAAGGAGCAGGACTGAAGTCATTGCGTAATTCCTCCAGCCCTGAATCCAAGGATGTGCGCTGTGGAAAAGGGACTTTGGAAAAGATGTTCTTTTTCATTTTTTAGAGGATGAGCCACACATGACTGCCCCTCATGACCTTCCCTGCTGAGCTCCAGCACTGCTTCTTTCCATGCCTTCCAATTTTTCCCAGGCTCAGAGGGAAATTTGGGCTTTTTGGGCCCAGCCTGGATGTGCTGAGCCTGTCTGGGAAGAACATTCCCAATCCCAAGGATGCAGCTCCGTGGATATGAGTTTATAAACCCTGCCTGCCCCATCCCACGTATTTTTCCTTCCTGTCCTTCCCTTCCATGATCCCAGTTGGGTCACAGCAGGAAAATGGGAATTTCCAAACCCCTCCCAGCCGAGAATGAGGGGTCCCAGCTTTGGCTTCTCCCAGAATTCCCCCATAAATAACCCAAGGTTTGCTACGGCTCAGGATTTCGAAACGGGTTGAAGGTCAGGATTTAAAATTCCACTTTTCCAGCCAGGACTGGACTTTTCCTGTGTTATTTTATCCAGCCTCTGACCCACTCCTGTTTAATTTATAAGGAGCTTGGCTGAGCTCTGCCTGCAGTGGGATGTTGGGAATTGCAGGGATGCTCCCAACAGCTAAACCCCAAATATTCCAGCGGCACATCCAGCTCCTCCTGCCCCATCCCCACCCCCAGCAGCTCCCTCAGCTCTCCCTGCACTCCCAATTTCCCCGGTGCATCTCCACCCCGCCACGTGAGACACCTACTCCCCATCTGCACATTCCCAAAGCAGCTCGGCACATTTGTGATTCCTCCCGGGAGCTGCAGGGGCTCCTCCTCTCCCCCAGGTTTTCTCACCCCAGGAGAAAGCCCAGCCACCGACGGAGGTGGTTTCAGATCGCTCCTGGAGACAAGGAGTTTTTCCAGCGCTGTGGGCTGGATGTTTGTGATTCCAGACCCAAACCCCCGGATTATTGTGGGAATCTGATCGTCAGGTGATGGCAGCAAAAGTTGCCGGGTGTTTCTTCCACCTTCACCAGGATTTGCTGTGGGATTTGGTGCTCTAAATCTCCTTTTTTGGTGTTTTAAGTCCCCATTTTTTGATATGATGTTCCCAAGTTTCTCCAGCTGATAAATTGAACCCCACTCCAACGAAAAGGTGGAAAAAATACTCCTGGGAATCAAGCTCGCCACAGGAAAGGGGCGTTGGAAATTCTCCACCTTTTTCAGAATGGCTGGTAAAATTTATTCCAGATTTGAAGCTGGAGAGCTCAGCTGTCCTGGAGCTGCCCACTGCAGCTTGGATTTCCTGCAGGAAAAAAGGGATTTTTGGGATAAAAAGAGGTTCAGGGTGGGAGGAGAGGATGAGGGAACACAAATAATAATCTTGAGAGATGGGAAGAAGGAGTTTCTTCCTCCCCTTCTCTGTGCACACACCCTGACCTGGCGGGGAAGATCTCAGACATGATCCTTTCTGTCTTGGAGCTCAGGGATTTTTTTTTTCCAGGGGTTTTCCATTGTCATGGAAAGTTTTGCTTCTTTCCCTGATCCCAGTTCCAACCCCAACACCTTCCACTGTCCCAGGCTGCTCCAAGCCCCGTCCAGCCCAGCCTTGGACAGTTCCAGGGACCCAGGGGCAGCCACAGCTTCTCTGGGAATTCTATTCCAGAGCCTCTCCACCTCCACAGGGAAAAATCTGTCACAGCTCCACCCAGCCCTGGATCCTGTGAAAATGAAACAGAGCCTGGGATCTGCTGGGATGGGCACTGGGATGAGCACGGGGATTCTCCCACTGTGCAATTCCTTTGCTGGGAATTGATCCCACCCCACTCCCTGGCTGAATAATCCAACCCGAAATCCTGAATAGAAGAGGAAATGGAAGTGATTGTAAAAGTCTACTTTGTAAAAGTCCTGTCTGTCTTTTCCTTGAGTTTTTGAATTCTTGAATTTTTGAATTTTTGAGTTTTTGAGTTTTTGAATTTTTGAATTTTTGAATTTTTGAATTTTCCTTCTAGGAACAAGATGCCCGTGAAGTTTAATCTCTCTTAAGAGGAAAAAACCCACGGAGAGAGAGAAAACCAAAAGCCATGGATCCTCTGTACTTTTCCAGCACGTTCAGCGCGGAAGCCGCTCCCGGCCAGGCGAACTCCTCTCTGCTGCCCAACGCGACGGAGAACGGGACGCTCCCGGAGCCGCCGCCGTTCCAGTACATCCACAAGGTGCTCATTCCCATCTGCTACCTGCTGGTGTGCGCCGTGGGGCTGAGCGGCAACGCCCTGGTCATCTACGTGGTGCTGCGCCACGCCAAGATGAAAACGGTCACCAACATCTACATCCTCAACCTGGCCGTGGCCGACGTGCTCTTCATGCTGGGCCTGCCCTTCCTGGCCACCCAAAACGCCATCTCCTACTGGCCCTTCGGCTCCTTCCTCTGCCGGCTGGTGATGACCGTGGACGGCATCAACCAGTTCACCAGCATCTTCTGCCTGACGGTGATGAGCATGGACCGCTACCTGGCCGTGGTGCACCCCATCAAATCCACCAAGTGGAGGCGCCCCAGGGTGGCCAAGCTCATCAGCGCCACGGTCTGGACCTTCTCCTTCTTGGTGGTGCTGCCCGTGATCATCTTCTCGGACGTGCAGGAGGATTTCCAGACGTGCAACATGAACTGGCCGGAGCCGGTCAACGTCTGGTCGGCGGCGTTCATCATCTACACCTCGGTGCTGGGCTTCTTCGGCCCTTTGCTGGTCATCTGCCTGTGCTACCTGCTGATCGTGGTCAAGGTCAAGTCCTCGGGGATCCGCGTGGGCTCCACGCGGCGCCGCAGGTCGGAGCGGAAGGTCACCAGGATGGTGGTGATCATCGTGGTGGTCTTCGTGTTCTGCTGGCTGCCCTTCTACACCATGAACATCGTCAACCTGATCCTCATCCTGCCCGCTGACCCCGTCCTGGAGGGGCTCTACTTCTTCATGGTGGTGCTGTCCTACGCCAACAGCTGCGCCAACCCCATCCTCTACGGCTTCCTCTCCGACAACTTCAAGCAGAGCTTCCAGAAGGTTCTCTGCCTCCGCAAGGGCGACGGAGCGGAGGATGGGGACCCCGTGGAGCACCGGCAGGAGAACAGCAGCCGCCTGCAGGAGTCCATGCTGACCCAGAGGAACGTGGAGTTCAACGGGCACATGCAGACCAGCAAGGTCTGAGGGCATGGCTCGGCACGGCAGAGTCCCCTGGAGGACCTGGGGACATCAAACAGGGCATGGCTGGCACTGCAGAGTCCCCTGGAGGACATGGGGACTTCAAGGAGGGCACAGCCTGGCACTGCAGAGTCCCCTCGAGGACCTGGGGACTTCAAACAGGGCATGGCTGGCACTGCAGAGTCCCCTGGAGGACTTGGGGACTTCAAGGAGAGCTCAGTTCCTGCAAAAGGAAAATGTGGAGCCCCAGAAGCTCCAAGAAATGTGCACAGAGGGCTCTTCCCTGCTTTTCCCAGCTGGAAGTGCCAAGCTCTCGTGGTGTCCTGATGGATCTGATGTCTGGGACTGCTTTGGGTCCTCCAGGGAATGATTTCCAGGCTTTGTACCCCTCTAGCGATGCAAACCAACAGTAAGCCAGCTCTAATTCCCTTGTTAAGCTTGGTTTAAGGCTGCTTTGCACTGCTGGGATCAGCTCCGAGCAGCAAACAGCTCAGCTGGGATCTTTGGGAGTTCTTCAAGGGGATTTCTGAAAGGAAAATGAGATTTCTGCAGAGGTTCATGCAAAAAGGCACCAGCACTGCTCTGGAAATGGGTTCTGATGCGCTGGGTGCTGCCTTTGCTTTGTTTTCCTGTCATTAACCCATCCCAGGGAGCCAGAACAGCCAGGAGCCCTTCAAACACAGCCAGAAAGGATAAAAAACCAAGATCAGGAAAACATTCTGAAAAGGAATCAGCGTAGCCATGACATTTCCACCTTCCCACCCCACGAAACGCGCCGTGACCCCGTTATTGTGATGTCAGTGCTGACGGCCCTGGGCTCCTGGGGAGATTTTGTGTCCATTCCTTGGTTCTGAGTGCAAGTCTGGACTCAAAATTGTGTTTCCAGAAATTAAACCCGGCTCAATCCCGTCTGAGTGTAAATCTGGACTCAAAGCTGTGTTTTCAGACACTGAACCCAGCTCAGTCCTGCTGACAGTTGCCAGGAGGTGTTTGTGCCCCAGTCCTGCAGGTTTTTCCCAACTGTAATGATTCCGTAATTCCGTTTATTCTGTTGGATGTGACACTCACATTCCCAAAGCCAGGAACTCACGGGACACACCGAGACACAAGCACAGGATGCACCCAGAGCCTGGTTGGACCATGAGTAATTTACTCCCAGGTTTCTCCCAGGAGCAGGCAGTGCCCACCTGCCCTGCAGCACATTCTAAATCCCAGCACAGCCAGCTTTAATTGATCAATTAATAAAATTAACTTTTCCTGCAGGTTTGGTGTGGGCTGGGCTGTGATTCCCTCAGTTTTCCACCTGAAATGATCCCTCCTGGAAGCTCTGGAGGAGGAAATGACTGGAAGGCTCAAGGCTGGGCAGGAAAATCTGCTTTGGAAAAAAAAAAAAAAAAAAGGATTTTAATAAATTCAGATTTCTTGGAAGGAGCTAAACCATGGCTGGGTCAGAGCAAACAGCATTTGTCCCCTCCTTCCACGGAGTTTGATCAAATCCTTGGAATTAACCAAATGAAGTTTTATCCAGAGGGAACAGACCCTGGAGGAGAGGTGGATAAACCTGGGCCTCATTTTCCACACACCCCGCACTGACCCCACCTCTTTTCCCACCCCCCTGGATCAGGACGGGGATCCCAATTCCCAGAAAACAGAAATTCCAGCCAGCCCATCCAACATTCCCGTTGGTGATGCTGCAATCCATCATAGTTAAGGAACAAATTTAGGAAAGCTCTCAATGCCCCAATTCCCAGGAAAATTCCCTTTCCAACCAGCAGCTCCCTGGGGAATTCAGTGCCATGGGAATGCTGCTTTGAAGGAGTTTGGTTTCTTTTTTTTTCCTGGCTCAAGGAATTTTTTCTGGGAGCAGCCCCTGCAGATCAGCTCTCCCAGTGCCACTCAGCCTTTGCTCCATGGGATTCCCTCCCCATCCCAAAAAAATCTTTCCCCAGACCTGCTCGATGCCTTGGGAAGCTTTGCTGGCTTTTCCCTGAATCCCAAACGCCATTCCTGGGCTTCTCCTGGCAGCTTGGCAGTGGAATTTTGAGGAGCCAGCTGAGCTGCCGACGTCCCTGCACACATTCCATCAAAACATGTCATCCTTCCACAAAGACTGACAAATTCCCGGGAAAATCTGTCCTCCCAGCCAGCCCTTCCCAGGAAGCTCCAGACAGCACCGACACTCCCCAGATCCCTTTTTTTCTGCACACATTCCAACCCCAATCCCTCAGCCCCAGGGATTGAGTGACATTTTTAATACCTCGACAGACAATCCTTCCAAATTCCAGCTTATTCAGCTTTTCCTTTGATTCATCCAAGGATTCCAAAGGTTGGCTCTGCTCTGCTGGAAAAAAAAACAACAAACCACGTGCAGGAAGATCATGGAAAATTTGCCTGGTGCCCCCCTGACCTTCAGGAGGCGGAAAAATCATTTGGACAAAATAAAAATTGAATAAAATAATAAATAAAAAATAAACTGGAATTTCTGGTTCAGGCTCCAGCTATGAATATTCAATGAGATCCGTGGAATAAAGGGAATTCCAGCTGCTGGATACCAAAGGATGGGAAGGAAGGGTGCGTGGAAAAATCCACCAAGCAACCTTTGGGATACAGGAGCAGCTTCCTGCAGGGATTCACTTTTTATTTCATGAAAAATGCATTTAGTTGAGGGGGGGGAAATCATGGATGCAGTTTGGACAAGTGGGAATTAGGAGACGGCAATTCCAAAGGGCAGATTCCAGGTGGGCGTCCCAGAGGGATGGATCGGGATTTGTGGGCTTCACTGGGCACTTCCTGGGTTTCAGCAGGGTCACCATGGAATCCTCCGGCTTTGGGATCTCTCCTGGCTGCTCCCCAAGGGAGGAAAAACCCAGGAAAATGCCTGAAGTGTGGAATTTATCCCAGGATTTATCAATGGATTGAAGGTAGAGCAAGAGCAGGGCACACATGGAATTTTTGCACCTTCCCTCTTTAACTCCCAGGTAAACTCCCAGCTCTCTGCTCCCTGAGGTTCCAGGGCTGGGATTATCCCTGAGATCCAAACATTCCCTGTGCCACAAAGTCCTGGCCCAGCCTTGATCCACCAGCAGCATCCTTAAATCCTACAAATCCCAATTTCCAGTGCCTTTCCCTGCTCCTTGTAACTGCAGCCGAGGCAGGAGCGGCTGATTTCATTCCCAGATTTATTCCCAGGATATTTTATCCAGCTCCAGCCCCTCTCTCACCTGGAATGCCTCAGCTGCTCACCTCACCCAGCTCCTGGTGCTCCTGGCTCCTTCATTCCCGCTGGTTTGGGTGTTGTTTGGAGAACTCCATGGAAATCCGGCGCTGTTGCCATGGGATGGGCGACGCTCCGGGGTTTCTGTGTTCCCTCTCCCTTTCACACTTAATCCTCCCTATCTGCCCATCATTCCCTGGAAAGTCACAGAAGGTGAAACTGTCCCTGCCTGCTCCCTTCTCCTGAGCCTTTAAGCCCTGGATCCCGCTCCTGACCTCGAGCCAGGAGTCATCCCAAATACTGGATGTATCCCACTCCCTCAGCCTGGGATGAACCCGCTGTGCTTCCCCCGCAGGAAAAGCAGCAGCCCTTGGAAAAAGCTGGGGATGGACAATCCTGGCCTGTGGGGTGGGAGGTAACACAGGAATTCCCGCGGGGATTTGGCCCTGGATGCAAACACAGCCCCGGCCTGGATGCGCGGTGACCTGGGAATTGTCAGGGAAGAGTTTTCCCTTCACCTTCCGTGGATCTGCCGGCTGGATTTGGGGTTTGTAATCCTGGTGCATCCCTCTGGGATGGGAGATCCAGGACTGCAGCCCCCTCTGCTCCAGAGGATCCCTATTTCATATTCCAGAGGGAGATTTGGGGCTTTTCCTCTGCCTGCTCTAGAGGATTCCTATTTTATATTCCAGAGGGAGATCTGGAGCTTTTCCCCTCTGTGCTCCAGAGAATCCCTATTTCATATTCCAGAGGGAGATTTGAGGTTTTTCCCCTCCCTGCTCCAGAGGTGAATCCCACCACGGTTTCCTCTGGAGAATCTGGTGGAAAAAAAAAAGGATAAAAACCCCTCCAAGGCCTCAATGAATTTATGCACTCCTGGCTTTTCCCAGCAAAACAAAGAATCACGGAATGCTCTGGATTGGGAGGGACTTCAAGCTCATCCCATTCCAACCCCTGCCATGAGCAGGAACAATTTCCACTGTCCCAGGGCGCTCCAAGCTCTGACCTTGGGCACTCCCAGGGATGGGGCAGCAATCCTGGGCACAATTCCTGCATCCAGGAGGGGCAACAGAGCCAGGCAGGACAAATCCCACGCCCAATTCCTGCTCCCAAAAACCAAGGGGCACAAATCCCATACACAATTCCTGCACAATTCCTGCTCCCAAAAACCAAGGGGCACAAATCCCATGCACAGTTCCTGCACAATTCCTGCTCCCAAAAACCAAGGGGCACAAATCCCATGCACAGTTCCTGCACAATTCCTGCTTCCAAGAGCCAGGCAGCACAAATCCCATGCACAATTCCTGCTCCCAAAAACCAAGGAGCACAAATCCCATACACAATTCCTGCACAATTCCTGCTCCCAAAAACCAAGGAGCACAAATCCCATACACAATTCCTGCTCCCAAAAACCAAGGGGCACAAATCCCATACACAATTCCTGCACAATTCCTGCTTCCAAGATCCAGGCAGCACAAATCCCATACACAATTCCTGCTCCCAAAAACCAAGGGGCACAAATCCCATACACAATTCCTGCTCCCAAAAACCAAGGGGCACAAATCCCATACACAATTCCCGCTTCACCTGAGGAGAAGCGCTGGCTCCGGGAGCTGTGGTGACAGCAGCTCCCCTGGGCTGGGTAATTAATTAATTATGCATTCCCAGAATTAATGAGAGCATCCTGTTTGCATCCCTGTCCCGTTTTTCCCGCAGATTCCAGCCCCATATGCCAGGTGCCAGACAGGGCTGACAGCCCCCATCCCACACTTGGAATTCTTTTATTTCCTGGCGTGTCTGTGCCTGGCTCCTGACAGGAATCAGAGGCATTTCCACCGAATTAATTCATGGCACTCGATGGTGTTTGGATTTTTCCAGCACGTTCTCAGGGAGGGAAAAGCAGATCTGTGGATTTCTGACCGGATAAAAACCTGGGAGCTGAGCTGGGCCACACGGATAGGGGCAGGGAATGGGAACGGAGGGTTCTGCATCCCTGGAATCACAGGATCACTGAGGTGGGAAAAGATCTCTGGCAGCACTGAGCCCATCCCTGTCCAGGTGTCCTTTCCACCCTGGAAAAATTCAGGATTCTGACTTAAAAGGGATGAAAACACAGAAAAACAGGGAAAAATGATCTGGTGGAGGAATTGTTTTGGATTCTTCCTTGCATGGAAAAAGGGAGACAATTCCAATGTGATCCCCTGGCAATTCCCAGGCTCTGTGCTGGGTTTCGGATCAGCAAAACCCCAAATCCAGTGGCAATTCCTCAGTTTCCTGCACGTGGAATTTCACTCCTGAAACGGCCTTGGGGTGGCTGAGATTGCAGCATTCCAGCCTGGAGCCAGCAGAGAGGGATTTGCTTCCAGAACAATCCAGAGAAGAAGCAATTCCCTGGAGAGCTGATTTTAATGTGATTTTTCCCTGGAAATAGCATTAGGCTGTCATTCCCAATGTCTGGCAGGAATTGCTGGGTGCCCAAACCTCTGCAGCAGCTTTTGGCTGGAATACAAATGCAGCTGGGGAGGAAAGATCCACAGCTTTGGGAACAGGGAAGCAAACCCCTCCTCACCCCAGGGATCCAGCCCATCCTCCCTGTTTGCCCATTCCCGAGGGGATGAAGCTCTTCCCACATCTTTGCGGGGCCAAACCCAGCCCTGCAAGGACCCAAATCCCGAGTCATCCCCACAGGAAGGCCCTGCCCCATCCAAATCCCAGGGATTTCACTGAGAATCCTGGGAGAGAACAGGAAATCTCCCAAAATTAAGCAAGGAAAAGCTGCTGAGGGCAGAGAGCACACATGGATTCTCTGGGTGCTGCTGCCTGGATCTTGCCAGGAAAAATAAAACCACTCTGGAAAATCAGGAAGAGAATGAGGAATCCTCAGGATTTACAGGAACAGGAAGCAAGAACAGGGAACCCCCAAATGAATCCCATCTCTCATTCCAGGGAAGGATGGAGATTCCAGCCTGTCCAGAGTTTGGGAATTGAGATTGCCAGACTGCCCAGGGATTGGAAATTGCCATTCCCAACCTGCCCAGGGATTGGGAATTGCCATTCTCAGGCTGTGCAGAGTTTAGGAATTGTCATTCCCAGCCTGTCCAGGGATTGGGAATTGCCATTCCCAGCCTGTCCAAAGTTTTGGAATTGCCATTCCCAGCCTGTTCAGATTTGGGAATTTCCCAGCCTGTCCAGGCTTTGGGAATTGCCATTCCCAGCCTGTCCAGGCTTTGGGAATTGCCATTCCCAGCCTGCAGGGAGGGTGTGGAAGGCCAAAGTCTCCATCCCAGCTTTTAGCCAGGATTGCTCCCTGGCTTGGAAGCGCTCTCTGTTTGTTTTCCCACTTTCCCCTCCCATCTCCTGCATTTCCTCCCAATCCTTGGGGCGGGATAGATCCTTGCTGGAGTCATTAAATCCCATTCCACTCATCCAGAGGCAATCCATTAGCCTGATTTGTTGCCTGGTTTCCTTATCGGCCTCGATGTTATCTCACCGTTCCTGTCGTAAATCCAAAGTTTCCTCCTGGAGAGGAAGGGAAGAGTTTGCCCAAGGCACCGGTGCCTGTTGTTATTCCCGAGAAAAATCCATCCAGAGGGATGGAACCACACCCAAACAGGCTCTTTAACCCCAAACAGCACAGGAGGAGGTGGGAATGAGGGGTTGTGGCATTCCCGGGATAGAGGGGGCAGAACAACACAGCGCAGAGGAGGTTTAACTTGGATTTTAGGAATTCCAGCCTGGAAAAGGGATTTTAAAAGGTGGCACTGGGAAAATCTTTGGACGTTCAGCTTTTAGAGATTCCAATTCATTCCCCAAAAACGTCAGCAGGCTGAGATTCCTGGTGGTTTTTAGGGCATCTGGATCCTGCGGATTTTGCCCCTGGAATTGATGCAGATTTCATGTTTTCCCTCTTTATCCCCAAAACAGGCTGGGAGGAGACGGGAATGAGGGATTGTGGAATTCCCGGGATAGAGGGAGCTCAACAAGCAGAGCAGGGGAGGTTTAAGTTGGATTTTAGGGAAATTTCCTTCCCAAAAGGGGCGTCCAGCCCTGGAACAATGATTTAAAACGTGGCCATGGGAACATCCAGCTTTGACATATTCCACTTTTCCCCCCAAAACCTCGGCAGGTTGGGATTCCTGGTGGTTTTTAGGCCATTTGGGGTAATTTGGATCCTGTGGATCCCTTTGGAATGCTTGGAAAGGTCATGGTGCCCCTGGAATCGATGTGGATTTAAGGATTCCCCTGCTCCTGGCACTGGGATGAGTCATGAGGGCTCCAAAATCCAAATATCTCTCCTGGAGGTGAGTTTATTCAGGGATAAAAATGATGGATTTTTGCTGCTTCCCAGGAGAAAGGGACTTCTCTGGAATTCTGTGGATTGGAAACGTTCTGGGTGGGTTTTTTTCCCAGCCCTGGCAATAATCAGGGAATTTTTAATTGTAATTTTAATCAGTGCAGCAAATGGGAGATGGGAAAGGATCAAAATTGTGGGAAAACTGCTGGATCTGGATCTGTGAGGAATGAGGAATTCCAGACCAGCTGGGAATGCTCCTGCTCCACCACAGAGATCCTGCCAGCCTGGGAATTCTTTTTCCAAACTAGGGATGGGATTAGAATTAGGAAAAGGAGGGAAAAAGGTGTGGAGCTCTCCAGTGCGGCCTTAAAATCATGGAAATCTCCCAGGTTTCCTTTTCAGGATGCAGGTTGTGGGAAGCAGGAGGTTTCAATGCTTGGGATGCATTTTTAGCTGGAATTTTTTACTCAAAAGTCCCCATTTTCAGGAAAATTGGGGAGATCTTGAAGATTTGGGATTGGTTTAGAGGAAAAGGAGTTGGTGACAGCTTCCTTTTGGGAATTCTTTGGATTAAAGGAGCTAAAATTGCCCCCAGAGACTTTTCCAGGGTCAGTGTGGTGCTTTTAGCCAGGGAATGTGGGAAAACTTATGGAAAAGAGAGAAACAACCCAAGGTACTGAAAGCAAAATCTTTATTTCAGCTGCTTTTCCCAAAGCTGGGGAAGGTGAAATCCATGGAAGCGATTTCCTGGCAAGAAATTCCCTGGATTCTTTGTACAAAAGGTTTGGGAAGCAAACGAGAGACTGGGAGAAAGGAGAAGGAGGAATGGGATAAAATGATGGGGTTTTGCTGCACGCACCATGGTTCTATCCATAATTTTTTAGGAAAAAACCCCAAATCCCTAAAAATCACTGCTTGGAGAAAAGCTCCTTTTTCTTTCCAGTTTTTCCTCCACTTTCCATAAATGATGGTGCCATAAAATGGTAATTTCTGGGAAAAACACCCCCAAATCCCTAAAAATCACTGCTTGAAGAAAAAAATCACTTTCCTTTCCCATTTTTCCTCCATTTTCTAGAAATGATGGTGCACCAAGGTGGTAATTTCTGGAGGAAAAAGCCCGAAATCCCTAAAAATATAAAAAACCCCCAAAACCTTTTTCTTTCCAGTTTTTCCTCCATTTCCCAGAAATGATGGTGCTCCAGAACGGGAACATCCAGATGGGAGCACAGCCTGAAACCCCAGCTTGGCAAATCCCAAATTCCCAGCATTTTGTTCAGTTGGGAAGCACATTCCCAGGCAGGCTGGATGTTCTTCTGGGAAGTTTTTCTCTGGAACTGGTGGCTGTTCCAAGCTCTGTTTCCCTGGAAAAGCTTTCCCAAATCCATCTGCTGCTATTTCTCTAATTCCACCATTCTGCTGGAGCCATGGAATATGAACAGAATGGAACCAAACTGGAATTTGGGATCAATTCCTGTGCAAAATATTGATTTTAATGCCAAAATTTCTGCCTGAGAGGAGCCAACGTGGTTCTGCTGAGGAGGGGGGGGCGGCTCTAATTAGCTGAGATTTTTGCAGGAATAACAAAATTCCTTAATTAGCACCTGGATAACTGCTCTTGTCCTTAGGGGTAATTATTTTATTGTAATTATTTCCTAATTATTACAATTCCTCATCTAAAGCACAGCAAAGGAGGGAAATTCTGCTGCCAACTTGGCAAAGTTTTGGGGATGTTCCTGAGGGGCTAGACAGGGAGCTGGGAATCTTCTGGAATTTTTGTGCAGGTGGAACAGTTCCCTCCATCCCCACGGGGGTGGAAAACCACCCTTCAAATATTCCAAACGGGACAGGAGATGCACAGCAAGGTGGAATTTTTGCCGTCAACTTGGCAAACTCTTCAGGGATGTTCCTGAGGGTCTTTACAGGGACCTGGGAACCTTCTGGAATTTTTGTGCAGGTGGAACAGCCACCTTTGTCCACTCAGGGGTGGAGAGCCACCCTCCCAAGGGCTGCAGATATTCCAAATGGAATGGGAGATGCAGGGAAAGAAGGGAAATTTTTTGCTGCCAACTTTGCAGCTCTTCAGGGATGTTCCTGAGGGGCTACACAGAGAGCTGGAAAACTTCTGGAATTGTCGTGCAGTTGGAACAGCTCCCTCCATCCATAAATGAGTGGAAAAACCACCCTTCCAAGGGCTGCAAATATTCCAAATGGAACGGGAGACGCAGAGAAAAAAGGGAAAGTTTTGCTGGGAATTGGACAAACACCAGGGGTGCTCCTGAGGGGCCACAAAGGGAGCTGGGAACCTTCTGGAATTCTTGCGCAGCTCGGATCCACACGGATGCGGGAAAACAACTCTTCCAGGGCTACAACCATTCCCGATGGAATTTGAGATGCACTTCTAGAGGGAAGACTGGCTGGGTGGCCCAGAGCTTCACCCTGGAGCCGAGGAGCTCCTACTCCAGGGCGGGTTTGATCAGGTGCCCGTTGAAGATGATGTAAACATCTGACTCCTCGCTGTAAATGGCGTTTTCCCTCTCCCTCTTGAACATCCTGATCCAAACCTCATCCCCTTCCTGCAGATCCAGCATCAGGCTCTGGCTCTGCATGATGCTCCTGTCGCTGGGCTGGGCGTACAGGATGGCCACGGCCTGCTCGTTCCTCATCAGGTGCACGTAGGTCTCCTTGAAATTCCAGGTGTGCACGTTGAGGCTGAAGTAGTAAATCCCAGGGACGTAGCAGAAGAACTTCCCGGAGAACATGTTGAAGTGCTGGTAGAGGTTGACGAGCTCCGTGTCGAAGGTGACGTGCTGGAAGTAGTCGGAGCTGTGCAGGGGCTTCCGGCGGCCCACGGAGAAGGCGGCGAAGAGCTGCTTGCAGGAGTGGCCCTGGGGCCCGGGCTGGCCCTTCTGGCCCTTGCGGCCGCTCGGCCCGCGGGATCCTCGCTCTCCCGCCTTCCCGGCCGCTCCAGGGAATCCCCGCTCGCCCATCTCGCCCTTCTCGCCTGCCAGGGGGAGGGAAGAGTGTGGGAAAACACAAGGGTGGGGAGCTCAGGGCCCAGGAATGGCCTGGAGACAAGCAGCAGAGGAGCTGCTGGGCATTTGCCCAACCTGGGAATATCGGGCAGATAGCAGCAGCTGCCCAGTTCCCAGAGGGATTAACCTGGGAATATCGATCAGATATCAGCAGCTTCCCAATTCCCAGAAGGATTAATCTGGGAATATCGGGCAGATATCAGCAGCTGCCCAGTTCCCAGAAGGATTAACCTGGGAATATCTATCAGATATCAGCAGCTTCCCAATTCCCAGAAGGTTTAATCTGGGAATGTCGATCAGATATCAGCAACTGCCCAATTCCCAGAAGGATTAACCTGGGAATATCGGGCAGATATCAGCAGCTGCCCAATTCCCAGAAGGATTAACCTGGGAATATCGGGCAGATATCAGCAGCTGCCCAGTTCCCAGAAGGATTAACCTGGGAATATCAATCAGATATCAGCATCTACCCAATTCCCAGAAGGATTAACCCAGGAATATCAACCAGATATCAGCAGCTTCCCAATTCCCAGAGGGATTAACTCTGGGCCATGTTTGGGCACCACCATATTTTGGGGACCCCTTGACCTTGTTTTGGACACATTTTGGGCACGACAACCTTTTGGGCACCCCTTGACCTTTGGGCACAATTTGGGCACATCTTGACCTTGTTTTGGGTGCCCCTTGACCCTGTGTTGGGCACATTTGGGTACAACCACATTTTGGGCACCCCTTGATTTTTATTTGGGGCACATTTTGGGCACAACCACATTTTGGGCACCCCTTGGCCTTTGCTTGGGCACATTTTTGGACATCCCTTGACCTTGTTTTGGCACTTTGGGGCACATTTGAGCACAACCACAATTTGGGCACCCCTGGACCTGATTTTGGGCACTTTTGGGCGCCCCTTGCCCTTGCTCTTGAATTTTGAGCTGAATTTTTCGGTAGGGAAGCACCGAGGAAGAGCGGCAAGGAAAAGGAGCTGCACCCACCTTTGAGGATGGTGATGTCGATGGTGGGCTGGATTTTGGGCACGGAATATTCGGGGTGGCCGCTCATCCTGGCGGACCTTTGGGAGAAGATGGACACGGGCTGCTCCGAGGGCCCGCAGCACCTCACGCACGCCAGGCGCCGCCTGGGCAGCGCCTGCTCCGCCTGGGATGCGCCATTCCCGGCGGGAAGCAGCAGCAGCAGCAGGACCACGGCGCTCATCCTCCCTCGGGAGCAGCTGGGGGGGGAGAGGGAACGCAAACCATTAACGGGGCGATCCCAATCAGGGCCACCTGGCGAGTGCTTTCCTTGGGGTTAATGATTAACGGATCCTGGAGCGGCGCCGGGAGACTCCGGGTGGGAATGGTGCCCCTCGGAGCGCTGGAAAAGGCGATTCCTGGCTGGCATTACCTGTGACAGCTGCTGAGAGACACCAGGTCAACAAAAGGACGGGGGGAAAAAAATCCCAAGCCAAACAAAACCTGCTGGGAGCAGAAGCTCCGCTGGGAAAGCTCTTGAGAAACTCCGCTGGAAAAGCTCTTGACAAACTCCGCTGGAAAAGCTCTTGGAACGACCGCTATGGGAAATTTCTGGGGAAATGACAAAAGTGATGCTCTGTTGGTTTGTCTGGTGCCTCAGTATCCCAAAAAATTCAAAATGAAGGGCAAAAATATGGAATTTTATTTAAATATAGAGCCGAAACCTGATTTTTTTTGGGAGGAAAGGCCCAGAAGAAAAAAAAACCAAAAGAAATCAAAAGCTTTTCTATCTTTAAATATTTTGTGGCGGCGTCTTGCTGGTGACTTCTTTCCATGGTTTATCCATTCCCATATTCTCTTCCAATCGGAATTCCTCTGTGTATTTTCCAGTTTGATTTTCCCATGTGTGGAATGGAAACCCAAAGAGCTGCACCAAACCGCACCAAACTGGATTTGCTCGGCACCAACTCTGGGGTTTGGGAATCCTTTGTTAGATTTTCATCTGTCTGATTTCCATCTGATGCTGGGAGAAATCCAAGGGAAAAAAAATGCCTTACATGGAGGAAAAAAAAGAGGAATTTTCCCTGGCTCCTCATTTACCTGTTTCTAAGGAAAATTTGAGCTGTTTCTGGGAGAAATCCAGGGAGAAAATTCCTCTTTTTTCTCCATCTGAGGCATTTTTTTCCCCTGGATTTCTCCCAGATTCAGCTCAACCCTTCCCTAGGAACAGATCAGTGAGGAGCCAGAGAAAATTCCTCTATTTTCCATATCAAAGGCATTTTCCCCCTGGATTTATCCCAGAATCAGCTCCAATCCCTCCCTAGGAACAGGTGGAAAGAAGAGGAATTTTCTCTGGCTCCTCACTGACCTGTTCCCAGGGAAGGACTGGAGCTGGAGACTGACCACTCATTCCCATTCCATGTGTAATTAGTGTCATTGCACTGACTGCAGTGGAGCCTCATCCAGGACGGATTTCTTGGATTGCTGCCTCCCTGGATCTTCTCCAAAGCCCAATTAGTGAGATGGACTCGGGATGACCCTGGGCTGGGAATGGCTCCTCTTCCACCAGCTGGAATTCCTGGAATAGGTCGGGAAGGGGGTGCTGGATGGCCTGGATTCCACTGGAAATCCAGGATTCATGGACTTCATGGATTTCATTCCATGCACACCCAGAGGGAGAACTTCCAGCCTTGGAGCTGCTTCCCTGGGAACGAAATGAGCCAGGGGGATAAAAGGAGGAAAAACCTGTCAGGAGAGGGATTGGACCAGCATTCCTGGGAAATGTTTTCTTCCCATTCTTCCCTGCTGCAAAAGAAGTGTCAGTCACACCTTTCCAGCTTCCTGGAAATCCAAGAAATCCTTATTAGCAGGAAAATAATGACTTTCCCTCTGAGAGCAGGGAATGTTCTTTCCTGAAATCCTTCAGGACTAGAAATACCTTTGGATTTGTAATTGCTCCTCATTCCAGTAGCAGCTGGAGGAGGGATCAATCCCCCTTTTCCATCAGCATTCATTGCTTGAATTCCATGTAATTAAACCCTTTTAAAAGCCATCTTTGAGTTTCCAGCCGGGAATAGAAACACAGGAAGATTAAATGGGCAGAAAATCCTGGAAAACCAGCCCAGGATGGACTTGATGGTCTTGAAGGGCTTTTCCAGCCTCAGGAATTCTGGGATTTCCTGAGCCATGCTCTGAATTCCTGCTGATATTTTCCTCCCTGTTATTCCTAGGGCTTCACTTGGAAAAGAAATCCATGACTACCCTTGCCTTAAAATCATGGACAACACCAGGCACTGCCCCTTTTAACTGGGGACAAACCTCGATCAAAACCCCACAGTTAAACCCAAAACCTTGACGGAAAACTCACGGATGTGCCAGCCTCGAAGCTCAGCGCCGTTCCAGAAACATGGAAAACATTCCAGCTGTGCCTTTTTTACCTTTTATCTTCTCTCCAGCCTGAAGCTCCTCACGGCTCCGGAGCTCCTTGGATCGGGAGCAGCAGGAAACGAGGCATCCTCAGGGCTGGGATTGTCCGGCACTGTGCTTCCTCTTGGAAAGGATTTCCCCGGGATTTGTTTTATTTTCTCCCCCAGGAGGAGCTGAAATTTCTTACTGGGCAGCTCCTTGTGGAAAAGCCCAAAACGCTGGAGGATTTTGGGTGTTTTCCAAGGAAAATGCTGCTGGATTCGGGTGCCGAGCTCCGGCAGCTCCTGCTGGACAAAATATCCCAGAGATCCTTCAGGAGCTGGGCTGTGGCGGAAGAGATGTGAGAACTCCCAGGCAGGAATGTTTGCATCCCAAAAAGGAAGTGGGTTAGGAATTCCCACTGCCTGTCGTGGTTGGAGGATGAGCGAGGTCCTTGTCCCGGGTGTTTATCCAAGCCTGGGATGATGGAGAAGAGGGGCTGGATGTGCTGCTGGAGCTGTGAGGGAGGCAGGAAGGAGGGAAAAACAGGATCCAGCCATGGAGAGATCCAGGAGTGGAGCTGCAGCTGGATTTGCAGTGCCTGGGGGATCATTCGTCTGGGAATTTGCAGCTCCTTTTCCAATTATCCAGTTTATTTTTCATTTTCTGGTGCTTTTTTTGAGCCTGGGCCTGTTTCCAGTGCGGGTGATTCCCTGAATTCCTCCATCCTGGGAGGAGCCAGCCCTGAGCAGCAACCACTGGGTGCTCACCTGCTGGGAATTCACCAGGAATTCCCCAGGAATGGGAAGAGACCGAGGTTCCCAAGGAAATATCCCTGCACCCCGGGGGGATTGGATGGATTTAGCACAATTCCGTGGGGGTGCTGCGGGGGAGAGGCTGTGCCTGGATGGAAATTCCTGCAAATTCCCAAGATTCCATCCTGCCCTAGCAGGAGGATGTTCGTGATTCCCAAGGCAACAAGATTTCCCTTTTTCTTTCCCTTTATCCCAGGATTCCACCCTGCACTGGGACAGGATGCTCCTCATTCCCAAGGGAACACAGACAGGGAGCAGGAGGATGCTCCTCATTCCCAAGGGAACACGGACAGGGAGCAGGAGGAGGTTTGTAATTCCAAAGGCAACAAGTTTTCCCTTTTTTTTCTCTTTATCCCAAGGTTCTACCCTGCCCTGGGACAGGGAGCAGGAGGATGCTCCTGATTCCCAAGGAACATGGACAGGGAGCAGGAGGATGCTCCTGATTCCCAAGGAACACGGACAGGGAGCAGGAGGATGTTCCCAATTCCCAAGGAACATGGACAGGGAGCGGGAGGATGCTCCTGATTCCCAAGGAACACGGACAGGGAGCAGGAGGATGTTCCCAATTCCCAAGGAACATGGACAGGGAGCGGGAGGATGCTCCTGATTCCCAAGGAACACGGACAGGGAGCAGGAGGATGTTCCCGATTCCCAAAGAACAGCTCTTCCCTCTCTCCTTCCCCGTGTCCCTGCCCGCACCTCTGACTCCTGCAGTGTCCTGGAATTGTCCCTGCTCCAGGCTGGGCGGCTCCCTGGCAGAATTCCCGGCTCCCGAGCCAGCCCAGGCGGTGATTCAGCAGGAATTACAGTAAAAGTCATTCCCAGGGCAGCTTCTCCCGCAGGACAAACCCCCCTGACGGCACCGATCCCTCCTTCGCCCTTCCCGATGGAAAAGCAGCTTTCCCGGGATTTGCCAGTGCTCGGAATTCAGTGACAAGTCGGGGTTGTCCCTGCGGAGGGTCCCGGCTGGGATTTTCCCCCAGGATGCGGTGCCTGGATCCCGCCCGGCCACGCTCCCGTCCCGGAGCGAGCAGCGCATTCCAAAGGGCTGGAGAAGCGAATTCCCTGGAAGTTTCCACGCCTGTGGAGACTCCGGGAAGCGGCTCCTTCCTGCCCTGTGTCCATCCCCATCCCGCCGGGAGCGGCATCCCGCTGGGAAGAGCTCCGTCCTGGGGTGTGCAGGGTGGATAACGGGACAGGGAATTTTAATTGGGACAAATTAAAGCCAGCCCAGCACTCCCAAACCCCCTCACTCCTGCCTTTCCCAGGGAATCTGCTCAGCAGGGTGGGAACGCTGTTCCCACAGGATCCCCAGCCCTTTATCCCGATCCCTGTAACTCACCTGGTCCCTCAGAATCCCTGGATTTTCCTTCCCTTGCCGCTGCTCAGCTGCTGCTGCTGCAGCTCTCCAGCCCGGCTGCAGCTTCCTCCGTGCTGGGATCCAAGAGAAACACGGAAAGTCAGCCTGGATCCTTAGGAAACCTTGGCAAAAGGAATTTTTTCCCCCGGTTTTCTTTGCTTGCACCAACTTGTGCCGGGCTCCTGAGCCTTTGTCCCGCTCCGGTTTCCTCGGGATTCGCTGCCAGTCTGGAATTCCACAGGGCCTCTCCCAGGGATGGAAATAAAAAGTGAAAAAAAAAAAGGGATTTAAAAAAAAAAAGGATGAACAAAACTCCACCACAGAACCCAAAACCACATCCAGAGCTCCAGCCAAGAGGGAAAGTGCTGGGATCACATGGAAAGAATTTTTCCTTGGGAGTTTTCGGCATCTTTTTAGGCAGAAGAAAGGAAAAAAAGGAAACAACGAAGCCACAATAAAACCTCAGGGATTTGTGCATGAGCTGGAAAAGTGGGAATGGTTTTGAGGTGAAACAGGGGGGGGATGAACATGGGATATTGGGAAGGAATTCTTCCCTGGGAGGGGCTGGAATGGATTTCCCAGAGAAGCTGTGGCAGCCCCCGGATCCCTGGCCGTGTCCAAGGCCAGGCTGGATTGGGTTTGGAGCACCCCGGGAATTGTCCCAGGGAGGGAATTGTCCCTGCTCATTGACCTGGACCAGCTTGAAGGTCCCTCCCAAGCCAAACCATTCCAGAATTCCATGATTGTTGTGCCCACACTTTTTTACCCTCGGTCGCTTCCTTGGGAAAAACATTTCGGGGATTTATTTCAAGTCACTTTGGGCCCTGAATTTTCCTTTCCCTTTCTTTTCCCTTTCCCTTTCCCTTTCCCTTTCCCTTTCCCTTTCCCTTTCCCTTTCCCTTTCCCTTTCCCTTTCCCCTTCCCTTTCCCTTTCCCTTTCCCTTTTCCTTTTCCTTTTCCTTTTCCTTTTCCTTTTCCTTTTCCTTTTCCTTTTCCTTTTCCTTTTCCTTTTCCTTTTCCTTTTCCTTTTCCTTTTCCTTTTCCTTTTCCTTTTCCCTTTCCTTCCCCTTTTCATTTTCTTTTTCCTTTCCCTTTTCATTTCCCTTTCCCTTTCCCTTTCCCTTTCCCTTTCCCTTTCCCTTTCCCTTTCCCTTTCCTTTCCCTTTCCCTTTCCCCCTGATTCCCATGAATTGCAGGGCTGGAAGATCCAGGCATCCCGCGGCAGCTCCAGCATCATTCCTTGAGCAGGGATGAGAAGGAAAAGGGAATCTTGGATCAGCCTGGCAACACCAGGAGGGAAAGGGGAGTTTTGCCCTCTCTGTGCCTTTCCCAATCCAGGTTTAAATATTCCCTTCCCTGGAGCTTTCCTGCTCCATCGGAGCTCCCAGAAATTCCCGTTCTGCCCCAGCTCCCAGTGCTCCCCTCAGCTCTGAGCCCTGGAGCAGAGGCGGGGCTGTTTCCATGGAAAAGCTGACACAGCTCTGGAACAGCTTTTCCAAATAAAAGAAGGAAAACAACCTTTAAATCCATGGGTGGAGCTGGGATAAATAAGGGAAAAAAAATCCTTGGCGGATGAGTTTTGTCAGGAATGGTTTGGAATCGGTGGAGTTTAATGAAATGAGCAGGTGATGATTTTTTTTTAATTAAAAAGGGATTTTTTGAATAGAAATAAATTTTAAAATTGAAAAGAAAAATATTTTTAGAAGGAAAATACTTTATGAGTGAAATATTTTATGGATAAAATAGTTTTATAAATAAAATATTTTTATAAAGAAAAGGTTTTTAATTAATGAAAATATTTTTTATTAAAAAAAAAGTTTTCCCATTGTCCTGGCATGATCCTGAGCAGGATCCAGCTCTCCATGGGGCACCCTCTGATCCCAGCTCCTCCAAGCTCTCCAAGGCCAAAAAAAATCTGGAATTTGAGTGGGCACAGCTCTGCTTCCACAGGGGGTGAGGCTGCTGCCAGGAGCTCCCACAGTGGACAGGAAAACAGGGACTAAAGTGAAGAAAAAAAAAGAGGATTTAGAGGTCTGAAAACCTGGAAAACTGGTCCCAAACTGTCCAGGAATGGTCCAAATGGGAGCTTTTAATTTAGTCTGGATTTTGTGTAAGCAGTGCCGGTGTCTCCAGAATAAACAGGATTTGGCCTCTTGGAATGACAGCTTGCTTTTTGGGAATAATAATCCCATTCAGGGAAGGATATTCCTGTTTACACAGTGGATTTATAGAGCTTGGATTTTGTCCGTGTAGGAGGAAAAAAAACACCAAAAAAAAAACCAAAGCAAAAATCAGTGCAGAAAAATGAGGAATAAGGAGTCCAAAAAAGAGGGAATTCAACAATACCCAGGTAGGAAAGAAGAGGCTGAGAAAATTGGGAAAGTTCCCCTGGAGAAAGGAAGGTTTGGGCACCTCAGAGCCCCCCTGGAGAGGCTGCAGGGAAGCTGGAGAAGGAGCTGGAGAGGCAGGAAAAGTGGGAATGGCCTCACAGCTGTAAAACCTCCCCATGATAGCCCAGCCTCTGGAAATCCAGGGAAAATCCAGGCAAACAAAGGGTTAACCAGGGAGCTTCTCCAAGGAGCTGTGGTCTCAGTTTGTAACACAGCCAGTGGGAGAGTGGGGTTTGCTGCTGTTTCTTGGAATGTTTGGTTTAATCCATGGGAGTTTTTAATCCGAGCTGAGCCTCATGTGGAATTTTGGGCACCCCCAGTTGTGTTTCATATGGATGCAAAATATTCCAAGCCCCGCTATTCCCAACCAAATAATGAGGCTGACTTTGTGTTTGTGTTTTCCAGAGCCTGGAGTCCCAATGAATTCCTGCAAACTGGATTTGGAGCCCTGCTGGATGCTCAGTGCCGGGCAGCAGCACGGGAGGTGCTCGGGATAATCCCATAGTTCCTGTAGGAATTGTGTCCCTCATTCCTTGGGAGAATCCCACAGCTCCCGTTGGAATTGTGTCCCTCATTCCTTGGGATAATCCCATCGTTCCTGCAGGAATTGTGTCCCTCATTCCTTGGGAGAATCCCATAGTTCCTGTTGGAATTGTGTCCCTCATTCCTTGGGAGAATCCCATAGCTCCTGTTGGAATTGTGTCTCTCATTCCCTGGGAGAATCGCAGAGTTCCCGTTGGAATTGTGTCCCTCATTCCCTGGGAGAATCCCATAGTTCCCGTTGGAATTGTGTCCCTCATTCCCTGGGATAATCCCATAGTTCCTGCAGGAATTGTGTCCCTCATTCCTTGCGATGATCCCACAGTTCCCATTGGAATTGTGTCCCTCATTCCCTGTCTCTCCAGATGGACACAAGTGAGGTTGGGCTCATTCCCAAGAAGCCGCATTCCCATCCAGCCTCCTGGATCCTCAAAACTATTGGGAATAATTTGTTGGGATTTCACCATCTCAGGGAGGGTTTGAAACAGGACACAAACCCAGAACCCAAAAAGATCCTTGGATTTTACATTTAATTTTTTTTTGCTGTTTCAAACTCCCGAGAGGACCAAGGATTTTACATTTAATTTTTTTTTCAATTTTAAATTCATGAGAGGACCAAAATCCCAAGGATTTTACATTTAATTTTTTTGCTGTTTTAAATTCCTGAGAGGACCAAGAATCCTGGAACACCCCGAGCTGAGCTCATGCAGGAGCTTTCCCCAGGCAAGCTTCTGGAACCAACTGCAAGGCTCAGCGCAAAAGGGATTTTTGTGGAGCAGCTGGAGCTCCCTTTTCCTGGGAACAGCTTGAGCTGGAAGGTCAGGGAAGATCATTGTGCTCCCGAGGAGAGGGAGCTGGGACACGCCTGGAGGAGCACGGCGAGGGCACAGCTTGCCCTGCCACGAGTCACTGCTGGCCAGCCAAGGGCACCTTGTCCCGCAGCTCCAAAGCCAGGAATTCCTGACAGGACAACGAGGAATGGGCTTGGCCTAAAGATGGGTTGATTTGGAGGAGATATTAAGAAGTTTTTAATAATGGGGTGGCTCTGGCACAGATTCCCAGAGGAGCTGTGGCCGCCTCCTCCCTGGAAGTGTCCCAGGCCAGGTTGGACGGGGCTTGGGGCAGCCTGGAAGGTGCTGGGGTTGGAACTGGATGGGCTTTAAGGTTCCTCCCCACACAAACCATTCCCATTCCATAGAAAATGGAATCTTGTGCTTTCCCAAGGGAAATCCCTCCTCCTGCCTGGTCCAGAGCAGAGCTTGGCCATGAATTCCCACTCTTCCTCCCCAGCCCTGACAGATTAGGGAGGTTTTGGCCATCATTCCCGGGAGGTTTTTGCCACAATTCCCAGGAGGTTTTTGCTGTAATTCCCAGGAGGTTCTGGCCATCATTCCCAGAAGGGTTTTGCCATCATTCCCAGGAGATTTTTGCCATAATTGCCAGGAGGTTTTTGCCATAATTTCCAGGGCCTTTAACCATAATTCCCAGGAGGCTTTTGCCATAATTCCCTGGAGGCTTTTGCCATCATTGCCAGGAGATTTTTGCCATAATTGCCAGGAAATTTTGGCCGTCATTCCCAAAGGGGTTTTGCCATCATTCCCAGGTGATTTTTGCCATCATTCCCAGGAGGTTTTTGCCATAATTGCCAGGAGGTTTTTGCCAACATTCCCAGGAGATTTTTGCCATAATTGCCAGGAGGTTCTGCCATCATTCCCAGGAGGTTTCCACCATAATTCTGAGGAGGTTTTTTCCCATAATTCCCAGGAGGTTTTCCCCATAATTCCCAGGACTCTCCTGCAGATACCTGGGCTGGGTTTGCCCTGTTTTGGGCAGAGCCATTCCCTGTGCCACGGGAATATGCAAGGAACAAGGAACTGCACAACACAACCGCTGGATTTTCTGTTGCACAGATGCCTCCTCAGGGCAAAAAGTTCCAATTTTCAACCCCTAAAGCCAGATCCAAACATTTCTATAAATCCAGAAAGGATTTCTGTGCAACTCCTCTCCCCACATTTTTTCCCCTGTGACTGAAGGACTCTCACTAGAAATAAGTGATGGTTTTTGTGTGATGTTTATTCCTTATAAACCCTTGCCAGGAGATACCATCCTCACCCAGCCCTTTTCCCTCAGTTTTGAAAGGGAATTTGTGGGATTTGCTGCTTTCTCCAAACCTCCAGAGCAGCTCAAAACCATTGTCTTTTTTTGGCACAGTTATTTATCATCATTTCCCTTCCTGCTGAACCTGAGAATTGCCAGGCAGTTGCACAAAGCAGGGGCTGAAGTTGGCAGCAAAAAGAGGGAAATAAACCAGGAATAATCCGAATAATCCCCCAGAGTGGTTGGCACAGCTTTGGAGAGAGCTGGCGCTGATCACCACTGCCAAAAGTGGTTTCTCAATGCTTTAAAATCATTTATTCAGGCGGGGTTGGTCTGATCAGGTGGGAAACAAAAGCCACTGGTGGGTGAAGGAGAGTCAAGCTCAGAGTGTTCCTGAGGGGATAGCAAATGCGGAATGTGTGGATTTATCCGGGGAAAAAATGGTTTTACTTTGTTCTCTGTAAGTGCTGCATGGAAATTCTGCAGCTGGGCCCTGGAGATGGCCCCAAACCAGGCCCCAGAGCAGACCCCAAACCAGACCAAAGCCAGATCCCAAACCACGCCCCAGAGCAGATCCCAAACCAGACCAAAACCAGGCCCCAAACCAGGCCCCAGAGCAGACCAAAGCCAGATCCCAAACCAAGCCCCAAAGCAGACCAAAGCCAGATCCCAAACCAGGCCCCAGAGCAGACCCCAAACCAGACTGAAGCCAGATCCCAAACCACGCCCCAAACCAGGCCCCAGAGCAGGCCCCAAACCAGGCCCCAGAGCAGACCAAAGCCAGATCCCAAACCAGGCCCCAAAGCAGACCCCAAAGCAGACCAAAGCCAGATCCCAAACCAGGCCCCAAACCAGGCCAAAGCCAGATCCCAAAGCAGGCCTCAAAGCAGGCCCCAAACCAGGCCAAAGCCAGATCCCAAACCAGGCCCCAAACCAGGCCCCAAACCAAACCCCAAACCGAGCTTTCTTCCAAGTCTTAATTTATTAAAAAAAAATATTCAGTATTATCTTTATTTCCCAAACATTCAGTATTCTCTTTATGCTCCCATTGTAAGAGCATCAAATGTCCCAAATAATACCAATTTAAAATTCCCCTCGTTCCAGTCTAATTTCTGAGGTAAGGTTGGCTTGGGAAGATCACGATTGATAAGGAGCAGAAAAACTATTGGGAAAACAGGGTTGAGTTGCCAAAAGAGTTCTTAAATTTTCTAATTATGTTTTATTACTAATTAGTAAGTCCGATAATAATTATTTATTACTAATTAGTAAGTCAAATCACTTGTTCTTCATATCCTAAGAAGGGCAACTCAGGAGATGACACCACTAGAGGCCACTCTTGTATTTTAGGAAAACAATTCCAAAGGAAATTCTGCTGTTAATTCCATCATTTATTAATTTTTTAAAGGAAGTTTTCAGTGGGTGCTGACCCTGGAGCTAAAAAAGTGGATTTGATTTGTTTTTCTTCCCAAGGGAATTGAGGTGCCATGAACTTCCCTCTTCCACTTTGCCAGGAGGAATCAAATCCAAAGCTGGAAATGGGAATTCTGGAGTCAACCAAAATTGCCACAAAAAGCTTAAAAAAGAGGAACATTTTACACTTCACAGATATCAGGATTCCCCCACTGACGTTATTCCCTGTCTCCCATCTCTGCTGGCTTTCCACATCCCTCTCATTTTCCAGGTTTGCTTCAGGGGGTGAACCCATCCAAAGTGGCCCAGCTGGACATTCCAGGAGTGTTCCCAGCCCTGGATCCCAGTCCCACCATGTGGCCACCCAGATGGGCTCAGCCTCCTTCTCCTGCAGGATAAAAAGCCCCATCAACCCCAGAACAGCTCCCCTCTAACAAACTCCTCCCCAGGAGCCCCTCAATCCCATTTTTCCATGCAGGGATTGGGGTGCAGTTGCTCTCCCAGCACCTTTGAGGCAGGTGATGCTGACTCTCCCAAGATGCTCCTCTTCCCATCAATTCTCCTTCTGGAATTCCAAATGATTCCTGATTTTATCCCATGGTGAGTGACGGGTGAATCTCTTCCAGGACAATGTGTTGTGACCCCCATTCCCACCCTGGAAAAAGCAGCAGCTGGAAATGCCTCCTCCACCCTCGACGTATCAAAAATCAGTTTAATAATCAAACACCCCCTGGATATTTGGACTTTTTTTTTTTTTAATTGGGAAGCAAAGCAATAAAAAAATCTGATCCCTGAGGAAGAAGCAGTTTGGATGTTCAGCTGGATGTTTGTGGCTGTGCCACTAGAGGGGAATAAAGATCTGTGATACTTCCCAGATTTGCGCTGAAAAAACCTTCTGGAATGCGGGGCCTGGAGATGCCAGCCCCGCGTGGATGTGGCTCCTTATCTGCAATGAAAACAATCAATGTTTTAATTGTAATTATTCCAGGTGGAGGGGAGCAAACCCAAGGATTCCCAACCCGGTTAACCCTGACACCTAGAGCAGGTGATAAACGAGGGAAATCTGCCCTGATAACGCCTTTGCTGATAACGTTATCTCGGAATGGGGTGTTTGGGATAAACATGGGAAAAACACGTGTCAGACACAGAGGGATTCCTTCCAAACCATCCATCATTTCCGTGGAGAGCTTCCCAAACGGAGGAATCCTCTCCCTGCAGTCTGTCTGGCAATGGCAAAGGTTGAAAACGTGATTAAGACGTTATTAATTAGGGAGGCATCACTCATTTGCAATAATCTGGAGGCGTTGAAGCTGACGATCATTAATTAGGATGCTCTGGAGGAAACATGCAGGAAAGAAAAGTAGGAGGGGGTTTGGAATTCTCTCCAGAACATGAGTTCCCAGATGAAAAGGAAAGGGTCAGAAAATTAGTGACTTAATTAATTTAGAGGAAAACGAAACTATCTGGAATGATAATGTTGGGAAGTTTTAATGCTTCTGGAGGAATATGGGAGATGCAAACAGAAATTGGGATTTGGCAGGGATTTGATGGGGGTGGGAAAATTTTGGATGTGGAGCGGGGAGGACACGTCCCGTGGAATGGACTTGAAGCTCGAGGAATCTCAGGGACTGAGGAGGAAAACTCAGGAGAAATGTTCTCCAAACCCTGCACTCCTGGTGTCCCCCCTCCAGCTGCTTCCCAACCCTCCAACCCAACTTTCCCTCCTCTCTTTAACCTACTCCAGGGAACGTCAGGAGAGAGGGAATGGGGTGTCCTTGCTGGATTGGCACAAACAGGAACTCCCTGCGCTTGTCTGGATATAAAAGTCATGGAAAACCCCAAAGGGATGCTCCTGATGGTCCAGCTGATTTCTCCAGCAAAATGTCAGCTTTTTTTTCCAGGATCACGGCATATCCTTGCTGCTGGAGGCACAAGTGGAAGTTCAGTGGGAGATTTGAAGGGAGGAACAAGAATGATCACCTGGATTTGGTGCAAGAGGAATTTGGAGCTGAATTCCTCTCTCCTCGGTGTGTGATAAGGCAGCAAATCATCCCTTGGTATCCTGAGCTTCCCAAAGGCTCCAGGGTGCAAGTTTGGACCCACAGCCCAAATCCTTCATGGCTCCCAGCCCAAAATCTGCGGGATTCCCAGACTGGGTGAGGGGGGGAATCCTCTCAGCCCAACATCAGGTGCCACCTCTAAATTAAACCATCACACCCCAAAGGTCTGCATTTATTCACAGAGAGGGTCCAGCTCTGCTCCAAATCCAGAGGGATTTGTCCCTCCCAAAGCATTTAATCTAAATTTCCAGAGCTGGAAAAAAAAATCCAAGGGTACACAAACACACCTCCAAATCCTGACAGAACTCCAGCCCTGCGGCTACGATCAGCTTTCCTGATCCTAAATCCTTTTCCCAGAATTTGTGTCATAACTGCCTGAAAGCCATCAGCAAAAGGAGCCTTTGGAGGTGACACCTGCTCCTTCCAATGCTGGAATTGATCCCTGATGTCCTGCTAAAAAGGGGTGAACTCCTTTGGGATCATCCCATGGCTCAGGACACCACACTGGGCACATTTTTAGGGACGCTGAGTCACCACGGAGTTACCCCTTCCCAGAGGGCTGGAAAATAGCTGGAAATCAACTCCCAACCCTCAACCAGCCAAGAGTTAATGTTTATCTCCCACCAGAGGAACGGGAGAAGTTGGAGCACCTCGGCTCCGCTCAGGGTGAAGTCGAACTCCCAAACTTTCTCTTAAATTAGGCCCGGCGGGGGCGGCAGAGCCTCCTTGGGGACCACAGAGCTGCGCAGCAAATGATGGCAGCTCCACCAACTCGCGTTCGTTATCCGTGTCGCTCACTCATGTCACCTCCACAATTATTTTGGGACCTGTCACCGGGAACATTCTCCCACCAGCAAATGCTTCCCGCTCGCTCCTAATGGGGAGGCTGAGGTTCCAGGCAGAAGCTCCCTCCTCCCTCGCGCTCGCCGCCTTTTCCCAAGGCTCCGGGGGGGCTCTGGAGGGAGGGGATGCGGGGCCGTGCAGCTTCCCAGATCCAGAGTGAGGGGGAGAAGGGATGGACGGGCAGCACCCGGGATCTGGGAAGTGAATCCAGGTCTGTGATGCTGAAATTTCAACCTAAAAAGTCCCAGATTGGAGGGGGGGGTTCACGCCAGGCTAAGGGAAGGGGAGGATGAAGAGGAGGTGAGGGAAGTCTCCCCTGTTCTAGGGTTGTCATCCTTGTCCTCAAGGCTTGGATGCACATTGTGGAGCTTCCAGGTTTTTGGAATGTTGTGGGAAATTGAAAAGCCCTGTGTCACACTAGGACAGGTCTGAAGAGACCCTGCAGCTCCCTAATCCAGCCCCAAAAGAGGCACAAGCTGAAGAGGAAAGGACTTCACCTGGATGAGCATTGAACAGATCCAAGGATGAGGAGCCACACTTTTCCTGTGCCCCTATGCCAGGACTTTCCCCCTCTTTTCCCTTCTTTCCCCCTCTTTCCTCCCATTTTTCCCTCTTTTCCCTTTCTTTCTTCCTCTTTCCCCCTCCTTCCTACTTTCCCTCTCTTTTCCCCTTCCTTTTCCCTCTTTTCCCCCTTTTTTCCCCTTCTTTCCCCCTCTTCCCTCCTATTTTTCCCTCTTTCCCTCTCTTTTCCCTTCTTTCCCCCTCTTTCTCCCTCTTTTCCCCTCCCTCTTCCCATTTCACCCTACCTGGGAAGGCTCTGCCTCCGTCTCCCCTCAAAGCCCCCCATCTCCTCCCCACCTCTGTCCCACCCGTGCTCCTGTCCCCACTTTGTCCCCACTTTTTGGCCCCTCTGCTGTCACTGCTGGAGCCGGGAGAGGCTCCAGCCCCAGGTGGAGGCTCTGGGATGAGCCGTGAGCGGGGAGGGAGCAGCAGAGTGGGGTTGAGTGGGTGATGCTGGAAATCAGCCCCGGACAAAGCCCCGAAATGTTGGCAAGAGCTGCAGCACTGAGGGGAGGCAGCGACTGATCAGCTGCAGGGCTGGAACCAATCAGGCTTTGCAGGAACTCTGGACCTGGGAAGCATCGGAGGAGAAATCCTGGGAATGCTTTCTCCGGGATATTGACAATTCATAGAGGTATTTTCACAATTCTATTGATATCTTCACAAATTACATTGATATCTTCACAAATTACATTGATATATTCACAAATTACACTGATATCTTCACAGAGTCTATTGATGTCTTCACAAATTTCATTGATATATTCACAAATTACATTGATATCTTCCCAAATTTCATTATTAAAAAATTACATTTATGTTTTCCAGGTTACATTGAAATCTTCCCAAATTACATTGATATATTCCCAAATTACGTTGATATATTCACAAATTACACTGATATCTTCACAGAGTCTATTGATGTCTTCACAAATTTCATTGATATATTCACAAATTACATTGATATCTTCCCAAATTTCATTATTAAAAAATTACATTTATGTTTTCCAGGTTACATTGAAATCTTCCCAAATTACATTGATATATTCCCAAATTACGTTGATATATTCACAAATTACACTGATATCTTCACAGAGTCTATTGATGTCTTCACAAATTTCATTGATATATTCTCAAATTACATTGATATCTTCCCAAATTTCATTGATATATTCAAAAATTTATATTTTCACAGATTATATTGATGAATTCACAAATTACATTGATGTCTTCACAGAGTCTATTGATGTCTTCACAAATTACATTGATATATTCAAAAATTTCATTGATATATTCACAAATTACATTGATATCTTCCCAAATTTCATTATTAAAAAATTACATTTATGTTTTCACAGATTACATTGAAATCTTCCCAAATTACATTGATATAGTCACAGATTATATTGATATCTTCCCAAATTACATTGATATCTTCCCAAATTTCATTGATATATTCAAAAATTTATGTTTTCACAGATTATATTGATGAATTCACAAATTACATTGATGTTTTCACTGAGTTTATTGATGTCTTCACAAATTACATTGATATCTTCACAAATTACACTGATATATTCACAGATTACATTGATATCTTCACAAATTACTGATATATTCACAGATTACATTGATATATTCACAGATTACACTGATATCTTCACAAATTGCACTGATGTTTTCACAGATTACATCGATGTCTTCACAAATGACAGTGCCATCTCCCCGGATCTCACGGGTATCTCCACACCAGGGAAAAGGGCTGATGATTCCTTTGGTGGAAGGGGTGTTTTCATGGAATCACAGGATATCCTGAGCTGGAAGGGATTGGAATCATCAAATCCAAACTCCTGGCCCTGCCCAGGACACCCCAACAATCCCACCCTGTGCCTGAGAGCGTTGTCCAAAGGCTCCTGGAGCCTTGGGAATGTGACCATTCCCTGGAATCCTGTTCAGTGCCCCACCACAGAGCCTTTCCCTGATATCCATGCTTTTCCTGATGCTTCATCTGTGCCGGCTCCCCACATCCTTGTCCCAGCTCCGTGGCTCTGTGTGTGTCAGGATTTTGGGATCACAAGGTTTGGATGCAGCCAGGATGGAGGGAGGCGTGTGCGGCCCACAGGAACCTCCCTGTGCCAGGATTTCTGTTCCATCCCTCTGCTCCCTCCCATCCCATTCTCCAGCCACACATTCCCTGGGTCACCAGGAGCAAACAGATCAGAGCCCATCATCCAATTTCCCTTCGCTCCAACTTGAGCTGGAATGGGATTTTCGAGGGAAGAACACCCAGTTTCATCACTCCACGAGCCAGCAAATAAAAACCCCCAGCTGCTGGCGAGAAACTTCCATCCTTTTGGAAATATTTCTGGGGAAGAGAATCCTTGGAGTCCAACCAGTGGCCCCATCTTGCCCCCGCCAGCGCAGACATCCCCAGACACCGCAGCCTGAGACAACAGGTGAGAAGCGAATTCACGGAGAATTTTTCCTTCCTCCAGTTTCCCTTTTCTTCCCCTCCCGCCTTTTCCAGCACAACACATGGTGGGGGTCATGTAACAACAAGAATTCCCAATGTCAGGCAAATAATTTTTCCATCTGTGGGGTGTTTTTTTCCTGCCCAGTTTATGTTTTTTAACGGAAGTGGCATCTGCGAGGTGCTGGCTGTAAATGATCCCTGCAGGAGCTCTGCTTCATGCCCAGCATCCCATTTTTGGCTGCTCCAGCTGTTGTTCTGGAGAGGGCAGGAATGGGTTCAGCTGACAGCTGCAGGCACTCCGAGAAAAGGAAAGTTGTTTTTTCCTGGTCTCCAGTTGTCTCTCCCTTCCCAGACAGCCACAGAGAGGTTTTCCAACAGGCAAAGGTTAAAAATGGTGAGGAATAAGCACCAGTGTCCTCTTGGTTTAAATCCTGAGCCTTTTCCCCAGCCTGATTTACCTGGCTGGGAAATGTTCAGGACACTGGGAAGGCCTGAGCTGCTCTGGGTTGGGATAATTCCCATCAGGAATGGGATAAGGGAGAGCTGAGGGAAGAAAACCCTCCAGGTTCAGAGTTTCTGTGGAAACCGGCTCTGAGCAGCAATAATTAAGGAATTGGTGCTGTTTCCCTGGAAATGGAAACATTTCCATCACTGGAGAGCCCTTGTGGGAGCTGGGAAGGGGATGAGAGGATTGGAGCCCCTCTGCTCCAGAGCCAGGCTGGGAAAACTGGGATTATCCAGCCTGGAGAAGGCTTCAGGGAGAGCTCAGAGCCCCTTTAAAGGGGCTCCAGGAGAGCTGGAGAGGGACCTGGGACAAGGGATGGAGGGACAGGACACAGGGAATGGCTTTCCACTGCCAGAGGGCAGGGATGGATGGGTATTGGGCAGGAATTGTTTCCTGGGAGTTGGAGAGGCCCTGGCACAGATTCCCAGAGAAGCTGTGGCTGCCCCTGGATCCCTGGAATTGTCCCAGGCCAGGCTGGACGGGGATTGGAGCAGCCTGGGACAGTGGAAGGTGTCCCTGCCATGGCACTGGGGTGGCACTGGATGATCTTGACACTCCCATGGCCACGCCAGGGGTCACCCACAGCCCCTCCATGCCCCAGTCCCCATCCTGGGAAATTCCCTCCAGGTGTGAAGGACCTGGCTGAGCTTTTGCTATTGACAAGTCCGAGAAATCCAAGGATTCAAGCTGCGCCAGGGGAGGGTTAGGTCGGACATCAGGAGGAATTTCTCCATGGAAAGGCTGGACAAGCCTTGGAATTGCCCAGGGGATTTTGGAGTGCCCATCCCTGGAGGTGTCCCAGGATGTGGCACTCAGAGCTCTGGGCTGGGGGCAAGGTGGGGATCAGGCACAGCTGGGACTCAATGACCTTGGAAGTCTTTTCCAACCTCAGGGATTCTGGGATTCTGAACCCCTGGACGAGTGGGGTCATCAGCTGCCCCCCCACCCAGCAAAGGAGAGGCTCTGGCAGAGCTCCAGCCACACTTTGTGCTCCTAAAGGCACCTTCATGGACACAATTCCCGAGCTTTGCACGGAAAACCTTCCTGCCCAGTGGAACAGCTCGCCCTGTGCCGTGACCACATCCAACAGGAAGCTGCCAACCCTCCTGGATCATCCCACATCCAGCAGGACCCTCACCTGGAGCCCTGCGTGGGGACAGGAGGTGACACATCCCGCGTGCCACCCGCCGCGTGCTCCCGCGGCGCTTCCATCCCGTTACGCAACCCCGAACCTCGCCAGCGGCTCCTTCCCCTTCCAGGCAGGGTCTGATTCCTCCCCAAATGCCGCGTGGAGGTGGGAGCGCTCCTTCCATCGCTTCCCTGCCCACGCTCCTCCTGTGACATCCCACGCACGTGGCAATCAAAGCCGGGAATTCAGCCCGAGCGCTTCCCAAGCGCTTCTCCCCCAGCCTGGCAGCGGGGAGCACTCAGGAACGCTCAGCTCCAAGGTGTCCACGGGTTCTCTCCTCCACGGGAATGGCAGATGGAATGATTTGGAATCTGGGTACAGGAGGAATATTTCTCCTCAACATCGTCAGGCAAAATCCAAAGATATTTGTTTATTTTTCCGGCCTTTGTTGATTTTTTCCAGGTCGTGGAAGGATCATTCCCTACCTGCTAAAATCCTGAGAAAATGGAAAAAAATATTCCTCATCTCTCCCTGCTTAACTGGAAAAGCATTCCCAGCATCCTTCTTTTATTAAATGCTGTTTTTTTCCAATCCTACATGAAAAAAAAGGGACTTTATTGGGTAAATATAATGCAACAACCATGTGTTGTTTCCCACTCCACGGCAAATGTTTCCACTTCCTGCCAGGATTGATTCCAGATCGAAAAGCGCTGCTTCATCCCAGGACTTTTCACACAATCTGTTCACTCAGCCTACGAGCCGTGGAAAATTTCCTTTTCCATCCCATTTCCCTGATTTTTATCTCAATATTTGGAGAGCCAAAACTCAAAACTCAAAGATTCCTTCCAGATCAACAGTTTTTCCCTCTGTGTTTCCTTTTCCTGGTTGCATATCCATGAAAAGAGAATTTCCTGATAGTGGAAAACAAAGGAGAAAGGGAATTTTGTGGAAAATTTATTCCAAATTGGCCAAGTGCTGGTGCTGACCCTCACTCACCTGAGGGTAAAAGAGGAAAACCATAAAATCCTGGAGTGTGGACAGCTCGGAAAAGGCTTTTCCCTAAAAAGATATGGATTGATGGATCCTCTGGGCCAGCAGAAGGGATGAAATTTCCTCTGTTTGAAGAGAAAAATCTGAATTTCCCACATCCTAACTCCTTTATATTGGGGGTAGATTCCATCAAGATCCAGGAAAACTTCCCTGCTGCTGATGGAAATCAAGCTGAACATCCAAACCCTTTTTGAAAAAGCAAATTTCCAACGACGTGGAACTGTATTTTCCTTCAGGAAAGCATCCAGGAAACCCCAAATTCCTATGGATTTGCACAGATCTGATTGAGCCATCAGGAAGGAAATCCTGGGATGGTGAAATCAGGTTCCTTTCCTTGGGAATCTCTGCTTTGGGATGGCTTCTGATCAGGAAAACCTGCCAAGACTGAGATCTCAAAGCTCTCCTGTGCCTGATTTTCATGTGGGGATATCCAGGCCTAATTCCAGGTGGAAAAAACAGCTCTCTTCCCAACCATCCATCATTGCCTCACCTGTCCCACATTCCTGGAGCAGGAATTCCACCTGCAGGGATGGCTCACCTCAGCACCCACTGCAGCGCCCCTGGATCTTCTCCCTGACTTCCAAGACTGGCAAACTCCAGGCATGGAAACGAGATTGGGAAGAGCCAATTTAGACTGGGGAAAGGGTGAGCAAGCTGGGATTAGGGCATGGAATAGCTCCCATCCATGGAATATCTACCACCCCTGAATGCCAGAGGGTTTTCCTCTTGGTCCCGGGGGGATTTTCCACCCCATCCCTCGCAGCTGGTCTGGAGGATCCCATTCCTGCTGGACTCTCCTTCCTTGGCTCTTCCTTCCCACGTGTCCAACCAAACCTGCTCTGATCCGTGACGTAATCCCCAATCCATTCCCATCTTTTTGTCCCTTTTAGCACAGACAAACGCCCCACCTCCTCCATCCAGCATGTCGGGACACAACTTCCTCCAGACTGGGAAAATCTTGGCCTCCGGATCCCAATTCAATGATTTTTGTTTTTCCTGTTGTTTTAAGCTGTTGTTGATTTCTTGAGGGCTCCAGATCTCCTCAGCATTCCCAAACATCCGATGATTTTATCCCAATTGCCTGGTTATCCGCAGCCAGGCTGCTTTTCCACTCACCCAAACCTCCTTCGGTTATGAAACACAAAAACCATGGAATGCTGGATGTTTATTTGATCTCTTTTCCCCGGAGAAGGAGTTTAATAATTTAACAGCAAATCTGAAACTGCTCCACAAGGAACAATTTGCTTTAGGGGGGAAAAAAACGAGAGGATTTTTTTTCCCTCCCTCTCCCACATTCCCAAATAAAGGTCTGGTTTGCTTTGGATCATGTTCACTCTCCGAAGACTTCGTTTTCCTATTAAAATCTTTATTTCACTCCAGATTATTCTACCATTCCTTTGTCTCTCTGCCTTTGGAATGCAGCTGTCACCATGGCTTTTAGGATCCTTCTTCCCATTGGTTCCTGGGAATGCTTTATATCCCCTTGGAACGAGCCCATAAAGGAATTCAGGTGCTTTTGAACCTGCCAAGTGCAGCTCATCAAGGGACGCATGGAAAGGAAGGGCAGGAAGCAACAGATTTGGGGTCACGATTTATTTACTGAGAGCATTTTTTTGGGAGTTTATTGCTTGTTTGGGCTCCTCAGGAATTGTTTTTCCGTCTGGAACAGCACCTCCGTGCTTGGAGTGTCCCAAAATGAGGGATCTGTGTGCCCATGTGCATCCAGAATATCCCTGCATCCCTTCCATGTGCAGCCGGGATCCATAAATCACATTTTGAGTGTCAAAGCTCTTCCACACAATTCCCAAAAATGTTTGAAGTTTAACAACTCTGAATTCACCAAGATTTTCCCAGGATCCGTTCCCAGAGGATCTGTAAGACCTGGAATCTCGGCAGCAAGGAAAAAACCCAATCCCTGCACATCCTCACTCTGCTTTTCCCCAGGATCCTCAGCCCAGCCTAAAACATTGATCCCCTTTGCTCCCAAATGTTTCCCTCCTCCTTGAGGACACCCCCAGGGAAAAAATCAGGAATAAACCATCAAATCACATCTTTTCCCACTGCAAACTCCTCCATAAGATCCAGTTCCCATCCTTCTCAAATGGAAACGCTGCTTTATTTTATTTTTTAATATAAAATTATTTATCTAATAATTACCGATATAATATATCTTTAAACTTTTTTTTTTGCTGGAGTTTTTTTAATATTTCTCATGGGTTCCCTCCTCCCCTCAGTGATTTTTAATGTGTGGCACATAAAAATATGGAGCTGAGGACACTGTTCCGATAATTCCTTGGAAAACACTCTCCAGATGTGTTGCTGCTTTTCCACTGGGGGAATGCATTGTGTGAGTCTGGAAATAAAAAGGGCAAAACAGGGAGTTTTTCCCTAAGTTTGGCTTTTGGTTTGAAATAAAGGAAGATAAGCCACGCTTTGGGGCTGGAGATGAAAACCAGCGCACCTGAAACTTCCAGAACATAATGAGGATCCAGGAGAGGTCGTTTGAGGAAGGAGAAGAGGAAGAGTAAAAAAGAAGGGGAAAAATCCCACCCAAGCTCAGGAATCAGGAGCAGAAATAGGAGCCTTGTTCCCTTTAAGCTCAGCTAATCTGAGTCAAAACCAACATGAATCAAGTTAAGCTGAGCTCAAACTGCTGCTCCTGCCCACTTGGATGCACTCACACAATTTTCCCAACATTTTATTGGCTCCTGCTTTGCTGGGAATCGCACTTGCTTGTTTGGGAATCACAAATCCCACTCCCAAGGAGGGCTGGGATTGTGATTTCCAATATTTGGGCTTTCACCCCTTGAGTGTTTTCAAAGCATTATCCAAAAATCCTCGAGAGAGGTGGGAAAAGTCGGGATTGCCATCCCTATTTTACAGAGCAGGAAGAAGCCAGGAGAGGGAGGATCCCTGCCTTGCCCAAGGACAGGGCAGGATGGGATTAATCCTAAAAATCTGCAGGCTCATGGCCCGGGGTCCACTGCCCCGAGCTTCCCTTGGGATGGGAATGCAGGGAAAGACAGGACAGAGGGAGGGATGAGCAGGAATTCTGCACCCCAACGAGTCGCTCCAAGGAATTTTTGGCACCAAAAGCATGTGCCAGGAAGCTCTGTGGTGCCAGCCCGATCCTGTCCCGCAGGATGCAGATACTGGGATGAGGGAAGAAGTTTTCCCAAGGTTCTTTCTGCCCCAGCTCCTTCGGACAAACCTAAGCTGAATTCCAAGAGGGAATGAGCAGCAGGTCTGTGCTAAAGGAGCTCTCCGGACAGAGATGGATGAGGGAGCGCTGACCCCGGCGGCCCCGCTGGCAGGGGAGCAGGGACAAACAGCTGGGAGCTGCAATTCCCTCCCCCGGAACAGCTGGATCTGAGGGAGGACATCTGTCCGCAGTCTGGGTGGTTTGGGAGGAACAACAAGCGCGGAGCGAGCCGGGATCCTCGGGATGCGGAACGCGGATCCGCCACCGGGATGGGGCCACGGGGCAGGGATGGGGATGGATTGGGCCTCCCACGGAGCCGAGGTGGCAGGAAGAGCCCTGTTATGGGGTCGTGCACTCCAGACCCTCCTCAGTATCCCAGGATTGCACGTGAACCGCCAAAATTCCATAAATCCAACGCCGCGCATGGAGACTCCTCACCCTACCGGGGCCGAAGAGCCAAACAGGTGGAGGGAAAGTGGGAAACCTCTCCAAACTTTTTCCACAGCCTCCAGCCCTGGCTTAGCAAAGCTGCTGGAAGCTTCTGCAGCTCCAAGAGGGATTTTTTCCCCCATGGATGTGCCAATCCCGCATCTCACGGCTGTGCCCGGAGCCTCGTGGGTGATGCAAAAGCACCTGAGGATCCCAGTTCCAGGAGTTTTCTAGCCCCTCCCTGGCTTCCAGCAGCAGGTGAAGCTCCACACACTGCCCAGCCTCTCCATCCCAGCTTTTGGGAAGCTCACAGCCACTTCTGCCGAGTTTTCCCTGCTCCAGAGCTGCTTCCCGACTTCCCAGAGCAAGATCCCAGTGCAGCACTCCTCAAAAATCCCTCTAAGAGGCAGAAAATCCAATTAGTGCGGGTGCTTCATCAGGGAGGAAAATGAAGGCAGAGTTTGCACCTCCTGAGACATCAAAGCCTCACAAGGGCAAGAAATCCATGTAGGAAACCAAGCTCTGGAGCTCAGGGTTGTTTCTTACCAAGATTATAGGAAATTCCCTTGGGATATCCTTCTCCACACGAGCAGGAATGGTGGTTAAGGATTAAATCCAGCTCTGTTTCCTCAGAATTTTACTGTCTGGAGCAGTATTGGCGTGGAATTGCTGTGCTTACCTGGGGAGAAACCAAACATTCCCTGTTGGAGGCACCTTCACCTCGATCCCAGGTGACAGCATGTGGATGACAAACCTTATTCCAGCCAGATTCCAAAGCCAGGAACAGTTGGACATAGAGTGTCCTACCAGCTCCACCATCCTTTCCAAACTGGCACCAGAGCCCACCAGGAATTCAGGGTAGGAATTTATTGACTACAAATCCATGTGAAGCTGAGCTGGCCAAGAGTCAGGATCAGGGGACACCACACCAAGCAGCTCCCAAAAGCTGGAATTCCTTCTCCTAACTTTGGCTGGAAGTTCATCCCAGTTCACAGCAGTTGTGTTTTCCCTTTGTTCTGCTTCCCTGCGCACGAGCCCGTGGCCTAGAGGGAGAAATGCTGCTTGAATATGCAGGAAAGCTGGGCCAGATTCCCGTTCTTTTGCTCCTCCAACTCCTTTAAAAGGAAAAGGAGCGGGGTTTTCCAGCCACACGGGTGTCACATCCACGGATCTCGTTGGGAACTCGCTCTCCAAGCCTCATTCCCTTTTGTCTCCCGCTCCAGGAGCGGGGCCAGGGGTGCTGCCAGACCATGGAATGCAGCGCTCACCCCTTGAAAAGTCTTTCAGGAATTCCATCTTCACACAGGCGTTTGGAGCCAGCCCAGCTGCCAATTCCACATGAGACAATCCGGAGATAAAGGGATGTTTGTGATCCTCCAGGTGCTGGAAAAGGGAGGAACCATTCAGGTGAGGAGTTGGTTGAGTTTACCTGCTCGGGGTGGTTGAACTGCAGGGTTCACCCACAGCTGTCCACACTTTTTGCAGTGCCACTTCTGCCCTGCTCAGCACTGCAATTACCTTGATTCCCTTCCCTTTCCTGGTGTTCCCAGCTTCGGGAAGCCTAGAGAGTCTTGCCAGGTTTCCCATCACTAATAGGAGTGGAAAATTGTTCTGCAAGTGGGATTTTGTGCTCCTTGTCACTGTCAGGGGGAGGAAATAGCAAAAAAAAAATCATGAAACAATGGTTTGGCTTGAGAAATCCCACATCAGATTCCTGGGATGCACCTGGATCCATCTGAGGGAAGGAGTGACCCTCCCTGGTGACCCTCCTGGCCCTGGAGCGCTCAGAGGAGAACTTCAAGCAGGTAGAACTCACCTGGCGTGGGGATTTCATGGCAAACCCATCTCCAGAGCCAAAAGCTGGCTGTGTGGGGGGAATCTTTCTGAAGTGGGATTTGCTGGCAGGGAAAGGCTCAGCCCTGAAGTGCTGGAGCCCTCAGGCTCCACTTAACCCCTGCCTGGCCCCCTCAGTCTGAGCCCACGCTAAGCCCGGCTTTGATACGGCCCCGCACCCCCTGACAGCTCAGGGGGCATCAAATAAACCCCAGAGCCCCAGGGGCTCAGCCCTGCCCCCTCTGCCAGAGCCCACGGAGAACGTGGAGCACATGGAACATGTGGAGCATGTGGAGACCACGGAGAACATGGAGAACATGGAGCACATGGAGCCCATGGAGAACATGGAGCACACGGAGCACATCAAGCCCATGGAACATGGAATATCTGCCATGGACAGATGTTGGGACTGAGCATTGCTCTGCCCTTTGTGTGCATCCTGCCAGGTCCACTGGCTGCTGCTGGCACTGATTTTGTGGGATATTTGCAGGCTTTGGGATCGAACATCACCCTGCCCTTTCTGAGCCTCCTGCAAGGTCCATTCCCTGCTGCTGGTTCCCAGCTGGAGGGGATTTGCAGGAACCAAGTGCAGCAGGAGCAGATGGACGCAGTGAATCCAGCTCAAAGGATTTATGGAACCACGACCTCAGTTAACAACACGTGGGTTCCTCCCAGCTGACACCTCCTGATGGTGCAAATTTCCTGCAACTGGACGGGCAAGAGATGGGGAATACCATCAAAAAACCATAAAATCCTGGAATGGTTTGGGCTGGGAGGAAATTTTGAAGGTCATCTAAGTTTCAACACCCCACCATGGGCAGTGACATCTTCCCTTATCCCAGATAGCTCCAAGCCCCATCCAACAAGGCCTTGGACACTTCCAGGGATGGAGCAGCCACAGCTGCTCTGGGAATCTGTTCCAGGATCTCCCCACACTCTGAGGAAAGGCCTCAGGTGTCCCCTGGGTGGGGCTGGGGGGGGCAGATGTCACTCCTCCTGTGAGGGGACACTGATCCACCCATGGCCACGCTCTGGAGGCTGGCACTGACCCCCTGGACAGGCCGTGGAGCCTGCAAGGCTTGGGTCTCTCTCCTTGTCCAAATCCACGCTGGATCAGCTGATTTCATTTCTAATTTCCTCACACATGTGCTACAGCACAGCTGTGGAACATGAGCCGAGTCTGCAGAGGAAATCCTGAGATTTACACAGGCCCCAGTGGATTATAAAAACCTGGAAACCGGACAGATAACACTCATGGAACAGACTCGGAACATGCTGGGGAGAAAAAAATCCCTCACAATAGATTAAAACCTGCTGTTCCCTGCTAAATGTAAAAGTGTCTTTTCCAACACTTTGAACTACTGTGGTGAAACTTTGTAGGTAGCTGTCGTTTCAAAGGTGCAATCTTCAGGAGAATTGTTTTCCTTTTTTTTTTTTAATGGATTTGTGAAAGCTGCAATAAAAGAGTCCTTAAAAGGCCTTGACCTGGAGGCCTGCGAGCCTTTAGCCTGGCGAGGTTCAGCCCTAAACCCTGCACAGCTTCCAGAGCTTCTGAGAACTTCCAAAATCCGAGCTGGCTGCTGATGTTACAGCCCAAGGTGGTGGGAGGAAGAAGTAAACAGTTCCTGTTGGGAGATGTTGCGTTTTCCATCCCACCGGAGCCAGTTGGACACTCCATGGGTTTCTGACAGGGGACAGGGCTGTTTTCCCAGCTTTTCCCTGCCTATGGAAAGGCAGCTGGAAGGGGAATGATCCTGGAGAAGAGGAGGCTCAGGGGGGACCTTGTGGCTCTGCACAACTCCTGCCAGGAGGAAGCAGCCAGGAGGGTCGGGCTCTGCTCCCAAGGAGCAGGGACAGGAGGAGAGGGAAAAGCCCAAAGCTGCATCAGGGGAAGCTCAGGTTGGACATCAGGAGGAATTTCTCAACGGAAAGGCTGGTCAGGCCTTGGAACTGCCCAGGAAGCTTTGGAGTCCCCATCCCTGGAGGTGTCCCAGGAATTCCCGGAGGTGGCACTCAGTGCTCTGGGCTGGGGACAAGGCGGGGATCAGGCACAGCTTGGATTTAATCATCCTGGAGATTTTTTTCCAACCTCAGTGATTCCATGATTTTATGATTTTGAGTAAATTCAGCCAATAATCTCAGGGATGCTGCTGTCCTGGAGAGACATTTTCCTATTCCCCATCTCAGCAGGATGGATTTTTTTTCCACCCATTTTCCAGTGGGCTGCTGGCTCAGAGCTGCAGTTTCTGTGCTCCTGCAGGTCTCCAGCTGCATCAGTGGGATCAAAACAAAGCCCAAGGTCAGACTGGCTTTTCTTGAGCTGTCAAATGGATTTATTGCTTTTCCCAGGATCAATGACTTCAGAATTTGGGCTGCCAAGCTGCGCTGGGTCACGTCCATCCAGGGCCAGAATCTCTTGTTTTGAGGCCTCTTCTTTCCCCAAGAATTGTGGGAATCTCGCTCCCATTTTATCTTGAGCATCAAAAGAATTTCGAGGAGGGGTCAGATGAAAGTTTGGGGGGTTTCCTCCCTCATTTCTGTGAAGAACAAACCAGGTTGGTTTGGGGTTTGTGAAAGCAAAATCAGCTTGAGCTGGATCTCAGATCTATTTTATCTCAGTCCCTAATCTTTCATTTGAATTTGGGGTTTCCAAACCAAAACCCAGGGAAGACTTTGTGAAAAAACCAACCTGAACTCCAACCTCCTCCACACATTCCAGGCGGTTGCTGAGAGGAATTCTCCTCCAGGTTCATCTGAATCAAACTGTGACAAGGAAAAACCATGGCTGGCACCCACCTGCCCTCAGAAGGATCAAATCCCAGCCCGAGAGGGGCAGGAAGAGAAACAGGGAAAGGCAGACAAGACCTGGTGTGGTGTCTGTGCCACCAAAATGCTCCATGCTGGAATTGTTCCAATGCAAAACACCAAGTCCAGGCATCTCCTCACCTTCAGCATGGTTTGAGGCACTCAAAAAATTGCAATATCCTGGGACAAGAGAGAGGAGAAGCTGCTGAGATTTCCCTGGAATGCCAGAGTTGTTGGAGCAGCCAGGAGAACAGAGTGGTTGGAGTCTGGGCTCTTCATAAATTGATGGAGAAGGTCTGAAGATGCCTCATGGTTTTTTGAAGGGCTTAGTAATGTTGTCCTCAAAAAGGGCATCACTTCTGTCCCAGATGAGTTCAATTTCAGGATTTTCTTTTGGGATGTGGAGGAAGTTGGGCAGTGCACAAGGCTCAGGTTTAAACGTGGCCTTCCAGCATTTGGATTTTGAACCTTTAATATCCAGAAAGAATCAGGTCTTGGCAGATGGTCAGTGTCACAAAGGAGGAACTCAGTCCCCGCAGGTCAATTTTTCCACCAGTAACACGATCCCACACTAAAAAAAAAAAAGTCATTTCCATCCTCTCCCCCTGGAATCTGTGTGTCTCCTCTTGGATCCAACTCTTTACAAAAATCGCTTCCCATTTAAAAAATTGATTTCCTCAATCCTAAATCTGCATTAAGTCCCTCATACTGTGTTTTCCGAATTACCCATTCTGCTTCTCGCGTCAAAAGTCGTCTCCCGAGGGGTTTGTGACATAAACTGTTGCTTTTGACCCAGAACTGGAGCTTCCTGGGGTGTTTTTATTTGCAGTTCTCCCACTCCAGGAACTAAAAAGTAGCCAAATGAAAACCTGCCATTTCATGCAGCCATGACAAGTTCGCACAAATCATCTTTATATTTTTTGCTGTAATTTTTAGTATTCATTTGCTGCACGTCACTCAAATCAAATGGGAAATAGAATGAATTAAGCGGAATTTGTGGTGATGCCTTTATAATTTAATTTTGTGTTTCACAATTTTGCAGCGAACAGTCCAGAGCAGGGATGCTATGATGGTCTCAAGGACAAAATTAGGGTGAAGTTGGACATTTATTTAAGTCCTCAGGGAGGGATTTTCATACTCACAGCATCCCTTGAGTTGCTTCTTCCAGACACTTCCAGCCCTTGGACTCGTCTACTACTTTTCCATGGCCCTGTCCACCAATTTTCCATGGCCTTGTCCACCATTTTTCCATGCCCACTCTTCTCTGGGAACATTCCAGGTGACACCAGGCTGTGGATTGTCCCCCAGGATCCACCTTTTTGCAGGCACAGAGCCAGAATTCCCAAATCTGCCCCCCACGCCGTGCCCAGCAAAGGGGACAGTCCCCAGCCCGAGCACTGCACTTCCACACGAATCCGAGCAGGATCGTTTTCCCTCTGGAAAACCAAAGGGCCAGACTTGGGGATTTAATTGGAGCGTAAACTTGGACAATTAAACTCTTCGGGGAGGAGATTTCTCCAGGCAGTTTTGTCAAGCAGCTTTTTCCAGCTGAGCCTGGGCCCCAAAATAACGAGAGCCCGAACACAGAGCCGCTGTTTGCCGGTCGGGAGCGCGATCCCGGGAATGTCAACCGGGAGCCTGGTGAGTTTTCCTCCTTAATGAGGTGTGAAAAGTCAACGGAGCCGCGTGGTTCTCGCAGGGGAGCCGTGGGGAGGCTGTTCCAGGGCCAGCCCCTTCCACCCTGCCCCGCTCCAAACCCCCACAATCGCCCTTTGACAGCCACGGATCCAGCCCTGCTTCCCTTCTCCAATGGCCAAACAGGGAGCCTGGAAATCTTGGAAATCCCGGGAGAGCCCAGCAGCACCCCGCTCCATCCATTCCTCCAAAGGTTTCTCTGCTGAGGGGATTCAACCACTGAAATTTGGGGTGTATTTCAGTGCCTCTCTGCAGGATGGATTTTGTCCTCCTGATCCAACTGGGAGCATCCTGGTCATGGACAGGAGCAACACTGAGACCGAGGCACTGGGTTATTCCGGATTTCTGGGTTCCCAAAGAGCTGAAATCCTAATTAAATGCCAAAATTAGGGCACTGTGGGCTGTGCTCCCCATGGGAAGAAGCCCTGGAAATCTTGGAACACGGAGAGTACCCTGACAGCACCTTGCTCCATCCATTCCTCCAAGGGTTTCTGTGCTGAGGAGATTCATCCAATGAAATTTGGCTGATTTGGGGTGTTTTTCAGTGCCTCTCTGCAGGGTAGATTATGTCCTGCCAGGCTCCTGATCCAGCTGGAATTATCCTGGTCCTGCAACAATTTAAGAGACTGAGGCACTGGGTTATTCCTTATTTCTGGGTTCCCAAAGAGCTGAAATCCTAATTTAATGCCAAAATAAGGGCTGTGCTCCCCATGTGAAGTCACCCAGAACTTTGTGCCATCACCTCCAGGGCTGAAGCCACCAGAGAAAATAATTTTCCTGGTGCTTATAGCAGAAAATTCCAGGTTAAAGTCAGCTGCACATTTCTAATATATCCCACCACAGACTCTGAGATGAACTCCTCAGGCTATCCCAGGATACTTCCTCAGCGCACGAGAAGCTGAGGGAATTTCCCCAAGGAAGAGAAGCATCCAGAAACATCTCTGGGAATGGGATGTGGGATCCAGGGAAGCAGGGACAGGTTGCCTCCGAGCCGCTCCTGGCACATGTTCCCGGCCGCCTGTTGCTGTCTCCGAACAGATGTGGGCAGTTTGTGGGATGATGAAGTATTGGATCTGTTTCTCCTTCAGGGATTATTCCTACCAAATAAATCTGCAGGTTTATATGTTTAGCAGCTGACGGAGATCCCTTTTCCCTCCCCTTCCCCGTTCTGTTATTCCTTGCAGCCAGAGCCAAAACAAGGCTTTTAAGGCAGGGAGAGGAGGGGGAACGCTCAGGATGGGATTTGGGAAATTTCAGAGACAATGCTACAGCAAATGGGGGCAAAACATCCTGCCCAAAACACAGCTCATGGATCCATCTCAGCTTGTTCTGGGAGGGATCCTGGACGCCAGGAGCGTTGGTTTACCCACCAGGTCATAAATTCGTCTGGGAGCTTTAGAATTTGTGGCCTGGGGAAAGATCTTTCCTTCTCTCCTGGTGGTATTGGAATTTTTTTCCCTTTTTTTTTTTATTTTGGCGCTGCCTTGGGCTTGGATTTACAGTGGTTTAAATTCCTCTGAAAATATTCCCTGATCAGCCCCGGAATGAAAGATGGAGACCATGTGATGAAGGAGCCCAACCTGTTGGCCAGGGCATCCCAGGTTTTCTTTGGGAATGGCAGCTTGGTCCAGAGGCATGAGCTGAGTCATGGATGCTGATGTTTGGATGTCTCCTTTTTAGGGAGAGGGTCTGAACTTCCTTTAAAGCTCCTCCAAACCCAGCCTGGAAGGCTCGGCGCTGCTTCTGTGGCTCCTGGATGTCTGGTGCCAGAGATCCTCCTGCAGGGCTTTGCTTCCTAAATCCTCCCTCCAGCTCCTAACTTCCCCTTGCTCCATAAACATCCAGTTCCAACTGCCAGCTCTGGAGGAAAAAGGGACGTGCAGGAAACACTTGGTCCTTAAAATGATGCAGCCACCGCTGCACCTGAAAAGCTCCAGGAGAGTTTTACCTGGAATATTCCTCAAGGGATGGGGGATTCCTGGAGATCCAGCTGCTCTGGGAAAGGAGCCCAATCCAGCACTCAGTCCCTGCACATGGGAGCCAGGGAGCAGCTGCTGAAGGGTGTCCTGGAATCATGGGATATCCAGACTTGGAAGCGACCCACAAGGATCAACAAGTCCAACTCCCAGCCCTGCACAGGACACCCCAAAAATCACCCCACGGTGAAAAATCACATCCTGACACTCGACCATAATAATCATCATCATCCTGATCCCAAAGGCACCACGAGGAGAGGGAAGTGGTTGTGGATTGAGCTCATCCAGAGCCTTGGGAAGCCAAGGAAGCACATCCCACTTGGGTGGGGCAGGAAGGTGCGTGGTGGTGTTTGAATCTCCCTGCTGATTTGACCATGGCTTGAAAAGCCGAGACCTCTGCAGGAGGATGTCAAGATTCCACGGGGAGGCTGTGAAAAACTGGGAAGGGTGACTGGGAATGAGGGTTTGGAGGAGGATGAATGCCCTCAGTGACACGGACACAGCTGGATTCATGCACTGTTGGAATTGCTGATCTTGAAGCAATTGAATTGCTGATCTTTCCGACTTCAAGGATTCTCTGATTCTGTGTTTTCCTTGGCTGCTGTGTTTGGGATGGGGATGTGGCCGTGTCCATCCATGCCCTGGGAATGCAAGGCCATATCTCTGTGGGAATGGCGGCTGCTGAGGTGTTTTTAGGATAAAGGACAAATCCCTCGGCTCGTGGGTTTTCCAGCCTCACCCTTTCCTGCCTTTTCCATCCCTCCATTAAAGTAATTAGTGAGATAATTAAAAGAGCAGGGATAAAACAAGGGGGAGATGGAGAAGCTGTTGGAATCCTGACTATATCCCGGACTCCTGTGGCCAGTCCAGGGAACGTGCCTCTGGAGATGTCTCCCAGACCATGCGGAATCACCCAGCAATTTGGGAAGAAAAAAGCCAGAGTGCTTCTCATGTTACCCAAGAAAAGCCAATGGAAGTAGGACAGAGCCACTTCCAGAATAAAGCCCGGGGTTAACGCATTTCACAACAGCAAAATCTTTTCCCAGCTTGTCCCTTATTTAATGGTTAAATGGGGGGAATTGCTGTGGAATCCCACAGGGACAAACCTGCTCTTGGACTCATCCCCCTCAATCCCACAGCAAAGCCAAGCAAGGAAAAAAAAATCTCATTTGTAGCATGTTTTAGACCCAAATAACACAAAAAATCCCAATTTTTTTTTTGAATTTTACATCCCAGTTTGTGTGGATGACCACGATATTACACAGCTTTGAGGGAACTTTGGCAGCTTCTCTCGCTGTTTTACAGCACAGTTGTTCTTCGAAACAAAAGGTTTGGATTAATGGTGTTTTAATGTCCAGGATATGACAGAAATGAAATGCAGGAACAGTTGGCTCGCACACTGGGAGCCGAGTCAAGCTCAAATTTGGCCGCCAGCCCGCGGAGCTCCTCTGGGACACCCGAAAGGGGTGTGAACATTAACTCATAGAGCCATAACCCCGCTGCTCCCGAGCCTGCTCAGCCTCCCACTAATGCAATAATTGAATCAAAACCATCTTCAATTGTGTTAAAAACAACTTTGAACACTGGAGGAAGGCTCAAAAGCCCAGCAAACCACACATCCCGAGCTATTTAAAGGTCTGGATAACTCCATTTTCCTGCTGAAGGTGAACCTCTGGCACAGGGCGAAGCTTTGGTTGCATTTATTAAGATTTAACAAATTACCCCCCAAAAAGCAGCACTGATTTGGCTTTTTTGTTGTTCCAAGACAACATAAATCCTCTAAATACCCAGAGCAGAAGGCAGGGATAATTATCACTGAAATATCTCTGACATTTCCTTCAGGGTTTGTGAAATCCTCAAGGCCTCTTTCTATCTTTGTCAGTGCCTTCCTCTGCTTCCTACGACCACGTGCCTTAACTCCTCCATCTCTCCAGCCTCCAACTCTTCTGTTCCATTGTGTGCCTGACTTCATTTCGGTGCCAGCTTCTTCCACTCTGTTTTTCTTTCTTCTTTTATTTTATTTTTTTTCCCTCATTTTGGTAATTGGGAACAGGCAGAAGTTTGGGTATTTAAAAAAAAAAAAAACAACAAACCACCAAAAAAAAAAGGGGGGAAAAAAGAGCGTTCCACGTAATTGAGAGAAGTTAACAAAGCGTGAAACGAAATAAGAAACACCATCCGGTGCTGATGTCAACATCCATAAATGCAGGAGTGCTCAGAGCCATCCAGGAGAGATTGGAGCTGCATCCCTGCTTTTGGAATGACTTTGTTGCTGTTGCTCCACAGTATTTTTAGGAGTTTTTTATCAGATCAGTTTTTGGCCCATGGGGTCTGCTTGAATGCTTCAGGTCTCCTGCTTTGGGTACTTGGTGTGTCGCTGGTGTCACTCTAAATTATCCCACACATGACCCTCTGGGCACTGGCTGGGGGTTTGATCAGAATCCCAGAATCCCAGCATCCCATCATCCCAGCATCCCAGCATCCCAGAATCCCAGAACTGAAAAGCACTCCAAGATCCTTGAGTCCCAGCTGTGCCCGATGCCCACCTTGTCCCCAGCCCAGAGCACTGAGTGCCACCTCCAGGCATTCCTGGGACACCTCCAGGGACGGGCACTCCAAAGCTCCCTAAGAGCTCCTTCCAATGCCTGACCAGCCTTTCCAGGAAGAAATTCCTCCTGAATTGCGGCCACCCTTGATGAGCTCACCCTCTGCTCTTGCTGAAGGTCAGAAAGGCCCTTAAGGAGGAAGAATTAACAGGGAAGAGACTCAATATCCACTGGAGTTCCATGAGAGGATGAAGAGGCACCTCAGTGGTGCTGTCAGGCTGGGAGTTGGAAGCTCCAGAGCCAGAAGCCATCATTTGACTTTGTCACTGACTGAAAAGTCCCCAAGGAGAGAGGAACCAGCAGATTTTCTCCTGGGTTTTTTCAGCTTTTTCTTTCAGCTTGTTTCTCCAGCAGATTTCCCAGTGGCCACATCCACAAGGACAATCGCCTCCAGCACATCTTTGCCGGGGTTTTCCTCCTTATCTCCAGAGGGATGGATTTTCCTGGAGCTGGGGGTGTCCTGCCAGTGGATTTTTCCCGCCAAGTTGGAGCACTGTGGTCAGGTTGTGCCTCCAGCTGCTTTGTGTCTGTCAGTGTGACCTCAGCATAACACGGCAAAAATCGATTCCTTCTCTGCTTCTCCTGTCCCCACCCTGAGCCCCTCAGCAGCAAAGTTGATTTCCTGGTTGTGATTAGGGATGGTTTACATCCACTTCCTAAAGTTGTTTTCCTTTTATTCCTATCATTTAAACAGAATTCCGTGGATCGCTGCTTTGCCCGGACATCTGCACTTCCAACTTTGCCAACTTTGGGATGCTGAAATCCAGCTCATCCCAGAGGATTTTCACAGGCTGAGACTCCAACCTGGACTTCTCCCTGTGAAATCCCAACCCCCTCTGTCATCCCACCACTTCCAAGTGGAGCTGGAAGAGGCTCTGCAGGAATTAGAGCACTTAGAGGAAAGTGTGATGTTAAATCCCTACGTGCCAAAGCCACCGGGATGAGTAATAACGAGGTGTCAGACTGACACCGATCCTCTTCCCACGGAAAAGGGGGGGATGGAGCTGGCCCGAGCCGGGCACAGGCAGGAGGAGCTGTGGGGATGGATGAGAAGCTCCTTGCCTGCTCACTCTCCCTCCAAGGAAAAGCTGGATGAGCTGGGTGAGCTCTGTGCACATTTCTCTCCTCCACGGCTCAGCCAACGCTGTCAGCACGAGTCCAACCCTCCCCTGCCCGTTCCCATTCCTGGAGGAGGGAGAGGGAAGGTGAAAGGGAAACTGGCAGTCCTTGTGAGCTCATTTTTCCCTGCTGGAATTAAGTCATCCTGCTGAGTAAAGAGGTGGATTCACTTCTTCCATGAGTTCCCTGCTACACTCCAAGGGGGAGTGGAGCTCGTTCCTTCAGCATATTTGGGAATTGTCTGTCCTGAATTTCAGGCACTTCTTTGCCTTTTCCAGAGGGAATTTATTCCTTGCTGAAGGCAGAGAAGGAGTTTCAGGTGGATTAGGAGGTTGCACCTTGAGAAAAGGTCGTTTCTAAAAAAAGGATGATGGAGTGGCCATCAAGGGCAGAGCACTTCACCCTCTGGGAGAGCAGAGTGGATTTGGGATCAATACTGGGAATGGCAGCTGCACCCACACCTCATGGGATTCCATCACCCCACTCAGCTGGGAATCACACAGCAGTTGGACTCTGGGATTTACCTCCTTTACCCCAAAAAAGAGTCAAAATATTTCCACACTGTGTCCCGTTGGGAAAGTCCCACTCAGGCAGCCAAAACAAAATGTTCTGACCTTATTCCCACAAAATTGTGTCAGAAGCTTTGATTCCTCCTCCTCTTGTGCTGGTGTGGCTCCATCCTTTGCCTTTGGCAGCATCCCTCTGGTTTTATGAGCTCTGGGAGGGGTCATTAGCACGATTCCCAACTCCCTGACAATCCAATAAAAGAAGTGGTTTCTCCAGCCCTCAGGTCCCAGCTGGCTCCAGAGAAACAAGTGGCATTCCCAAAAAACCCTGTATTCACCTGTGCTGGGCTGTTCCCAGGGCACTGCCTTTGCTCTGAGCCAGCAGCAGGGAATTTCTGGGAATATTTCCTTGTTTCAAGCTCTCCTCCTTTGCTGCTTTACCATCCTTGTAATTCTCATTCCTGGGGGGTGGAAACCTCCCTCTATCCTATAAAAATCCAGCTATCCTGGTTATTCCTGCTGTGAATAATGGATTGAAGCACCTGCTGTGCTGGAAGATCCAACTTCCCCCATGGTTAAAGGCAGAGTTTTGTTCAGGAGCATGTGGAGAAGGCAGGGGAGGGATTGTTCTCCCTAAATGATTCCCATGGATATTTCAGGAGCAGGGACCACACAGTCCCGGACACACAGAGGTTTTAATTTTTTTTTTTTTTTTTGCATAGCTGCCTCTGCCTGCCCCGGATTCACAGGGATTGTTGTAATATTGTCTTCCCAATTTCCTGGCTTAACTCTGTGAGACAGAGCCGGGAGATGCCAAGGAAAAACCAGGAGGGCATTCCAGTAAATCAGATGCAGTGATAATGGGAAATTCCGGGAACAAGTGCCAGCAAGTCAGGAAAAGGCACTTGGGCAGGAAAACTGGGATCACAAACTCTGCCTGTGGGAGCTCCGTGGGGCCTCATTATCCACAGATCCATCCGTTCCCCTCTGGAATTTCACAGTTATTGCTGTAAGACTCAGACTGGATCCCAGCTGAATAAATTCAAGCTCCAGCAACCTGGGATAGTGGAAGATGTTCCCATCTTGGGAGATGGAATGGGAAAAGTTTTGGTCTGCTCCAACTCAAACCAGGCTGGGGTTCTGTGACTGTCCCTTCCTCTGGATCCAGAGCAATCCCTGCACTGGTTTTCCAAAGAATCACACAGGGATAACCCAGCTTTTCCACCTTGCAAGGTGAGATGCACAACCCCCAGCACTGTCTTGCCATAGGGAAATAATCCAGAAATAAATATTTAGGGGAAAATAAAAAATCACATTTAAAAATATTTGCAATTCCACAGGCCTTATCTATAAAGGATCCATATTCCCTGGATTGGGAAAGGGCTGGATGGAGAAGGCAGTGTTGTGTTTGCTGTAGCTGCCATGAAATCCCGTTCCAAGGCTGGATTTTATTCGTGGAGGCGCCTTTGAATTAAGGGTTTTTAGCAGCATTTCTGACTCAACCCTAAACATGGCAACTGTTGCTAATAGCAAGCAACAATTAACAAATTAATCCCAACGCAGGCACACGCTGGGGACCTGCTTTTCCTGGGAAATAAGAAGGGAATTTTTTCCCTGCTCCTTTGATTTAAGCTGCTTTTTCCAGCCCCCAAATTTTGCACCCACTTGGCCGAGTCGCCTTCCCCAGGACAAAAATCCTGTCCTTCCAAAGGGTGCAGAGGGGAGAAATTGTCCTGCTCAGAGGTCCCACCATCTGATGGGGCAGGAGAAGACCCCACTGTGGGGTTTCTTATCTTTCCAGGCTGTTTTCCTGCCAGGAATCTCCCGCTCACCTTGGGAATGCTTTAAATGCTGCCAAAGTGCTCCTGGAGTAGGGAATGTTGTGGGGACTGGGAGGAGAGCAGAGATTGATGCTACCACCACACCTGATCCTCAACAAAATTCCATCATGGCCCCAATTCCAGAAATTTCCCATGTTTTTCCCGAGCTCTGCAAGTGAGGATTTTCTTGTCTCTCAGTAGAGGTTGCAGGAGATCCAAGCACCCAAAATCCAGAGGCATTTTTGGCAGAGGAAAATGCAGGATGCAGGGAACACCCAGAGCCAGCTGGGAGCATATTCCACTCACCCTTCACCCACCAGAAGCCTGAGGGAAAATGTCATTTTATTAAATTGTCCTTTTATTAAATTGTCCTTTTTTAAAATGTCTTTTTATTAAAATACCATTTTATTAAACCTTCAGTAGTGAATCAGAGACTGCAGAGCTGCTGCAGCTCGGCTGCAAGCAAATAAATCACCCTAAAAGCATTTTTTTGGCATTTATTTCTGGGTTTTAAGCAAATAAAAATACAAGTGGGTGTGAGAAGACTCTTGGGGATGGTCCCTGCACCCAGCTGGGCCATTCCCGATGAGGAACCATCAAAAATCCCACAAAAATCCTGGAATATTATCACCGTGGGCCACGGGTTTGCAGGAGAACACTGAGAGGAAAGATGCATTTTCCAGGGAATGCTGCAAGGCCACACAGCTTGGTGCGCTGGTTTATTTACAAAATGGAATTCCAGGGAGGAAAGGCCGGGGAAAAGCTGAGGAAAAGATGAGGAAAGGCTGAGGAAAGGCTGGAGGAAGGCCTGAGGAAAGGCCTAGGAAGGGCTGAGGAAATGCTGAGGAAAGGCCAAGGGAAGGCTGAGGAAGGGCTGAGGAAACACTGAGGAAAAGCTGAGGAAGGGCTGAGGAAATGTGGAAAAAAGACTGAGGAAGGGTTGAGGAAATGGGGAGACAAGGCTGAGGAAAGGCTGAGGAAATGAGGAGACAAGGCTGAGGAAAGGCTGAGGAAATGTGGAGGAAAGGCTGAGGAAAGGCTGAGGAAATGTGGAGGAAATGTGGAGGAAAGGCCAAGGAAAGGCTGAGGAAGGGCTGAGGAAAGACTGAGGAAGGGCTGAGGAAATGTGGAAAAAAGGCCGAGGAAGGGCTGAGGAAATGGGGAGACAAGGCCGAGGAAAGGCTGAGGAAATGTGGAGGAAAGGCCAAGAAAAGGCTATGGAAAGGCCGAGGAAGGGCTGAGGAAAGGCTGAGGAAGGGCTGAGGAAATGTGGACGAAAGGCCGAGGAAGGGCTGAGGAAAGGCTGAGGAAGGGCTGAGGAAATGTGGACGAAAGGCCGAGGAAGGGCTGAGGGCTCCCCGGCGAACAGGAGCCCGTCCAGCCGGGATCCCGCAGCCGGGAATGCTCCAGCTCCAGCCCCGAGAGCTGCCCGGAGCTTTTCAGCAAAGCAACCCCAGCCCCGGGCAGACAGCGAGGCAATCACCCTGCGGCAGCCGCTGGAAACACTCTGGGACACACGCCGGGCAGGCCGGGCCGGCCGGAGCCGCCCCTCTCCCGACAGACCTCCCCGCTCCTGCCTTCCGCTCTGCTCCTTTTTCCCTGCGATTTTTCCCACTGAATTGGACGGGACGCGATTTCCTATTGCGCCCAAATTGCTTCCGTCGGCTTGTGGGGGAGAGAGCAGCACATAAATATGGTAATTTTCCCTCTGAGGCCCGGAGAAGACGATGAGGAGAGAGGCTGGATATGCAGATGGATAAATGATTAACCAGGCGCTGTCCTTTATCTGTCTGGAAGTCCTCTGGAAAAGAAAGGTTAAAGAAAAAATCCAGGAGCAAGTGGCCCTGGAGCTCATTAATCCGTCTCTTTTTGTTGGCACCAGGCAGGTCCTTGGCTCCCCAGGGGCTTTCAGGGTCTGCTTCAACATTTTTCTTTGATAACCAAAGCAGTTTTTCATGGCCAGCAGTGACTAAGAGGTGGATTCGGAGCTGTTACCTCACCTTACCCCCGGTTTTTTTTTGGGATCACAGGACAACCCAATCATCAGGAGCTGGCCCAGGCAGTGCTTTTAATGTGATTTCCAGCAAGAAAGACTCCGGAGTTTGGATGAGACACAGCCTGGGTTTCTCTGGAGTTAAATAGTGAGGGAGAGCTGGAAGGAGAGGGAAGCATCTGAAAGCACAACTCTCCTTAATGAGGGAGTCTCAACCAGCATAGTTGGGGTTTTTCCAAGTATTTTCATTGTTTTGCTCCATTAGAAAAAAAGCAGCCCATATTCCCAATGTGCCAAACATGTCAAATTGGGGAAAACTATTCCAAAGAAGTTCTTGGGGCAGTGAATCCCATCCTGTTCTGGTCAGCAGCTGGGCTGTGCCCTTCTCCAGCAGTTCCCAGGGGCAACGTTCCCAATTCCTCTGGAGAATGTATGCCCCAAGCCATGGCCACAGCACCGCACATCCCAAATGGGAAAAGCCAGCACATCCCAGAGTCTGCAGGGAAAAAACTCCTCCAGGAGCATCACCATCCCTGTGGCTGTGGGAATGGGGAAACTGAGGCACAGGTGACACAAGGAGGGTGTTCATGGACTATCAGAATGGTTTGGTTGGAAGAAACCTTGAAAATGATCCCATTCCACCCTCACAGCACCTTCCACTATCCCAGGCTGCTGCGATCCCATTTCCAGAGCCTCCAGAGGAAAATGAGCACCAGGAAAGGGAGGAAAGCAAAGCAGAGCACAGCAAATCCACTTTTCCCTTCCTCCCCTCAGGGAATGGGGCAGGGGAGGGAGGATTAAAGGGGTTAAAGGGATCCATCCAGGCAGGGATCACAGGAGACCCCCCTTTGGCAGGGATGGGGCTGAATAATTCAGCAGCTCCTTAACCCTGGGCCAGCGGCTCCCACTCGCTCCCTGCTCCTGCCAGCCCGTCCTCAGGGAGCCATGGCAACGCTCGGGGCGCCAGGAATATGGAAATCACAAGGATTTCGTTTTTGCTGCGGCACAAAAAAAAGTTGTTTGATCTGAGGGTTGCGGCTTTTCTGCAGCTTTCAGCAAAGAATCATTTCTGTATTCATATCTCCCATTCAGCTGTCAGTTAGCAGCTCCGAAAAACCCCAAACATGAAAATAAAACAGGCCGAAAGAGTCTCAAAAAAAAAAAAAAAAAAGGGAAAATAATTTTGGTTTTCTGGGCTGGGTTAACACTTGAGGTGCTGGAGGGATTTCATCCCGATGTCAGAGGGGTTGGAGATGGATCTGCCCTGAGTGTGTCCAAAGGAGTGGGAAATAAGGAGATTTAGATGGAAATTTGATGGGAATCACTGCAAGGAGAGAGCCAAGGATGGGATCAGGATGGGATCAGGATGGGGCCAGCAGGATGCAGGTGCCACCTTCAGTGTTCTTCCCTTGGGAATCTGCCAGGAGTGTAGGATGTTCGGGCTGGCGTTTTGGTGGGATATCAGCACTCGGAGCCCCTCCAGAGGCAGGACCCAGCCTCTAAGTGCTCCAGAATTCCAGGAAAATCAATCCTGACCCTGTGGCTTCCCGCGGAGGAGCGGGTGGGCAGCAGCTGCCTGTGCAAGCTGCCAAGGGAGCCGGGGATGGAGTTAATGGGAGAGCTCCGGCTCGTTTTCCCTCCCGGTAAATCCAGTTAAAAGCTGGAACAGCTTGGAGCAGGAGCAGGGGCTCAGCAGCTGCTGCTGGGACAGTTTGTGACCTCTGCGGGGCTGGCAAAGAGGGGAGGCTCCTGTAACACATCCCGGGAAGCTGCTCCAGCTCCTCTGAGCTTGGAACTTCTGCTGGAGCCGAGTTTGAAACACTCAGAATTCCCTGGAGCTCTGGGGTGCTGCTGCAATGCAGAAAAATCCCATTTTTCCCAAAAGACACCTCGGAAGGGACAACTTTGAGTGGATTGGCTCAGCCTGTGGATGGAGGTGGATTTGTGGGGGTACCTGAGGGTCTTTCCACCCTTCTGTCTCTCCTTGCTCCCATCCAGGTACCAAAGAAGTCCGATGGAATCTCTCCATTTTTCTCAGGAAAATTCCAACCTGGTTCATTATTTGGAAGCAGACAAGGAGAGCTCTCCTGGGAATAACAGAGATTTTTATGCTCCGAGCCCAGAGAAGCAGGATCCTTGAGGGAATGTGTCAGGAAAGGGGAGGAAGGTCGGACCTGGGTGGAATTTCATTAATCCAAGTTTTTCCAGAGGTTTCTGGATAAACAGCTCTAAAATCTGCATCAGCTACTTCATTCTTGGGATGATGGAAAACACTTCAGGCTCCTGGAGTCCATCGAACTGCAGGTTCTGGTCCATCAAACACATAAACTATCCCAGATTTCCAAGTTGTTGGAATAAAATAAACACCGCCAAGTGGACACAAAAATTTCTGGAGTTCCCTTCTGAGCCTTTCCTGGGTCAGGCCTGGGCATCAGCCCCCCTGGAGCAGGGAATTGCAGGGAATACTCTTCTGGGAATTCAAGGCTGGTGATGGGGAATGTCCTTCCCAATTCCCTGTCTGGCAGCTGCTGAGGGATCTCCTGGAGCTCCAGGGTGGCCTGAATGTGTCCAGAGCAGGAATTCCATGGGACTCCAGCAATCCCTGACCTTTGGGTGGTAGCCAGTGGAGATCAGATTCCTTGGAATAAAATCATGGAAGCACCGACCAAATGTGGTGAACTCGATTCACCTGAACAACCCTAAATGGTCCCACCCCAAAGCCAAAAATTCCATCACTGCTGGGAGCATTTTTTTTTCCCCCACCACTGGGATAACTTGGATGAGTGGATTGCACTGCATGGAATCAGCTCCCAGGGAGAGAAAATTTGGGACAAATTCCACAAAAACCATGGGAAGAGCAGGATAATGGTGCTCCTTGGAGGATGGGCTCTATCAGGCAAAGGAACTCAGCATCAGAATTCCAATTTGCTGGAAATTCCAGTATTTCCAAGTGGTATATAAAATAAAATAAAATAAAATAAAATAAAATAAAATAAAATAAAATAAAATAAAATAAAATAACAGTGACAACAACAACAACAATAATTATTATAATTATTAATTATAAATATAATTATAATCATAATTGTAACAACAAATAAAAACCTAAATAAATGCTACAGAAAGTTCTGTCTGATGTTTTTAAAAACATGGCAAGAAAACATATTAATATTCAAAATAAAAATATTAATTTTTTTAAATAACAAGAAAGATGGAAAGTTGAAAAAAAATCTCCATTTTTACCTGAAAATAGCTCTTTTAATGAATTCCCAGCTCATCTGTTTCAATCCCTGCATTTCAAGCACCACAAAAAAGCTGTTGCCAGCCCAACTTTTGTTGGCCCTTCCAAACCCATTTCACTTCCCTGATCCCTAAAACTGAATTCCTTAAAAAAAAAGAAATCCAAGAAATTCACTCCGATACCATTAAATAATTTGATTTTAGCAGAATTTTTCCGCCAGGCTGAAATATTTGTAAATCCTGCTCTGTCCATGGCGGGATGAACTTTGCCTCTCCTGTCTGGAAGTTTATTGCCCATTCCTAATGATCAGTATCCATTTCATTCCCGAGGAATGAGGGGATTTGAGCGCTAATGTGGCACTGGGAGCAGCGCTTTGCTGCTGGCTTGAACTGGGAAAACGATTCCGTGTCTCCCTGTTTTCCTGGAGAGTGCAGACACCGGACACCAGCCCATGGAAATCGCTCCCGGGTCAGGAGTTGAAGCCTGAGCTGGGCTGGGGGAGCTGATCCCTGTGGGGATCCTGATCCCAGAGCTCCTTCCTGGAGAGCAGATCCCTGGGGTTATAGGAAGTCTGCAAAACAAGGGGAAAATCTTTTCTTTCCGTGCTTTTTATACACATTCCAAAATATTTTGGACTTTATTCCTCTCCCCAAAAAAAGCCCATTTTGAGCCTTCTCACATCCTCGGGTGTTGTTGTTGGTGACCTTTTCCAATATCATGGAGTGGTTTGGGGTGGAAGGGACCTCAAAGCTCATCCAATTCCAGCCCCAACATCTTCCACTATCCCAGGCTGCTCCAAGCCCTGTCCAACCTTGGACACTTCCATGGATGGGGAATCCACAGCTGCTCTCCCCACCCTCGTTGTAAATAATTCCTTCCTTTTTTTCTTGCCTGAATCTCCAATTCTTCATTTTCAAACCATCCAAGGATGGGGTTTGGAGCAACCTTGGGATAGCAGGAGGTGTCCCTGCCCATGGCAGGGATCAGGATGAGCTTTAAGGGCCCTTCCAAATGAAGAATCCCAGAATTCTGTGGGGATCAGAAGGAAAGAGCCAGTCCTGCTCCCTGAGCTGGGATTTCTGGCAGGACCTGGTGGGCTGCAGAGCCTGGGATTACCCTGAGTTCCCAGGCTGGAAAAACTCCTTGGGAAACTGCTGGGATGTTGAGCTGAGATCTCTGAGCTGAGATCTCCTGGGAGCCAGGATTGTCCCTGTTCCAAGAGTGGTATCAAGAAGATAAATTAAGGAAAAGATACCAAGGCAGCCCCCACACTTTGAATTAAACAATCTGCAAAATGCTGGGATCTGCTGCGGCTCAGGGAGGGAGGCAGAGTGGCAGGGAGGGATGGGATAACGAGGAAAAGACCACCCAAAGGAAAACTTGGAAGTCACTGAGCAGAGACGGCCGGGAAATCTGCTCTCATTTGAAGGAGTTTTAATGGCTTCTGGTTCCCACAAAATTTTGGATACCTCACAATCTGCTACACCCCAGTTTTCCTCAGGAACATCCCTCTGGGCTCTGGGAGCAGCGCTGGAATCTCCTTGGTGTCATCCAGACATTTTTCCTGTGGCCAAAACCCGGTGCAGGAGTCAGAACTCCCTCAAATATTCCCCTGCCTTGTGTTGGGAAGGTTTTTGGTTTGCAGGCCATGGAATGTTGGCTCATTCCAGCTGGGAAACCATTCCCTTTCCAACCTGCAAGGAGCCAGGGCTGTTTTCCTCACAAAAATCCGAGGAGCTGCTGAATTCTGCTCTGTGGCAGCAGCTCCCCAAGGCCAATTTTCCTGGCTAATCCTCGGAGCCTGTCAGGATGTCGGAGCCAGACCCGGCCTGGCACGGTCCCCGGGGGGCTGTGGCTGTGCAGGGAACAAAAGATCCCATGACAGAGCTTAAATCCAGGGATCTGCCTTCCACTCCAGCCTGGATTGACCTTTTTGCTGCTTTTCCTGAAGAGTAACAGGGGGAAAACCCTGCAAGGTCTGCGGGAGGCTCCAAGCCCTGCTGATAAATTCCGGATAAATTCCTTTATCGCAAGTGAAATCCGACGTCTTTGGCTGCAGCTGGGTGAAGTTCATGGCTGAGGAGTTTTTCCTGGTTTCACTGGATACATCCCAGCCCAGTCATTCCCAACTTTCTCTTGGCTCCCAAATTTCTCGAGGACACAGCAGACAAAACATTTCCCTCTATCCCCTTCTCCAGAACAGGGGAATAATAATAATAATAATAAAAAATAACTAATGGGACATGAGCTACTTTTGGAATCTCCTGGAGCCTGAGGTTTGGGAGAGGGAGCAATAAAAACCAGCCCTAATTATATGTGTGCAGAGGAGTTGTCCTGGAGGAAATGGGAAGATTACACGCTGGAGGAATTGGGAAGCAGCTCCAAGACAAGCAGTCTGAAGGCAATGATGGCCCATTGGAAATGCTTTCATTTCAAATTGAAAATAAAAACTCATCTCCCTTCCTGATGGTTGTTCAAGGCATTCCTTGCCTAAGGAGCAGAGTGGAAATTCCTGGACACCGAGGAAGATGAGGGGGGAGAAGGGATTCAGCCTTCCTCTGGCCCTCCAGGTTAGGCAGGAATGAAGACACCATTAGGATAGAAGGGAAGGTTATACATCCATAAATCCTTGGGATTGGATCTCCCTCACCCTGATCCCAGGATCACTCCTGGATCCCGGCTGGATCTGCAGCATCCCTGTGGCCTCAGCTCATCCCCAAATCCTCCCCACGGAGCAAACTTAGCAAACTTTGCAGCCAGCTCAGGAACAGCTAAAAACAACTTCACAGGAGGCACCTTCATGACCTGACAGCCCCTAATTAACCACCGCGGGGTCAAGCGGAGTTGGGAGCTAATTGGAGAAGACCCCAGCTAATTAGGACTTCCCTTCCGGGGTCATAGCCCCTTTAACTTGAAAACATCTCAATTTATTGTGAGCCAGAGTAGGAAAATCATTGGAATTAGACCTGGCCTCTACTTTTCCACTCCCTCAGTGCCAGTTCCTCTGCAGCACCCTCTGGCATATCCCAGTTCTTCCACTTGAAAAGGAAATCCTTCTCCAGTTGGGAAAGTTGCCTTCACTTCCAGGCTTAATTTCTTTTTTGGCCCCCTGGCTGTTCCTGTTCCTTCACAAAGAAAGGGAAGAGCTCAGCCAGCAGCCTCAGTTGGGATGAGGAGCGCTGCAGGAAATGCAGGAACAGCTGGGCTGCTGGATGGTATTTTTATGGCTTGCTGGGATTCTCCTTCTATCAAATCCTCGTTATTGCATGGGGTGCTTTTCCTTCCAGATGAAACTGCAATTATCAGCTCTGCCTGTGAATAAGCCACAAACAGGGCAGGCTTGGGGCTCAGAAATCACTGAAATTGAACCCAAAAAGAGCCCAGTGATAGGAGCCTCCCCAGTTATCCATGTGTGTTTAAATAGGAGTTGTTACCTTGACAATAGATCCAATAGCAGCTTTTAAAGTGAAAAAAAAATCCCTGAAAAAAAAGCCAGTGGTGAGAAGAAACCACCAATTTCATGCAGCAAGAGCTGGAGGTGGAAATCAATCTTTTTCTTGCCCAAAAAATCTCTGTTTTTTTCCAGCCAGCAGTGGCAGGGACAGGCTGAGCCAGAGGCAGCCACAGCTTAATTTATCCCATGGATTTTCCCTGCTCAGTCCCAGAAAGAAAACCCCCCTACCCTGGGCGCTGCCAATGGAGACAGAGCCTTTCCAGCTCGTTGTGGGATTTTGGCCTTTGCCAGAAGCTCCACTGCACATTTTAGGGCTTGGCACGACAAAAATCCCAGCCATGGACAGCAACCCTGTTAGTGGCTTAAAAATAAAGCCCAGCTTAGGGCTCCAGACTAAACCTCTGCAAGGCCTGAGGGTTTCTGCTCCATGGTGGTGTGGATTTAAACAAGGTCAAACTCCAAGGTCCACTGGTGGCATTCCAGGACTGGGATCAGCAGAGCCAGGTGTATCTGCTGGGTGAAGAATCCCTGGGAAAACGGGATGTGGTTCCCATGGAGTGATGGAAAACAAGGCTGGGAAGGACCTGCCCAGGCCATCCCAGCCATTCTCCTGCCTCGGGTGGTGCCTGTGAGGCAAACCTGCTCTCCTGGAGGATGGTTCCAGTGCATCCTCCAGTGGTTTTCCTCAGTGCTCAACTCCATCCTGTTAAAATGACTTTTCTACTTTAAAACTCCCAGAATTTCCAGAGCTTTCCCAGTGAGTATGGAGGGAGGAGCAGCTGTGACATGCTGGTAGACTTGAGAAGATGAAGGAGGAGATTAGATTAATAATAATTAATAATAACAATTATAATTGGCCTGTGATCCATCCTTTCCTCAGCATCCATCCCTCCTAGTGTCCCCCAGGGATCCATGTCCCAATTTTCTGTTACGGCCAGGGAATCTCAGAGTTGGATCCCCAGGCATTCCCCCTTCTCTACCCTCCCAGCTCTCCTTAGTTTGTCCTGTTATTTTTGGGGTGCAAAAGCCCAGGAATGCTGCAGAGGTGGGATTCTTTGGGAGGTGGCAGTGCCATCTGCGTGGCCCACTAGGGTCACATTCCAACGAGGACAAGAAGGGGCCACGAGCCAGCACAGAGAAGTCATGGATTGGGGGCTCCTGAAAGCTCCAAAGAGCTGGAGATGTGGAGATCTTTGGCCTCATTCTTCTCCAGCTCAATGGGAGTTGATAAATCAGAGCCAACTCCACACTGGGGACGTGGAGTTTGTGTTTGTTTAATTCCTGCATCTGGTTTTGCTCCGCTTGGGCTCTTTGTTTTTCCTTATCGGGATCCAAACTAAAGCTGGAGCTTCCCCAGGAGCCCAGGAGAAAGCAGCAGGGGTTTTTCCAAGGGAGGGAATTCCTGCAGACCCTCAGTGGAGGCTGAGCAAAGGGGTACAGCCAGGGGCAGGAGAAGGTCAGAGCCACGTAGGAATGAGAGAAATTCTCCTCTAAACCTTAATTTTGTTCCATCCACAGCTCTGCTCTGATCCATGCAGATCCCATGGATGCCAGTCTTTTGTAGGGAGCTGGATTTAACCCTGGAATTGCTCCATGAAATCCCAGAATGGTTTGAGTTGGAGGGATCTTAAAGCCCATCCAGTGCCACTGGGCAGGAACATCTTCCACTGTCCCAAGGTGCTCCAAGCCCTTGGGAATGAGGGATTTGCCTCCTGCTGGATGGGATGCTGAGGGCAGGGAGCAGCCTGTCACCTGCTGAGCAGGAAGCAGGAAGATTTTGGGAAAGGAAGAGGCTCTGGTGTTCCCCACGCCTCTGTCTCTCCCCATTTTTGTCCTGGCAGCCTCTCCTTTGAGTGGCAGCTCAAGAAGAAAAGCAAGGCTGTCAATATTTCAAAGATTTCCTAAAAGTTTTGATGTCCCTACCAAAAAAAAAAAGAAACCCAGCCCCAACCCAACGGTACAAACCAACCCCCAACCCCTCCAGCTTAACAGCTTTATCAATCTCAGAGCGGGATTTTGCCAGAACGGGGCTGGGGAGGACTTGCCAAATTATTTGTTGTCATGAAAATAAATGAGGTATCAAGTTCTAAAACAATGGTGTGGTGACAGAAAGCTGGAAAGGAGGAGCAGCCCTAATCAGAGGCGAACACGCCGCGCGTTCCGGAGCCGGGAGCGCGGAGCTGGGACAGGATCGCATCCGGAGGGGGCTGTGGGATCTGGGATCCATCTGCTGGGCCAGACGGCTGGGAATTAACTCACAGGGACTAATTACCCCAGGAATGGGAGCTGGGGTGAGAGGGGGTGTCTTGTGCTGGTTTTTTGGGATCTCAGAGTGATGGTTTTCCAGGATGGTGCTGCATGTGGCTGTGGATCGGAGGGATGCAGCCGGGCTGATGAGGAGGAGGATGAAGCATCACCACCTTCTGCCTTCCAAACATCCACCAGCAGGAGAACCAAGCATTCTGTGCCAGGAATATCCAAAGGGAAAGGAGAAGGATCAGCACAGGGAGCTGGAGGCCGACACACCTGGACTAGAACCAGGCTGCACCGCACAGGTGGGGCCCAGAAGCCTCCAGCCATGGCCGAATTCCCCTTGCAGCTCAGAGGATTCCAGTGGGTCCAGCCCATCCTGGGGCTGGCCCTGGACTCATCCCCTCCCTGCTGGCCCTGGACTCGTCCCATCCCCGTGGCCCCTCGGGCGGGCAGCTGGCGTCGTGCAGCCGGATTAGGAGCGGCGCTGCTCCAGCTGTGCTGATCCGACACAGGCCCCGCTCCGAGACACGCTGGATTCCCTGCAGGGGCTGCAGAAAGGACACCCCCAGTTGCTGCCCGTGCCTCCGTCTCAATCCAGCGGCACTAATTCCCACCCTAATCCCGCTCCACAACGGGCGCAGTGTTGGGGCCCAGGCAGCCCCTTCCTCCCCGGCTGACCCCGTGTCCCGGCCCTGGCCACGGCTGGAGGGTGTCCCCGGGGAGGGGGTGACGGCTGGGGGGGCTGCAGGCACAGGTGGCCCCGCCAGCTGTGGGGTTTCGATTTCCCGCTGATTCCCAAACGGCCCTGGTGGTGTCGGAGGGGCGGGAAAGGCAGGGCAGGCTCAGGAAGGCACTTTCCTCAGCCTGTGCTTATCCCTGGCTCTTGTGATGTCTTCTGCTGCAGACCCCATTGGGGATCCCATTATCCTGCAGAAATCTGGGATGCAGAGACACAGCGGGTTTTCTCTTCCGGTTCTGTCCCAGGATTGCTTCAAACTGGGCTCCAGGCACATCCCCAAAACTTCGATTGCTGTCCCATCTTATAGACACTGATGTTGTTTTCATTCCTTTCCAAGGAACACAGCTCCAATCTGTGCCCAAATTTCTTCCTAAAAATTGTCCTGGACCGGCCAGCCCTCTCTGTGGCCCTGGAATGCCCACAGGGATTTATCCAACGCATCCCTCTCCAGAAATATGTGGCGGCTACCTTCAGAAGATCATCCTTGATCCAGTTCAGTATCAGGGAAGGAGGAAGGGACTGGGCCAGCCTTAAATCCTCCTTAAATTCTCCAGCTGGAGCCTTATCCCTGGTATCCAGGGATCCCTGCCATAGGATCCAGCCTTAAAAATGTGTTTAGCTTGGAAGGAGCCGCTTTTAACCCCTTCATCAGGGACTGAATGGTATCAATCCTCTGGAGCATGGCCCCATGTCCAAGGAATTGTCTGGTGGGGATGGAGGCTGGCAGGAGGACTCATCACTTGGCATGTGGAAACAGCTTCCTACATATTCCTTAAAAAATGGGAAAGAAGAAGAAGAAGAAAAACGAGGAGAAGGGGAAGAAGGAGGAAGAGAAAAGGAGGAGAAAAAGAGGAGGAGAAGGAGGAGAAGGAGGAGAATGAGAAGAAGGAGAAGAAGAATGAAAAGAAAAATGAAGAAGAAAAATGAAGAATTAAAAGAAAAATGAAGAACAAGGAGAACAGAAGATATTGCTAATCCACACAGTTTCAAAAAAATAACCAAAACCAGATGGCCAATTCCCCTCCGGTTTATTAACTGGACATTCTTCCAGTCTGGAGATCAAGAGCTTGTGATGTTCTCCTTGATGAAGGAACATCTCTGGAGAACATGAAACAGGAGGGGATTTTGCAGTAGTGAAAAGAATCCCTCCAAACTGACGGATCTTTCAGCAAATTCCTCCGTTTCTCTCCAGCCACTGCTGGATTTCAGCTTTCCCTCACAGAATCTTTCCTTAATTTCCCACATCCGCTGAAAACCAGAATGAGGAAGTGAAAATGGCTCAAACTGGCCAGACCAGTTCCACTGCCCGCATTAAGCCAACTTGGAGAAGTTAAACAATGTTTTTGTGGCTAAGGCAGGTCCCCGTAGATCCACACTCAGGCCCTGTGCATTCCCAGTGGAATTCCATGTCCCCTCTCCAGCCAGGGTTGGGTTTTCACCCTAGACACGCTGCTTCCATCCCCTTCCCTTCCTTTATGCCACTGGAACATGACCTGGTTGAAGTCTTCTCTTGGAATGAGTTTTTCACAGCAGAGCAAACAAGAATGAAGATAAAGGGAAGTCGTTAGGATCCAACAATGGCTCTGCTCGGTGACTAATTAAGAAAAAAGGAAAGTCCCTTTATCAAGGAAAAGAAAAGAGTTCTCAGGAATTGGACTCCCTTTGAAGTGGCTGTGGCTGAGTCACCTGCTGACCTGCAGCTTTATTCCATAAAGGGTTTGGGAGATTTCCTGGTGCTGGGACACCAGGGGCATGAGTCAGATGTAGGGAGATCAGGAATTCCCTGGGACAGGAGCTGTGGAACACCTCCAGGGTCACCTGTCCTGCTGAGACAGGTGATGTTCCTTGGCACTGGGGAGCGGTGGGATTCTGCTCAGTCCCAGTTTGGACCTTTGCTGACGGTGTCCCACCAGGAATCCAGGCTGATTCCCAGCAGTTGTCAGAAGGTGTGGGACAAGCTCCAGCTCCAGCCCCAGCCCTTCCCAATCGTTGAGAAGGTGTCCAGGTCACCCAGCAGCATCTCCATCCCCCCCGTGTGGGACACAGCTCTGCTCCCCCCCTCTCCAGCCTGCCTGGTATTCCAGGTTGTCCAGAGTGGGTTTGGAACCTCCTTCCCTGGAGATACTCAAAAGCCACCTGGACACAACCCCAAGAAATGCGTTCTAGGCGGGCTGAGACTGGACACCCTTCAGTGTTCCCACCATCCCGAAGCAGTCTGGAATTTTCATGCCTGACTCCATATCTGGTCCTACCCACGGAGGCCATCCCTGCCCTCCTGGCAGAGATCCCATTCCCACCTCGCCCCATTCCTGCAGCACGTGGATTCCGGGTTAGGAATCACCAGCTCCCCGTGACGAGCTGAGGGATGGCTGGGGCAGGGAGTGGCAAAGCACATCCCAGCATTGTGGAGCTGTGGGAATTGTTTTGTGCCTTGGCTGGGTGGGTTTTTCTCTGTCTTTCCTCAGTGAATTTCTGCGGAATGCTCACTGGAGACAGGAATGTTGGTTTCTCTGCTGCCCTTCCCAGCGGCATTCGGAGAAATTCCACACACAGCACTTTTTTAGCTCTTTCCCTGCTTTTTTGTGCTGGGGTTTGCTTGGAGTTGGACTCGAGGCAAGGCACAGCTCCTGTTTTCCCAGAGGTCACTCAGTTACAGCAATCAGTGCTCCCAGGCTTCCAAAAATATTCCCTGGGGACTATGTGGGAAACAATAGGAAGTGTGAAGAATGGTTCCTACTGCTTTTCCCATCTAATGGAAACATTATTGTAATAATTTAACAGTAATTTAATCATCATTTTTTCCCCATCTTAAAGGTACCAGACCAAGAGATCTGGAGAGGGAAAATTCCTAATTTTCCTTTTTTTCCCCTGCTTGCTTGGCAGAAAAGGGCAATCATGGAGACACTCAGGAATCTTCATCAAGAGCTCCAAGTTTTTCCTCCACCATTCTTTCCTCCATGAACACTTGGACACTTCCAGCATCCACAGCTTCCCTGGAGAACCTGTGCCAAGGCCTCCCAGGGAAGAATTGCTTCCCAAAATCTCATCTAAACCAACCTTTTTGTGTTTGTGATACATCCCAGGATTTCAAAGCTTCTCCCTCTGCCCCATCCCTGGAAGCATCCCAGGCCTGGCTGCATGAGGCTTGGAGCAACCTGGGATGGTGGAAGATGTTGGGGATGGAAGTGGCTGAGCTTCAAGGTCTCTTCCAGCCCAAATCATTCCATAATTCCACGATTCCCACGGGATCCAGGCTGTCCTGTGCATGCCAGCACCTCTGTGGGCACACACAGAAATTTAGGGATGACTCCGAAGCTGCTTTCCCCCCTGCTCCAAGCAGCTCATCCCTGCTTTCCCCCTCCACTCCTCCTCCTCCAAGTGTTCCCACTGTTTTTCTGGGGAAGGGAAGCCCTTCCAGGCGCTCTTGGCAGAATTTTGTCCCTCTCTGGGCTCACGTTGACCCGTGGAAAGGCAGGACAAGGAGCTGGAGCTGTTGCAATCAGGTTTTTCCTGCTCTCCCATCCGAGGGTGCAGCCTGCTGCTCTTCCCCGCTGGAATTTGGGCCTGTCTGGAGCAGGGGGGAGGATTTTGCATCAGAGGTGGGGAAATTAGGGAGTGATAATCCCTAAAAAAAGGGAGACTACCCCAAGCAGCTGATTTTACATCAGCAAATGACACCGATAAACACACAGAGCCCGAGGGAATTCCGGCGGCGTGCGGGGAGCTCCAGGCTCCAACCCCAGCTGCTCCGGCCAGTCTGGCATCAGAGCATGACCCCAGGAAAGAAACAAACAGGATTTCTATTTTCCATTTGATCCCGGAGAGGTGGATTGTGTCTGGTTTTGCTGAGCTCCTCTGCACGGCTGTGCAGTGATGCAGGCTCGGTGTTACCCCAGGAGAAAATTGCATTTCCCTGCTTTTAGGCTGGAGCACCCCTGAGCTGTTCCAGCTGTCTGGGAGTGAAGGTTCTTTGGGAATGATGCACCTCGCTCATCCTCCTCCTCCTCCTCCTCCCCACGGAGCAGAGCTGACAGTGACACTGCAGCCTGAGGCTCTTGGAAGGAGAAGGGAAGGTGTTCCTGCCATGGACGTTTTGGGGTGGAATGTGCTGAATCCTGTGCTGAATTCCCACAGAGCTGCTCTCCCCGCTCCTGCCATCCTTATGGAATTCTGCTCTTCCCTCTGGCCCTCCCCTGCCCTACACAGAAGCCCCTTGGAGCTGTGCACCCTCCCTCCCTCAGAAATCCTGCATGGATTCATCCCACTCCATCTTCCCCTCCCAAACCCAGCAGAGCTGATCACTTTGAGCCCAATCTGATCCATTTTTCCTCAAAACTTTTCTTGGGAAGCTTTTCTTGAACTCTCCCAGCTTGGGGGGGAGGATTTCTCTTTCACCTCCACTTCCCACCTCACAGAGCAGGGGCTGCCAGGATTCCAATCCACGTTTCCAAGTCTGTCTTGTGGCTTCCAGTGGCCCTAAAATCTGCAAATAAGATCTGCTGGAAATTCCCTGGCCTTGGCCCTGTTTTTGCTGGGGAAGTCTCTGCACCTCCCAGATCACCCAGCCCTCCTTGGGCAAACAGCAATTGTGCATTTGATACTTTTATCTTTGCCCGCTTCGCCATTTTTCAGCTGCTAAATTGCATTTTTGTGGGCTTGTCTCTCCCTTTTTTATTTCAGTTTACGTTGGGTTCTCTCCCTGGTGTAACCATACTCGGAGGAAGATTTTAATTACCTCCCTTTAAAGCAGAATGACAAGTGGAGCATGTCATTGGGAGCTAAAGTATCACTTGGAAATGCAAAAGGCCCGGCTTTATCAGGCTTAAAAGCTTTCCTGGAATCTGTTCAAAAACTGCTGACTGGGCAAGATTAAACATCCCAATGTTCAGTCAAAGATCTGGGCATGTGGTGTTCTTTTATTCCCCTGGGGGATCTGTGAAACTGCAGCCCTCGGGCCTTCTGCTCCAATATTCTCCCGGTTTTGTCTCCTTTGTGCACCAGGGAGAAGCTGGGAATGGGAATCTCCAAACAGCTTTGCTGGGAGAGTCAGGATTCCTTCAAATCCCTTCAGGTGCTCCTGGAGCAGCAGGAAAGCTGAGGGATTCTCTCTGTCCTCGCGCAGCCTCCTCAGGCTGGGCAAGGACCCTGGAATTCGGGATCCCACAGGCTTTGGGAAGGGGATTTGTTGGGAGGGGTCGGCAAACACAGCAGGGACCAAATGATGCCTCAGGTTTTTGCTTTTCTATTTTTCAGGTTCTGTGCTGCTTTAGTGTGTGGGTCTGGGCTTCATATGAGGGGATGGTGAGCTCTGCACAGAGCAGGGAGACAAAACAATTCCTGCTCCAGCTGGGCACCAAGGACAAATGATCCAAATCTCAGCCCAGGAGCACAAACAACACGGGCTGAGGAGAGGAAAACAAGAAGGATGGGAGTGCCTGGGCTAAAGCTGGAACTGGACAATTAACCCCAATATGCAAATGGAGCAGAACTTATAAAAGTGAGACCTCATCCATTTTTGTGACCGTTTTGGGTTCACTGGGGTGCAGCCCTGGCTGGGCTCTTGCACTGCCCAAGGTGGATCCATTGAGGCCTTTTAATAAATCCCTGCTTTATCCTTTAACTCTGCCCAGCCTCTGTTCCAGGTCAGCCTTCTCATGGCGTCAGGAATGGCTGGGACAAAAATTGGAAGCTGGGAGTGGCACAAAGTGAGGCCAAGGGTGTCCCTGCCCACGAAGAGACCGGGAAATCGGGAAAAGAATGGCCAGAACTGACTATTCCCACTCACCCCCTGCAAGTCACACAGCCATGTCATATTGGACAAGGACTGGGAATTCTGCAGCCCAGGGACAGCCTGAGCACGTCCAGGCACTGGGAATTCCCATTTGGAAAGGGCCAGCAAATGCAGCTCCTTGGAATGGTTGGGACAACGACTGGAAGTTGGGAGTGGCACAAAGAGAGGCCAAGGGTGTCCCTGCCCACCTCTCCTGCTGGAGGTGTCACCCCATCAGGAGCAGCACCCTCAGGATGAAGAAACAAGGAAATTAGGGGAAAAATTATGAAGAAACAGGGAAATTAGGGAAAAAAGGCCAGAACTGACTATTCCCAGCCCTCCCACACCAGGAGCTCCAGGCTGGATTTTCCTGAAGGCTGCAGGGAACAGGGAATCTCTTCATTTGTGGCAGCAGGATTTGCCCTCCCTGAGCACCATCCCAATGCAAGGGCTCCTTCAAAACGCTTGGGAAGGAGAGCTGGGGGATGTGGAGGGGAAACACTTAATGGTTTAAAAGGCACTTTGGACTTGCAGCTCGGTGCAGATTGTCTCTGAAGGAATCCTGGGGGAGCTGGAATTACTCATTTTTAATAGGAACAGGAACCACCTGCCTGCAATCACCCACAGAAACCAGGGATACTTTGCAAGGGAAGAGCAGAGAAAATGCTTTTTACTGGAATGTTTAACCCACTGTGAGTTTTGGAGCTTTTTCTTCTTTTAATTGAAACCACACTTTTGGGAAGTGCAGTGTGCTCCCCTCCAGCCTTCCCAAGAAGCAGGAACAAATCCCAGCGTTCGCTGTGGGGTTTGAAGAGCAAACACGGAGCTGCTGCTCCTCCTTCCCCAAAATCCCCCAGGGTGATTGAGGGACACATCCTCATTTTTTCCTCCTGTTGGTGAAGCCTCCTGGGCTCAGATCTCCCAGGAAAAGCTCAGCCAGGAGTTGGGAAAAGCTCTGGCATCGTGTCCCACCGGCTCCTGGGCAGAGAGAGGAGAATTCCCAACAGGCACCTCCCTCACCTTCATGATTTTGTATCATTCCAAGTAAATCTGTTTGGGGTTTTTTTTCAATTTGTACAAATTCTTTCCAAAACCTCCTGAAAAATTCCTTTCAAAACCTCCCAAACAGTGACAGCACAGGGCAGAGGTCTGGGAGAAGGTCTCCCTGGAAGAATCCCATTTTCCTGATAGATTTGCCCTGATCCCATTTCCCCAAAGCCACCAGTGAAGGTTTTTAGATAATTTTCTCTTTTTTCACACAGCCAGCTCAAGCTCTTCACCCCAAATTTTACCCAGCTGGGAAAACCCTGCTCTGCTTTGAGCCAAAACCCAAAATTTGTTGATTTTCCTGGTTTTTTCCTCTCCTTCCACTCAGGGAAAATCAACATTTCTTCATCCCTGACCCCTGTGTGTGTGTGTGCGTGTCCTACAGCTCAGATCACCTTTTGTCCCTCTGGCTTTCTGCAGGGACTGAGAACTCCCTTCAATAAAAGGCTCCCAATGAACGTCCCCTTCTCAGGGATATCACACAACCAGGCCTGCAAAAGCCTTTTATGAGGACATTCACCTCTGACGGGATAATTTTACCTATCAGATCACATAATCTCTTCCCCTGCTGCCGAGCCAGGAAATGAAAAGGGAGCAGTGGGGAGATTTCTGCCTCGAGAGCCAGTTCTGCTGTGATGACAGCCTCGATTACTCGGTCCCAGCCCTCTGAAAGGACCAGCACGTCCTAAAACGACAATGCCCAGCGAGACAAAAGGTGGGGCAAGGCGCAGAGCAGAGACCAGACAGTTTTAGATCAAATTATCAGCGTTTAGCCCGTCCATAAATATTTTAGCAGGCTCGTTAGGAGCTCAGCGAGTGAAGATGTCTCGTAATGTTTGATCCAAACGCAGGTGGCTGGGAAAAAAACCCCCAGTTTAAGAGGATTTGGGAGAAGAGGATTGAGATTAGCGCACAAGCAAAGTGAAATGTTATCCCTGCTCTGCTCCTGGGGCTCTGGCTCATTCCGAGGATCCCTTTTCAGCGGGTAACACAATCAGAGGCAGCAGGTGATTAACAAATACCTGCAAAAGGAAACTGTTCCTGTCCCAAAGGGACCGAGCCGAGGCTGCTGCTGAGCCCTGCGGGTGCAGCTCCTCAGGGTTGGGACACCAGGGGCTGGGGGAGGCTCTCCCAGCTCTCTGTGCCCCTGGAATAGCTGATGGTGCTGCCAGGGCCCCTCTCCTCCCCTGCCCGTGGGGGTCTGAGGGGCAGCACTCAGCCCCTCTCTGTGCTTCCCTCAGGATGAGAATTCCTGGGAATTCCCCCTTTCCCCCAGCCCACAATTCCATGATTCGCTGATTATTCAGAAGCAATTCCCTGCCATGGAGGAGCTGGTGGTGCTGCCACAGCATCAGCCCCGGGGGTCCCTTCTGTCCCTTCCCTTCTGCTCTTTAATCAGGGGAACTTCTTCCTCGGGAGATCGGGGACAGTTCTTCCCTCTGCTCCCCTCCAGCAGCTTTCAGCAAAATTCATCCAGAGCCTCTTGCCCTGAAATCCAAGCCCTCCTTTCTCCAGCGTGTGGAGAGCTGAGCCTTCCCTCTCTTTTTTTGGTTTGAGGATTGCTCTCATCTGCTTTTCCAATTCCCTTTTCCCTCATCCCTTCATTCCTGCAGCAGGCTCTTGGTTCACACTCAGCTGTGCTCAACTGCAAGAATTTCAGGCTGTTTGCTGAAAGCCCCCTGCCTGCCTGGTTTGTTTTCCATCCTTCCCAAAGTGCCCATGGATTTTTCGTGCAATTCCTGGGTTACACCTCGCATTTGTCTCTCCATAATCTCATTTTGGGGTCACTCAGCCTTGGAGTTCTGACCCCTCCCCAGTTCCTCCAGCAGGAAAGTCACCTCCTAATTTATTAAATTTACACATGATTATCCAAATTAATTAGAAGATGAAAGAGGATCAGACCTTGGGAAAATTCCCTGAATCCATGGAATCCAGGTGGGCCACCTCTCCCTGCCTGTCCCCACACCTGCCCTGACACAGAAAGGCCAAATCCCAAAGTTTTGTCCGTCCACCACCCGGGCAAATCCGATGTCAATAATCAGCTCCGTGCTGCCACTGCACCTGAACAATCCAGCTTTTGAAAGATAAGGCATTTCCCCCTTGGAATGTCAGTGTTTTGCTGGAAAACTTGCGCTGAAATGTCACCATTGTTCTCCCCAAATCACTTTTATGGTTGGGTAACGTATTAGCAACATCCACTGAGCTTGTCACAACACCTGGCAGGACTGGCTCCTCTTCTTCCCTCTCACCCCCTGAATAAAATGCCATTTTTATGGGAAAGGTGCATTGTGGCTCCAGATTCCATTGGATTCCTCAGGTAGGAAAATATCCCAGTGTGGTCTGAGCCGCGAGATCCACATCAAAAACCCCGAGGGGATAAAGAGCTCCTGGGGGAGCAAAAAGGGGAACTCTGGGAGTCCAACCCTGATGGCAACTGGGCTGTTGGCCTTGGATGGGCTCCAGAGCACTCCCGTGGCATTCAGAGCCTGATCCCGCATTGACGGGACGTCATTCCATCAAAATGTGCTTTATAACTCGTGCTCAGCAGAGGAAAACCCTCTCCTTCCCCGCCCGCCTGCATCCCAGGGGCAGCACACAGACACCTTCTTTGTGCTCCCCTCAGGATGAGAATTTCTGGGAATTCCACCTTTCCCTCACGCCACAATCCCATCATTCACCCGTTATGGGGAAGCAAGGCCCCGGGTCACGCTCCTGGGGTATTTTCTGGAGCAGGAACTGCAGCTGGGCTGGGAACAGAGACATCTCCCCTCTGATTGCCTCCTGAGCTGCCTTTCAGCTGCTCCACGAGCCTTCCCGGAGAGTATTCCTTGAGATAGAAGGAAACATTCCGTGACACAGAAGGAAAAACCCACTTGGGATGTTCTTCCCATCCAAGCAGAGCCCTGATGATCCTCACCTCTGGCTCCAGGAGCACAGGGCGTTCCTTTCCACACTCAGCTCAGGAGCCCTGCCTGAGCTGGAGCAGATTTTTGGGGAAAAACTCCTCGGGTTCAAGTCTTCAGGAACCCACAGCACACCTAAATCACTCCCTGCTTGCTCCTGCTGCTGTCTGCAGCTCACAGTTCCACAGGCACTGGTTGCTCCTATGGAATTCCTGTCCCTAGGAATGGCTGAATCTGATGGGCACTGAGGACAATCCCCAATTCCTGGTAAAAATGTGGAGATCAGGCTCATTGCCGAGCCACATTTTATTTATCACACAAACCCAGCATTCCGAGCTGTTTGTAAATTTTTTTTTGTTTGTTTGAAATTTTCTCCCTTTGGGAGAAAAAAATGCTCCTGAAAATCAGGATTAAAGAAAACTCCACGGGGATTTGGAAGGACCGAGCACAAAAATTCTTCTTGGGAGTCATCCGGGCCAGTACCAGGGTGGCAAACCTGAGCACCACCTTAACTCCACTCCCAGTTTCCTGTCCCCCTCTCACTGCCACCCCCAGGGATTTGGTAGCCCGGAGTTTGGGGTGGGGACTCTCCAGGAGGATGCAGAAATTCAAGGATTGTGCATCCCTGGGCCAGCTCAGCCCCAAACTTGGATTTATTCCCTGTATTTCACATTCCCTCCTTCTGGAACATCTCCAGCGCCTTCCGGGGAGCAGCAGGTGCTGAAAGGGTTAACGGGGGCTATCTGCCGGTTCCTGGCGGAGGCTGGAGCGGCTTTGGAAGTGGCCAATTAATCAGGCCGGGCTTTGGAAGTGGCTAATTAATCAGCTCCTGCAGCTGGGCCGGGAGAGGCGGGCGGAGGGGAGGGCTCCGGGCGGGGAGATAACCCCGGGCTGCCGGGCAGATCCCCCGGATCCTCCCGGAGGGAGCGGATCCCCCCTTCCCGGGGGGCAGAGTTCAGCCTCATTAGCCACAGCTAATCAGGGAGGGGGGGGATGGCAGAGCCCTGCTCGCCCTGCCCTGGGCTCCCTCGCCGGCAGCAGGGTCATTAATTAGCTCCTTGATGAGCCCTCCAAGCGCTTCCCTGACCCTGCCCCGGGTGCAGGTGCCCCCCTGGATCTCCAAAAAAAACCTCCAGCAGCTCGGGATGAGAGAGGGGAAAGGCCACGGGTCAGCACAGGGTGGCTCAAATAGAAATTATTATTATTATTATTATTATTATTATTATTATTATTATTATTATTATTATTATTATTATTATTATTATTATTACATATTATTATATACAATAGTACTAGTAATAGTAATAAATTACAATAATTTATTATATACTTATATATTATTATTATATTTTATATATTTATATATTATTACATATTATTATATATAATAGTAGTAGTAATAAATAATAAATAATAATAATATTTATTATATATTTATATAATATTATTACATATTATTATATATAATAGTACTAGTAATAGTAATTAATAATAACAGTAATAATAACAGTAATAATAACAGTAATAATAATAATAATAATAATAATAATAATAATAATAATAATAATAATAATAATAATAATGTGTTTTGGGTGAAGCAGAGGCCTCGGAGGAGCTGAGAGATGGGGCCCTGAAGGTCACTCTGGGCTACCAAATTCATGGAAGTGGTAGCAAAAGTGGGATAGGAGTGGATTTAGGGTGGTGCTCATGTTTGCCACCCTGATACTGACAGGGAAACTGTGATTCCCAAAAAGAACTTTTGTGCTAGGTCCTTCCAAATCCCTGTGGAGTTTTCTTAAATCCTCATTTTAAGGAGCTTTTTTTTTTTTTTCCCAAATGGATTTATTTACAAACAGCTCGGAACATGAAGGTCAGCAGTAAAAAATCCAGGGATTTTCCCAAGGCTGGGAAAGCAGAGTCACTCTGGATCATCCCTGCGGAGCCACAGGAGCATCCTGCCAGTGCTGCTGGGCAGGAAAAGGATTTATTGCCCTGAAAATCATTAGGGAAAGCTGGCCCTGGCGAGCAGTGGGGTCTGAAAGAGCTTAATCCCAAAAGAGCTGCTAAAATTCCCCATGCCAGCTGGCTCCTGGTGTCGCGTTGGTCACGGTGTCACAGGGGTGGCACCGGGCAGGGCTGGGACAGGGGACACCTGCCCTGAGCAGCTGGAGCAGCCAAAATCCTCAATCTGCTGCACGGGGCAGCAATTTGGGAGCCTCACCCCACAGACAGCCCCTGGGCCACGTGTCCCAGCCTGGGAAGGACGTGGAGGGGTTGGAGAGAGCCCGAGGGCTGGAACCAGGCTGGGAGAGCTGGGAATGTTCACCTGGAGAAGGGAAGGATCCAGGGACACCTCAGAGCCCCTTCCAGGGCCTGAAGGAGCTCCTGGAGAGCTGCAAAGGGATTTGGGACAAGGGCCGGAGGGACAGGACACAGGGAATGGCTTGACATCGACAGAGATTAGGATTGGGTGGGATATTGGGATGGAATTCCTGGCTGGGAGGGAGGTGAGGCCCTGGCACAGATTCCCAGAGACGCTGTGGCTGCCCCTGGATCCCTGGAAGTGTCCAAGGCCCTGGGAGCACCCTGGGACAATGGAAGGCGTTGGGGTTGGAGCTGGATGAGCTTTAAGGTCCTTTTTTAACCCTTCTGTAATTCCATGAATCCACATCCATTGCAGCAGGGCTGGATTGCCCAGGCGAGCCCGATCCCTAGAAACACCTGAGCCCAGGAGAACTCCCAAAATCCCAGATCCACCTGTGGCACCCCAAACAACCCCCCATCCCACGCCAGAGCAGCCCAAGGAGGCAGGAGAAGCTCCCGGGGGGGAATTGGGGGAGCAGCCCCTGGCTGGGCGCAGATGTCCGGCTGCACCCGCACATTCCAGGCTGGATTGGATTTTCTGCTCCTCACCAGGGCCCTGCGGAGCAGCAGCTGCCTCGCACTGCACCTAAGATGCATAAATAGAGGCACAATACCTTATTAGAAAGGAATGCATGTCTGAGCAGGGATACTGTTACCTTCTGAGGAGAAGGGGGAGGCAGAACGCTGGGAAGAGGAAGGAGAAGTGGCAGGGATCTGAACTGCCTTGGAGCGGCGAGACCAAAAAAAAAACCCGGAGAAAAAAAATCAAATTAACAAATTAACCCCCTCCCCTGCCCCTGCCGCTGAAAAAGGGGGAGTCCTGTGCCATTTGCTTCCCAAATCCTGGGAAAAGAGGATGAGCCGGGTGTCCTTGGCACTCTTTGCTCCTGGGAGCAGCTGCTGGGCACCAGGAGATGGAAGAAAATCTGTGGATTTGGGAAACCTGCAGTGCCACACTCCAGAGAGGCCAGGTTTTAATTCCAGGACTGAAAATTCCTTTGAGCATGGCAGGAGCAATTTGGCCCATCCAGCAGAATTCTGGAATTTGGCCCATCCAGCAGAATTCTGGAGTTGGGTCCATCCACAGAATTCTGGAATTGGGCCCATCCAACAGAATTCTGGAATTGGCTCCATCCAGCAGAATTCTGGAATTGGCTTCATCCAACAGAGTTCTGGAATTGGCTCCATCCAGCAGAATTCTGGAATTGGGTCCATCCAGCAGAATTCTGGAATTGGGTCCATCCAGCAGAATTCTGGAATTGGGTCCATCCACAGAATTCTGGAGTTGGGTCCATCCAACAGAATTCTGGAATTGGGCCCATCCAGCAGAATTCTGGAATTTGGCCCATCCAGCAGAATTCTGGAATTGGGCCCATCCACAGAATTCTGGGCATCCGTGCTGTGGATGGGGAGCGTGGAGGCCGGCAGGGCGGGTGACGTGGTGGCACCGAGTCCCCTCCCCGCGCTGCTTTTGGGGCAGTTTTGGGACAGTGCAGCTCCCGTCTCCAGCCCTGGCAGAATCCAGGGACCCCCCAGGGAAGGAGAGCTGAGCCAGACGCCACGGCAGCCCCTGAGAGCCTCGTGGGGATTTTGGGGAGCTGGGATTCGTTGCTGTCCCCACGCTGTCCCCCGGGATCGCCCCCAGAGCCCCCCCTGGGCTGCCCAGGTGGGTCAGGGCAGGAACAAATCCCTGCTGAGGCTGCCAGATCCTGGGCTTTGATCCTCCCAGGCAGGGTCGGGAGGGAACACCTGCAGAATTCTTCAGCAGCGAGGGAAGGAAAGGTTCTGGCATTAAAGGAGGTGGAGGCTCCTCAAGCTGGGGGAGCTTGGAGCCCATCTCAGCTTTAAGGAGCTGCTTTTCCAAGGGGTTTTTTTTTTGGTTTTCCAAGCCCTTTCCGTGTTGGTTATGGCCATTCCCGTGGGGAAGGGAAGGAGGGACAGCCCCAGGCTGTGGGGCAGTGGCTGTGCCACAGCAGATGTGCCACCTGGGACACCGTCCTGCTCCTCCTGGGAGCCCTGAGGGTTCCTGGGAATGTTCTGGGCCAGCTCGGAGTGAAGAAAACCTTGGTGGAGCATCTCCCCCAGAGCAAGGGCACCAAGCAGTGCCAGCAGCCAGGGAAAGCCCAGGGGAAACAACAGAAATCCGTGGTTTTGGTGGCTCCCTGAGGCTGCAGGAGCGGGATTCCTGCATGGAAAGGGAATTCAGGATTCACTGGGCACGCTGAGGAGCCTCAGGCTGTGAGCTTCCGTGGATGTGGTGGGAAGAACAGCAGGAAGAGAGGGGGATGTAAAGGGAGGGATGGAAGGGGGTTAAAACCCAGGGAGAGAGGGATGTAAAGAGGGGGATGTAAATCCACAGAGATAGGGATAAGAATCCAGGGATGAGAGGGATGTAAAGGCAGGGAGAGAGGGATGTAAAGAGGGGGATGTAAATCCACAGAGAGAGGGATAAGAATCCAGGGAGAGAGGGATATAAAGGTAGGAAAAGAGGGATAAAAATCCAGGGAGAGAGGGATGTAAAGCTCTGTGCTCAGCATTTGGCAGGGGAAGCCACAAGACCTCATGCAAAGGTTGGACATTCCTGTTTTAGGGATATTCCTCAGCAAACCCAGGCCTGGGCACCGCTGGGTTAGACAAGGACTAACTCAGCAGCAAGGGAAGAGCGGGACCTGCTCCAGTTTAGTGCACAGGATTCCCACTGGGATCGAGGAGAGGGATGGGAAAGGAGCTCAGGACCCGCAGCAGCCGTCAGGGAGGCCAAACCCGCTCCCAGACTGAGCCCAGCAGAGCCAGCTCCTCGTTCCCTGCAGCACCACCAGGCTAAGCCAGTCCCAAACCCAAGAACCTCCAGGCCCAGACAGTGGATGGGAACTCAGAGGAGTCCCAGGAATTCTCACCAGAGAGATGGAAACGGAAATTCCGAGCCTGGTTTGTCTCCAGGCTCTGCGAGGAGGATTTCGGGGAGAGGAGTTGGTTTTCCTGCTAAGGATCCTTCCAGCTCTGATGATTTGTGACAGGCATAATCCCAGACTAATTAGATTTCGGGGCATGTGTTGAAAGCCCTGCGCACTTTTATGTGGGCCGGGGTTTAGGGAGACTCCTGCTTGTTCTGCACAATTGTTTTCAAATTAATCCTTGGAAACATCGAGAAATCCAACAAGAACAATTAAAAAAATACTTTATTTTTGAATTCTCCCCCGTCCAGTCGGGCACTGGGTTCCAATCTCTGCCATGACCCCTCAGAAATGTGCCAGGCTGTCTCCTCTCATCCCGTCACTGCCATCAGCTGTGCTGAGCTGCTCTCTGCGAGTTTTAATTCTGTTTGCTCTTGGCTAAACTCCATTCCTAATCCTATTTTCACCCCTTTCGATCCAATTTAATCCAGCTTCTGTAAGTCAAAATTAATTACTCCGTGTGCTGTCCCAGCCCTGTGGGCTGAGGGAAGAGCAGAGAAATCCCATCTTGGCATTGAGGGCTCCTCGTGGCTGCTCTTGTCCAGGGAAGCCGAGAGGGAAAGGAGATGGGTGAGAAAATCCCCGTGTTTATCTCAGATTTGTTATCAGTGCTTCATCCTCCTGGAGTTCTCCTCGTGGGAGAGGGATGGAGGAATGGCGAGGGAAAGGAAATTTCAAGGAAAGGAAATTTCAAGGAAAGGAAATTTAAAGGAAATTTCAAGGAAAGGAAATTTCAAGGAAAGGAAAGGAAATTTCAAGGAAAGGAAATTTCAAGGAAAGGAAATTTCAAGGAAATTTCAAGGAAATTTAAAGGAAAGGAAAGGAAAGGAAAGGAAAGGAAAGGAAAGGAAAGGAAAGGAAAGGAAAGGAAATTTCAAGGAAAGGAAAGGAAAGGAAAGGAAAAGGAAAGGAAAGGAAAGGAAAGGAAAGGAAAGGAAAGGAAAGGAAAGGAAAGGAAAAGGAAAGGAAGGAAAGGAAAGGAAAGGAAAGGAAAGGAAAGGAAAGGAAAGGAAAGGAAAAGGAAAGGAAAGGAAAGGAAAGGAAATTTCAAGGAAAGGAAAGGAAATTTCAAGGAAAGGAAAGGAAATTTCAAGGAAAGGAAAGGAAAGGAAATTTCAAGGAAAGGAAAGGAAATTTCAAGGAAAGGAAAGGAAAGGAAATTTCAAGGAAAGGAAAGGAAATTTCAAGGAAAGGAAAGGAAAGGAAATTTCAAGGAAATTTCAAGGAAAGGAAATTTCAAGGAAATTTCAAGGAAAGGAAATTTCAAGGAAAGGAAATTTCAAGGAAAGGAAAGGAAATTTCAAGGAAATTTCAAGGAAATTTCAAGGAAAGGAAATTTCAAGGAAAGGAAATTTCAAGGAAAGGAAAGGAAAAGGAAATATCAAGGAAAGGAAATTTCAAGGAAAGGAAAGGAAAGGAAAGGAAAGGAAAGGAAAGGAAAGGAAAGGAAAGGAAAGGAAAGGAAAGGAAAGGAAAGGAAAGGAAAGGAAAGGAAAGGAAAGGAAAGGAAAGGAAAGGAAAAGGAAAGGAAAGGAAAGGAAAGGAAAGGAAAGGAAAGGAAAGGAAAATCTGCTCCCACACCTCTCAGGTTTCTTTTCCTGCTTTAAAACTTATCCCACCTAAACATTAGGTTTGCTCCTTCCAGGGATGCTGTGGGTTGGAATTAACTGGGATTTGTAAAGTATCTCGAAGATGTAAAGCAGAATTCCTGCTAAAGTCTACAATAATTCTTTAATCCCTCGTTTGCAGGCACGTGGGAGCTCTCGTCATCTCTGATGATATTTATTCTGATTTTCCTGTTTCTCACATCCTTCTTTTTCTTCTTTCTCCAGGGATCATTCCCATCCTACAAAAACTTCCCAAAAATTGGAATGATGAGGGATATATGAAAGAAAAGAGGCTGCTCTGCCTGTGAGACAGGTGAATGTCCTGCAGCTCTGACAGATCCTCACCCTGAGCACCTGCAGTGTCCCAAGGAACCAGGAAAACATTTCCAGGCCAGGCTGGATGGGGCTTGGAGCAACCTGGGATAGTGGAAGGTGTTGGGGTTGGAGCTGGATGGGCTCGAAGGTCCCTTCCAGGGACCATCCCAGGATTCCATGAGTATTTTGAGGAGCTGTGCTTTTCCTACATACCTGTTCCTATAAGAAACAAATCCAGACTGTTCCTGTTCTGGAATTCTTCTCCCCCTTTAGTTCAAAGAGCAGAAGTTCACGTGGCAGAGCTGACGGATTTTGTGCAGGATTGGCCAAAAAAAATGAACGTCAAAATTTGCTGAGCCCTTTTGATCCCCACCAAGGCTTTTGGAAATTAGCTGTGAAAACAAAACCAACTCCAAAACCACAGAGGAAAGAAAGGCACCGCTTGACCCACCCGTGCTGGCTTGGTGGCAGAGCCCTGTCCCACGGGATGCAGAATTCCTGCTGCGCTCCATCTGCCCACGGAGCCGTGCCCTGAAATGCTGCTCTGGAAGTGCTGAGCTGGAGCAGGCACAAAGGTGCTCTTTGATTCGTGGGAAGCATCATCCTGCAGTAATTAACTGGGGATTAGCCCGGGATGATGCCCAAACAAATGAGACACGGAAGGGCAGGGAACGCTGCTCCTGCCCCGATCCCACGTGGAGCTGTGCCAGGGCAAACAGCAGAGGGAAGGGGAGTTGTGGCTGGGGGGGCTGGAGAAGCAGGATGGGCAGGAGGAGCTTTCCCAAAAATGGAGGTGGTGCCTTTGTCACCTTCTGGCGTCCCCAGAGCTCGCCCGTGCCTGTGTCCCCCAGGGATGGCCTGGAATCGCTGCACTTCCAGGGCTGGGATTCCATAAGGAGCAGCCTTACCTCCTGTGAGGTTTCCTCCTTCCATGGCTGCTGCAAAGGTCGGGAAGGCGCAGCAGGAGCGAGGGTTGGCTGGCAATGAGCTGGGCCTGCTGTTCAGCCTGGGCTGGGGGAGCGGGTCCTGCTCATGGCAGGAAGATCCCAAAGGTCCCTTCCAGCCCAAACCAGGCTGTGGTTCCATGAATCCTCCCCATGGGAAGCACATCTGGGAAGTTCTTCCACTGGAAGGAGCAAAAACTGCCCGAGGTCTCCATCCAAGGGCTGCTTTTAAAGGCTCTTTGCAGATTAAAACCTGGCCTAAACTAAGTGCAAAGCTGGTCTTAAACTCTCCTCAGAACTCAAAACATAGACCAGAGAGGCTCCCCATGGGCAGGAACCTTCCACCATCCCAGGTTGCTCCAAACCCCACCCAGCCTGGCCTTGGACACTTCCAGGGATCCAGGGGCAGCCACAGCTTCTCTGGGAATTCAATCCCAGCCCCTCCTCACCCCGCAGGGAAGGATTCCTTTCCAATATCCCAAACCCTGCTTGTTCCCTGTGTCTCTGCACTGCATCCCCCTGCCCTGGGACCAAACCTTCCCTCTTGGAAAGCCCAGGTGGGGCAGAAGGAGCTGGAGAGCAGGAATTGAGTGTGTGTGAAGTGACTTTACAACCACACTGCCCCGGGAGGGCAGTAAAAGGGCACAGCGCAATTACCCAGGTTTAATTAAGAAGGGGACATTTAAATGAGGTGCATCATTGTTTGTGTGGCACGTGTTTCATTTCGGCCCTTGCAGCTCACCCCTGAAATAAATCAGCTCTGCTGGCATTTCTGAGCAGGAAGGAAGGCAACAGAGCTGCCTCTGGAATTTTCCTTCTAAATCCCCACCCCGCTCTGTGTGCGTGCGGTGGCGCTTCAGACAATTAATTCCAGCTAATTAAAGGTGTGAGTTTCGAGCAGATCAGCTCAGCCACCCTGAGCAGCCCTCTCCATTCACAGCTCACACGATCCAGCTCGGATTGATTCCCTTGGCGTGGGATGGAGGGAATGGAATTGAGGCCGTTTGAAAAGTGAGTAAACGTCTGCTCCAGCCTTTTCCAGGGGTTTCATTGATCCATGGACTGCTTTTCCCTGAGCATCCCTGGCTTTTCTGGAGCTCTCCCGCATTTCAGCTGTGTGGGGAATCTCCGAAGTTCTGCTGGTACTAAAACCCCGTGGGTGGCACTGCCAGGCTCTCCGTGCCCTGCTCCATCCTCTCCCAACTCCCAGCCCTGTGGAACTGGAATATCTCGGTTCAGTGCCCTGGGAGATGCACTCTGGAGCTGGTAACACACTCCAGCTGGGAAGGAATTTTCCTGCAAACTTCAGCCTCTCTGTCCAGCCTGCAAATCCCTGGATGCAGCCTCTCCTGGGACCAGGAATCCTCTGGCCACTGGAAAATTTCATCTTCTGCTGCGTCAGGGATGCTGCTGCACCTCTGGAGTAACAACTCCCAAATTCCCAGCTCCCGTCCCTCCAGGAGCAGGGCTTGGAGCGACACTGGGCTCCAAACACACCCCCAGCATTCCCAACCACGCCATCACAAGCTCAGCCTCCTTCTGGCTCAGCTCCATCCCTGTGCACACTCAAGGAATTCCTCCTTATTCCACAGGACAGCCAGGGAAGTCTCCAAGTTGGTGGCAAATCCCTCTGAAATTCCCCGGCCGGAGCCTGGAAACACGGAGAGCTGTCCCTGCTCCAGTGGGGAAAACTTGGGATCTGCAGGCATGAAAGAGCCCTTGTGGTCCCCACGAGGCTGCTCCTTGTCATCCCTTCAACTCTGTGCGCACTTTTCCTGGGAGGGAAGCGAAATTCCTGCCCCGGGATTGGCGCCGCCGTGCCAGAACAGCAGTGACCTCTGTAACCACACAAGATTTAGTGGTTACTTGATTTCAGCTGTAATGAGGCTTTGGAAACCACCACCAGCCAAATGTTTTCTTCTCCTTTAACTCTTGGTGGATCGTGGGGAATAAAGAAGGGAGCAGACAGGAATAAAGGAGGGAACAGACGAGCTGGCTGGGCGGGAATGGAGAATTCCCGGAGAATTACCCGGCGTCTGAAGTGGGAGCACGGTGGTACCCAGAGCAGGGAGGTGCTGAGTGAGAAGTTATTGGGAGAAATGAGGCCTGAACTCCTTCCAGCAGGAGCTGGAATGGCTTGGAATGTTGAGGAGAATCTGAGATGCCTCCCTGCACTGAGATCCAGGGATTCGCTGAGGGCTGATTTCATCCAGGCCCTGCTCAGGCACATGGGAGAGGTCACCAGAGCCCAGGCAGCACCATCCCGTGGAATCCTGGAATGGTTTGGGTTGGGAAAGGACCTTAAAACCCTCTAGTTCCATCACCTTCCACTGCTCCAGGTTGTTCCAAGCCCTGTCCAGCCTGGCCTTGGGCACTCCCAGTGATCCAGGAGCAGCCACAGCTTCTCTGGGAATTCCATCCCAGCCCCTCCCACCCTCACAGGGGAGAATTCCTCCCCAATATCCCACCTAATCTTAATCTCTGTCAATGTCAAGCCATTCCCGGTGTCCTGTCCCTCCAGCCCTTGTCCCCAGTCCCTCCCCAGCTCTCCTGGAGCCCCTTGAGGCCCTGGAAGGTTCTCCAGGGTCTGTCAGGAGAATTGCGTGCTCGTCCTTTTGATTTCCACGGAATCACAGAACCAATTAGGTTGGAAAAAACCTCAGAGATCGTCAAACCCAACCTAAATTTCTGTACAAGCTGCATCTGCAGGGGATCCCTTTCCTGTAAAGCTGCTCCTGGCTGGAGTCTGCCCCACCAGGGTCTGCCCTGAGCACGGGAGGCAGACACAGACCGAGAAACCGCCTCACGGTGACGAAAACCAATCTCAAACAATCTGGGGGCTATGCCGTGGGATGAGTGCCCAAACCTTTTCACTCCCGCAGCACAGAGCTGCAGGGGCTGCTGCAGCGGGGTTGATCTGGGCTTCCCCTGCAGTGGCAGTGTCCCCAGGCCACGGGTGACGCCACCACTGTGCCACCGGCAGAGCCACGCAGGATCGGGCGACCCAATTAATTGGGAAGAGCTGGAAACATCTTCCTGCAGGTTTAATTTGCTGCATGACTGACTGTCAGCCGTGTGAGGGAGAGGGGCAGGGCCCCAGGCAGGGGCAGGGCATGCTGGGTGGGAAATTAGGCTCCTTTCCAGGTCCCCTCAGGGTGCTGGGATCCACGTGGCACCAGTGACATCCCTCGTGCTGGTCCCAGTGCTCCCAGCACCAGGAAAGCTGTCAGGAGCTGCCCAGCACCAGGAAAGGGAAACTGAGGCTGCTCAGGCTTCCCCAACCCCCAAACCCCAGCCCAAGCCCCAACTCTGGGGCAGTTCAGCCCCACCACACAGCTTTGGGAATTCCCAAGCTGTTCATCCACAAAGCCAGGGCACCCCAAGGCCAGGGATCTGCTGCATGCCAAGGGAAGGAAGGGCATCCCTGTCCCTGCTGGTGGCACTGGGGCTGCTGGTCACCTAGAGCTGGTAATTCCTCAGAAAACAGAGCCCACTGAGACCCCAAACCCAGCTGCAGCAGGGCAGCCCCATGGGGTGGAGGCAGCAGGAGCCTGCCAGGGGTGAGCTCCGAGGCAGGGACTGCTGCCCCCCCAAACCCCAGCTCAGCCTGGGAAATAAAACCCAGGGAGAACCCAGCTTTCATCAGGAGCCTGCCCCGCTCTGGCTCAGGGCAGGTGAAGAATTTCCATGAAATTCACCTCGTGGGCATTTCGTGCCCAACCCTTTGCCCAACCAGCAGCAAACTGTGGCTGAGCAGGGGCTGCTTTCAAAGGCTTGCAGGGATTCACCACATTTTTCCAAGCACCCCATGCCTTTGTTGGCCTGCTGGTGAACTAATCCAGCCTGATACTCCCGTTTTTGTTACAGCCATGACCTTTTCTATCCTGATTCCCATCTAACTCCAACCATTTTGGCAGCTCGGAGCTGTTTGCTGTAACAATAATCCTGCCTCGCTGAGTTTATAACCTCGTGTGCTGCACCAGCTTTTATTTGAATAGATAAAGCCAAATTCTCACCTGCGCTGAGTTGGAGGGAAGTCAATTTATGCCATCAAAAGAGCTGGCCCCAAGTTTTAACTCCATCAAACGCCTCTTTGATCTCCTTTTGGAGGAAAGGGAAAATAGAATCACTTTGTGTCTGCAGGGGGTTGTGCCCCACGTTTTATCTCCTGCCTCTGAATCTTCCCGGGTGGAATTGTGCTGTTCCTAATTAGGGACTCCCAGCATGGATCCTGCTCCATGGATGGCCCGGGGCTCACACCTTCGACTCACCCTGCAGGGCAAAGCTCCTGCTGAGCTCCCACGGGGAGAGGAGAGGACTCCTGCACACTGCAGGGTTTGGGATGGCAGGAATGGTTCCCACCCCTCTCTGGGCAGTGCCAGCTGCAGCTCTGGCACTGCATGGACAGGCTCTTATCTAATCTCATCTCTCTCAGGTCAAGAAGGGACCTGACCCTGTCACTTGTTCCTCTAGCAGGAAGCACCCTCTCCTCCACACCTGTGGTGGATCCAAACAAAGCTCCTCTGTTGGACACCCTGCACGTTCTGCTCCTCCTCCTCACCTTCCTCCCCGTCCCTCCGTGGCCTCCCCGTGTTCCCTCTCATGATCCTGCTCTCATCCCGTGGAGCAGCCCCTCCAACAGCCGTCCTGTCCACGTTCCCAGTGGGATTTCTCTGGGATGTGGCTTTGGGAGGCGGAGGAACGTGGGGAGGTTTCCGGAGAGCTCTCAATGCTTTCCCTGCAGAGCACCACGTGAGGGGCATTTGCCCAGTTCTCTTCCTGGGTTTCCTGCATTTCCTTGAGCCGTGGGATCAGCCTGGGCTGCTCAGGGGGTCTGCAGGCTCAGCCTAGGTCACTGTGCCAAGCTGGCGTTGCTGCCTCGGTGACAGGGGTCTCACCAGGGACAGCCAGCCTCGGAGCTGTCACTGCAGCCTGGCATTCCTGGCCTCCACCAGCTCCAAAATCCCGGGCAGTGATGGATGCACTGCCTCCTGAACAAACCAGCTCCCGCTGGAGCTGCAGGAGTCCCCACGCCGGGCTGTGAGGGAGGAATTTAATCAAGCTGGGCGTCCCTCGCCTTCAGGAGCGACTCAGCTGGGAGGAACATCGAGCAGGCAGCCAACGTGTCCAGCAGGGAAAGGCTGTCCTTCCCCCTGTTCTTTGGAGCTTTGCAGAGCACTGGAGCATGAGAATTTATAATCTTTCCCAGCAATTGCTTCTGGGCTTTTCCTGAGGCTCTCCAGCTCCGGGTGTTTGTGTTTCACCGCTCTTCCTCCTCCCTCCCTGCTGCTCCAGCCCGTCCTGAGTCACCTGCCACGGCACAAGGCCCCAGCCAGCCCAGACAGGGCTTGTGCAACGAGCTTTTGGAAAGTCTGAAAGGTTAAACCATCCTTATAAACAGAAGAAAGGTTATAAAAGTTGTGTTTCCAACCCTCCGCCTCTCCCCGCGCGCCTCGCAGTCGTTTTCTTTATGGCAAAAGAAAACAGAGCTTTTAATTCAGCGTCTGTGCTGAGACCGCTGAACACTGGGAAGAGGGCACTGGGTCCTCCGCTGCTTTTAGAGAGCTAATTAATTTTAACTAACTTTGCCATGAGCCTGCCTTTCCCTTTGTCTGGGCAGAGCGGGGCCGGAGCCGTCGATGGTGTGCGAGACCATGGCCAGGCCTCACCTGGAGGAGCTGTGACAGCAGCGAGGGGCCCCGAGGGGACCCCCGGGGACCCCCTGCCAGCCCAGGGCTGCAGGAAAACCCATCGCACCGGTGCATGAGGTCACCCCCGGCCTGGGAGACACCGTCTGCCACCGGGCTGTGCGGCAGCAATCCCCACAGAAGTCCCTGCCTTGTGAAGTTGTCAAACTGTAAAGTTAATGAGGTAGAAATGAGAGCCCGGCGCAGGCGTCTGAGCGCTGGAATTGCTCCCCCGGCGGGCTCCCCCCGCTCCGATTGCAGCCCCTGCAAATGAAGTGGCTGAGGGTCCCCTTGGAGCCCGGCCAAGTCGCCAGGGCTGCTGCAGAGAGCTCCTTCTGCTCCTCCTGCAGCTCCAGAAACGCGGGCGAGGAGGAGCGCGCGGCTCCTTGGAGCAGACAGGCAGGAAAAGCAGGCAGACATTACACTGCTCCTGTCCCGGGCTGGAAACACCAAAGCATGGCAGGCACGCACTGACCCACAGCCCTGCCACGGGCTGGGACACAGCTGGGCGCTCCTGGAGCCGGGGGACACCGGGGGACACCGGGGGACACTGAGGCACAGGCCTGGATGGAAAAGGCTGGATGGTTTTATTCTGAGCAGGAATGGGGTGGGACAGAGCAGGGGTGTCCCAGAAGCTTGGGGACACTGGGGGACACTGGGGGACAGGTCTGAATGGAAAAGGTTGGATGGTTTTATGCTAGCAGGGATGGGGTGGGACAGAGCAGGGGTGTCCCTGGAGCTTGGGGACACTGGGGGACACTGAGGCACAGGCCTGGATGGAAAAGGCTGGATGGTTTTATGCTGAGCAGTGATGGGGTGGGACACAGAGCTGGGGTGTCCCAGGAGCTTGGGGACACTGGGGGACACTGGGGGACACTGGGGGACACTGGGGGACACTGGGGCCACTGGGGCACAGGCCTGGATGGAAAAGGTTGGAGAATTTTATGCTGAGCAGTGATGGGGTGAGACAGAGCAGGGGTGTCCCAGGAGCTTGGGGACACTGGGGGACACTGGGGGCCATGGGAGCACAGATCTGGATGGAAAATGCTGGAGGGTTTTGTGCTGAGCAGGGATGGGCTGGGACAGAGCAGGGGTGTCCCAGGAGCTTGGGGTTGCAACAGGGCACAGGTCTGGATGGAAAAATGGGGAGATTTTCGTGCTTTGCCTCTGACAAAGGACCTTGGGTGGATGGGTTTGGTCAGAGCTGGGGTGGCGTGGAGGGACAGCCCTGTGCTCCATCCCTGTTCCTCCCCCACCCCAGTGTTCCCCTTTCTCTGAGAGAGGAACCAGAATGCAGAGAGGGCAGGCCTGGAGCTTCCCACCTCCCTGCACACCTTCCTCCTCCTCCTCTTTTATTTCTCCACAGAATCAGGGATTTTCAACACTTTTTTCCAATTCATTTCTTCATGTTTCATCATTCCCAGGGACTCTGCACTTCCCTGCCTCCCTCTCCCACAGCTGCTGATGTTTTCCTCTCCAAGAGCAGACATTTCCCCTGCCTTGCCTTCTCCCTGCACCCTTCCAGGACCCCTCTGCCTTCCCAAGCACCAGCCAGGGCCTTTCTTTATTCCACGTGTCAGATCTGCAGTTTTAATCCCCCTTGGTTGGTAGGAATTCCTAAGGAGCAGGAACTCAGGAGAGGGATTTCAGAAGGAACCAGGCTGCAAACTCCCCATCAATCCACCCTCATTCCAGCATTTTCTTGCCACCTGCAGAGATTTGTAAGTGGATGTGGCCCCTGGGGACAGGGTTTAGTGGGAGAACAGTTGACCTCTGATCTTTTCCATCTCACATTCCATGATTTCCATCCCAAAATCCATGGTTCCAGGACTGTTCTCAGCAAGCAGCTCCTGCCCACCATCCCAGGCACGGCTCTGGGTGCTCATCCCAAGCCTGCCTCCCCTCAGAGGGCACAGAAGCCCCAGATCTCCTCCAGGGCACCAGGAATATCTTTCCAGAGTTTCCACGCTGCAGGGCAGCACTCCCTGAGAGGGTGGGAGCAGCTCCCGCTGGGCAAATCCCGGCCTTATGAGCTCCCATCCCAGCACTGCAATTTAGGATTGGGTTTAGGATTTTTGAACACAGCTTAAAAGCTGCCAGGAGCCCAAGCCCTGCTTCTCCCAGCTGCTGGAAAGGCAGCAAAGTGCTTTCTTCTCCTGCAGCACCCAAGCCTTGTTTCTGCCGCACCCACACCCGGAGTTCATGACGTATTCCCAATTTTACATCCCCAAACCCTCTCCTTTCCCCAGTTAGGCCCGGTTTGCTGTGCCCCCAGCCTGTGCCATGCCTGGATTTCCCCTCCACGTGGGCTGAGGCTCGGGCAGAGCCCTGAGCAGCCCCCCAGCTCCTCGGCTGCAGATGTTGCACACGGATACTCCACGCTGCTGTCACAGCTGGACATCCCATTAATAGCAGCAATATTTGGGTTGAGCTGTTTTAATTGAAACCACGGCTGGGATTTTTTAGGGTTTTTTTTTTCTTTTCTTTCCCCCTCCTAACTCAAGGCAAACGTGTTCCTGTCGTCCTTCCCAGGACAGTTATTGCTCAGAGACATCTGGTTTCCCAGTTCCAGCGGCACAGACGGATTTCCACCGTGTAGTTCCTCGCCTGTTGACAGGGCAGAATTTTTTAATATGGGGTTACTATCATCCAGACTTCCTCCACCTCCTCATTTTGGTGATGGAAACCTCTAAACAGTCCCTCAGCTCCTCCATCTTCAAGCTGCTGGCCCCGGTTTATGAGCTCACAGACACGACACCTCCATGTCTGATTTCCCTCTTCCCTCCCCTCCGAGGTGAAATCCAAACCCCAAATGTGAACCGGACCTGATGGGGTTGGGGTTTTTTTTTGTTGTTGTTTTTTTGAGCCCTTTTGTTGAGGTCTGCTCCACAGGAACCAGAGCAGCAGCTTGGAGCCCCAAGGGAAAATCCTCCCAGTTCCAGGAGGGCGATTCTGAAAGAGGGAGAGGGGCTTTTACATGGACTGATCATGGACAAGGGGAGATGGATTTAAACTGCCAGAGGGCAGGGAAAGATGGGATTTTGGGAAGGAATTCCTGGCTGGGAGGGTGGGCAGGCCCTGGCACAGATTCCCAGAGCAGCTGGGGCTGCCCCTGGATCCCTGGCAGTGTCCCAGGCCAGGCTGGACAGGGCTTGGAGCAGCCTGGGACAGTGGGAGGTGTCCCTGCCATGGCAGGGGTGGCACTGGGTGGGCTTTAAGGTCCTTTCCAAGCTGAACTATTTTGGGATTCGGTGACCCTGGAGCTGCTTCCAGCATTTCCCTGTGGCACCCATGGGAACGGCGTCGCAGGATGGAGCTGAGACCCAGAACGGTTTGGGTGGGAAGGGAGCCTAAAGATCACCCTGATCCACCCCCAGGGACACCTTCCACTGTGCCAGGTGGCTCTGGGACACTCCAGGGGTGCCGGGGCAGCCACAGCTTCTCTGGGCACCCCATTCCCATCCCCTGAGCCCATTCACCACCCAAGAGGGGTTTAAGCCCAGCTGACAGAGCTGCACTTTCCCAGCAACAATCCCACCTGCTTGCCTAAGGTGTGAGCTGGGCTCTTTATTTTCTTTTTAGGCTTTATTGGTCCCCCCCCCAAAAAAGGGGCAAAACCCAGAAAAAAAAAAAAAAGAAAAAAAGTAGTTATTAGGTAAGGTAAAAACAAACTTTACCTTTCATTCCTGCTTTTATTGGTTACTGGAAAATAAGTTTTACAAACTATCTCTTGCAGAGGACTTGTTTGCAGCTAGTTTATATAGTAGCTTTTGTTCACATAAAAATTTAGAAAGCTCCTTTCCTCTTCTCCTTTCCCCCCCACCCCCTGCAATCCATAAGGGAGGAATTACAGTGTGAAATATATCCAGCCCTAGCAGGGCTGTGTTGTGAAGCTAAAATGAACACAGTAAATTCTGAGAAGGAATTTGTTTAACCTATAACCTTAAAGTAATAAGTGGAGTGCTAAATGTTTTGGCTCACACTGATATATTTTTATAACACTTGGCAAGGCAGCTCGGAGGCTGAAAGGAGAACTGGAGTGCTGCAGGAACAGTTCCCCGCTCCTCCAGCCCCGAATCCCAGCCGGGCACCGACCCCAAAATCCCGTGGGGGCACCACGAGGAGCAGGGATGTGCCACCCGCGGATTGCCAGCGTGGTGGGACCCACGTGGATCCACACAGGGCATCTCCTGCTGCCTGCTTCGAGCTGCATTCCTGGATTTTGAATGGATTGGGATCCCCGTGGAGCTGTGTGGGACCGTGGGCACTCCCTGGAGCCACCAGCAGTGACCCCGCTGGGAGCAGTCACTGCCCTGCTCTGCTTCTCCCGCAGACTGAAGGGCGCGGCAGGGCACGGGCCTGGCTTTCCTTCATCAACACCCGCCTGGAGGGCTGCAGTGACCCCCGAGCAGTGCCACCGCCGGGCCAGCCCAGCCTGGGACAACCCCGTGGGCAGGGCCGGGATGGGAGGATGGCAGGGCACGGGCGGTGGGAGCGGAGCAGGACAGCCGGGATGGGCAGCAGGACCGGGATGGGGAGCAGGATTGGGATGGGGAGCAGGATTGCCAGGATGGGGAGCAGGACCAGGATGGGGAGCAGGAGAGCCAGGATGGGCAGCAGGACCGGGATGGGGAGCAGCTTTGGGATGTGGAGCAGGATTGGGATGGGGAGCAAGATTGGGATGGGGAGCAGGAGAGCCAGGATGTGGAGCAGGACCGGGATGGGGAGCAGGTTTGGGATGGGGAGCAGGATTGGGATGGGGAGCAGGATTGGGATAGGGAGCTGGACCGGGATGGGGAGCAGGACCAGGATGGTGAGCAGGATCGGGATGGGGAGCAGGATTGGGATGGGGAGCAGGAGAGCCAGGATGTGGAGCAGGATCAGGATAGGGAGCAGGATTGGGATAGGGAGCTGGTTTGGGATGGGGAGCAGGATTGGGATAGGGAGCAGGACCAGAAAGCACAGCAGGACCAGGATATGGAGCAGGATTGGGATGGGGAACAGAAGGACCAGGATGAGGAGCAGGATCCATCCCATCCCAATATCCCATCCCATTATCCCATCCCATTATCCCATCCCATGCCCGGCCAGGCTCCAGGGCTGTCTCTCCTGGAGCCCCCAGGGTTCTCTGCCTGCAAACCCACACAGGTTAAAGCAAATCCTTCTTTCTCTCTTTCCACACAACGTCACTCCTGTTGCCTCCCAGGCCGAGGTGATGTTTTTCCTGGGAAGAGCCCAAGAGCTGGATTGCAGAGCCCTGCCGAAGGTGCTGCTGATCCGTCAGGGCAGAGCCTGCAGGGAGCTGGGGGGAGGAGGGGCTGCAGCCCCAAATGCCCATTCCTGGGGGTCTGTAAGGTGGGAAACGAGGGGTGTCCATGTGGGGAACACCCCAGCACCGAGGGCAGGCTGGGTGCTGAGCGGGGCTTTGGGGAGGAGCTGGGAGTGAGGATTTTGGGGGGATTCCAGGGGAGCCCTCCCAGCAAAGGTGTCTCCTCACCTGCGAGCAGTGGTGGAACACAAAGTGTCTGCCCTCAGCCCGGGGCAGTGCAGGTCCCCCCAGCCACCGCCTTAATTTGGGAAAGCAGCAGCTGGCAGGGGCTTTGCTCAAGTGCTCGGGTTAGATTTGTGCAGTGACACCCTCAGCACTGAGCATCCGTCCCTCTCATCCTGCTGGGGTGCTCTTGGGAATGAGGAAGCCTCAAAATTCCGTGTTTAAAGGTGGGGAAACTGAGTCACGGCACTTTTTAGTGATTCTCTCCTTGTGGGAAGCCCAGGGCAGGTCAGGACAACACCAGGAGCTTGACCCAGCTCTGTCACCCTTCAAAGCTCCTGGGGGACCAGGGAGGATCCATCCTGGCACTCCCCGATCCCTGTGGGTCCCTTCCAGCTCAGGACATTCCAGGATCCTCTGAACTGGGGCATTTTCCCTCCCAGGAAGTCAGGGAGCAGCGACAGCAGGAATGTGTCACCCTCCTCCTCCTCCTCCTCCTCCTCCTCCTCCCCCTCTTTCACTTTCCCCCATTTTTAATTTGGCATTATTAATCCCGGGGGGGCGAAGGGGGTATAAATAACCTCCCTCCCCTTTCCCTGCCTCCCCTCCCAGATCATTTCCCGTGGATTAATGTTTGCTAGCTCGTTTGCACAGTAGCCTGTGGATTTTCAGCCTCGTGGCAGGAGCGATGTTGACTGGCCGAGAAATTACAGGGGCTTTGCCCTGGCACAAAGCAAACAGTGTGTGCTGTAATCAGACTCAACACCTCGGCTCGGAGTGAAAAGAGATATTATGTGGCTCTAATTTCCACGCAGGATTAGGTGTTTGTCTTGTAAAGCCTTCAGGTGGGGGAGCCAGGCGGAATTTTGGGAGATGGGGCTGCAGGAGCCGGGAATTGGCAGCTCCGGACGGCCCTCACGGCTCCTGGGGGCTGCGGGGACTCCGCTCCTGTTCCTGGGTCCCCACAGCAGCTCCCCATCCAAACCCACCCCCAGCAAGGATTTTCTGCTCATCTGGTTTTGGGGTGAAGCCAGAGCCCCTCCAGTGCTGTCCCAGCTGGCACGAGGCCACCGTGAGCCACACCAGGACAGGGATCTTGGTCCAGGGTGGGTGAGGTGACACTGGCCAGAGCCCCATCCCAAAAACACCTCTGTGCCCTCCAGCTCTGCTCTGGAGGGGTTTATGGCCTGGCTGGGGAGGTGTGAAGGGACAGCAGCACTCTGAGTTTCCTCCTGAATGGGTTCCTTGTTCTCCGGAGGCTGGAGAGGGCCCAGCCCTGGCTGGCCTGGGACGCCAGGAGCCGCCGGCTCTCCCTGGAAAAACCACCACAGGCACCGGGCTGGGAATGTCCACCCACGAGGAGACTCTGGGGTGGCAGCAGCCCCAGCAGGGCCCAGCCAGAGGCAGGGATGGAAACCACCCAGGACCCAGCTGGGAGCAGGGGCTGCCCAGCGCTGGGAGAAGTGTTAGCTGCTGTCAGAGATGCCATGGAAAAATGATGGATTCGGCGGCTCCGGAGGGATGCAGGGGGAGAGCTGCTGTTCTGGCAGTGAAATCCCCCTTGGCTCAGCACACACACAACCTGGAGGTGCCTCGCAGCCTGCACGGTGCCATCCCAGCTCTGGCTCCGGGAATGCCAGGAGTTTTCCCTGGAATCGGCCAAGCAGTTCCAAGCAGCCATCCAGACTCCCAGCAAGAATCTCCCGGGGCCACTTTGTGCCCACGCAGGGCTCTGGAGCCGTGGGGTCCCGGGCAGCCTGGCAGGGGCTGGAGGAGCAGCCCTGCGGAGGAAGGAGCAGTGTCCAGGCTGGCAGGAGCCGGGAATGGGATGGAGGAGGCCGGGATGGCTGCCAGGAGCGCCGGGCGCCTGGCACAGCGAGCTCCTGGAGCCACCCCGGCTGCCCCACCTGGCTTTACCCCACTGGGGTGGGCAAGAGCAGGACCCCCCTCAACCCTCAGGCATCCCTGGTTTTTCCAACCCCGTCCCAGGGCAGAGAATTCCCTGGGCATGGAGGGTGGGGGGCAGCAAGGAGCCCCCCCAGCACCTCCCCACTCCTGCTGCCCCCGGAGCGAGCCACGGCTGATTTTTGGGAATGTTTTTGCAGTGGCATCCAGGAGCAGGCAGGATCCTGCCTGGAATGTTCAGGGAGCTCTGCCATGCCACATTCTTCCGTGGAGTCGTTTGGGTGGCAGCGCTGGCTCTGCTCAGGATGGGCTGCAGCAGTTCCTGGGGTTCTTCCTTCTCTCTGCAAGGGATTCACCTTGGATGTGGATTCTGTAAATTCTGTGAGTTCTGTGGATTCTGTGGAATATTGGACACCAAATGTTCTACAGGAAATCTGGGGTGACAGGGCTCAGGGTCAATGCCACCCGAGAGAAAAAGGGTGGGAGAAAGGAAGAATTTGGGAAAACTCCTACACAGTGAGAAATTGGGGTGTGAAGTCAATATTCCAACCTTTATCCCAGCTGACTGCAAGTTTTGGGGCTGGATAAACGACTTCTAAAGGTCTCTTCCAACCCAAATATTTGGATTCTATGGCTCAGCCCCCTGGGAGCTGCTCTCCTCCCAAGCATCCATCACTTTTTCCTTCCCTGTCCCTTCAGAGCCGTGTCCCTGCCTTCCCACTGCAGCCCACCCCACAGAAATCCAGTGACAATTAACATGAAATATTTGTCCCAGGAAAAAAGAAAAGGGCTGTGCCTTGGCTAGGGAATGAGGAGCCACCTCCCAGCTCTGTGCCAGCCGGGTTTTCTGGCACAGAGCAGGGACAGGGAGGACATCCAGGCCTTGGTGGCCCTGGAGCAACCCAGCCCAGCGGGTTGTCCCTTCAGCCTGACTGGGAAAACTCTTCCCAGCAAAGCAGGGAGAGGTTTATTACCCCTGTCAGGACCTGGGAGTGGAGACTGGCAGCACAGTACAGAACCCAAGCCCAGGGTAAGAATTCCAAGGCCCTGGGGACAAGGAGATTAAATAAAAAGTTGTCCCCACCTCCTGTCCTGTTCTCAGGGGATGGGATCTGCTCTGGCTGCCTGCATGGAAAAGGGCTCTAAAGCAGAGGCTGAGCCCCTGGCTGCTCCTTCCACCCTCCCGGGGCAGTCCCTGTGAGCCAGCGTCCCTCCAACCCCTGTCCCTTCAATCCACATCCCTCTAAACCCCTTCCCTCCAAATCCCATCTCACCGTCCTGTCCCTCCAAACCCGGTGTCTCCAAACCCCGTCCCTCCAAACCCTGACTCTCCAAATCCCGTCCCTCCAACCCCCATCCCTCCAATCCTCATGTTTGTGAGCCACATCCCTCCAAACCCCATCCCTCCAAAACCCCATCCCTCCAAAACCCCATCCCCTCAATCCCCATCCCCCCAATCCCCATCCCTCCAAATCCCATCCCTCCAACCTTTATATTTGTGAGTCCCATCCCTCCAAATCCCCATCCCTTCAATCCCCCTTCCCCCAAATCCCACCCCTCCAATCCCTGGACCTGTGAGCCCAATACCTCCAACCCTCATCCCTCTGAACCCTCTCCCTCTAAATCCCCATCCCTCCAAATCCCATCCTTCCAAATCCCACCCCTCCCTCCCCACCCCGGGCTGTGCCCACTCCAGCTGCCCCGGGATGCGGGATCTGTGCCTCTGGAGGTGCCCCGGGATGCGGGATCCGTGCCTCTGGAGTGCCCCGGGATGCGGGATCTGTGCCTCTGGAGCTGCCCCGGGATGCGGGATCCGTGCCTCTGGAGTGCTCCGGGATGCGGGATCCGTGCCTCTGGAGCTGCCCCGGGATGCGGGATCCGTGCCTCTGGAGTGCTCCGGGATGCGGGATCCGTGCCTCTGGAGCTGCCCCGGGATGCGGGATCCGTGCCCGCTCCATCTGCCCCGGGATGCGGGATCGTGCCGCTGGAGTGCCCCGGGCAGGGATAAGGCCATTCCCGGCGGGATGGGATTCCTGCTCTCCTGCCATTCCCTCCCTGCTCCCATCCCATCCCAACCCGCACCTCCTGCGGCCCGGGAGCCACCCGGGCTCCCTGTCCTGCTCCCGCAGCCTTCAGGAGGAGCCAGAGGCACACGGGAATCCCGGGATTGTCCCTCTGAGTGTCCCCCCGGGTGCTGCCCAGTCCCTCGGGATGCATGCAGGGATACCCGGGCTCCAGCACCGATGCATCCAGGGATACCCGGGCTCCAGCACCCTGCGCCCTCCTGAGGAGCCGCAGGCAGGAGGGATTTTGGGATGAGATGCTGCCAAACCGGGACCAGGAGTTTTAGTTCCTACAGGCAGAGAAGTTCTTCAGTGGGATGGAAAACAGTGGGAAAAGTCAGATCCCTCTCGGTAAAATCCGCTTCTGGAATTTCTGGGATTCTCCAGGAGGGAGCAGCGAGCCCCTCTCCCCGGACAGCCCTGTCAGAATGAGGGGCTGCAGAGTTTGTAGGAGCAGGGGGTGCAGAGCTCTGGGTGAAAGGGAAGAGTGCCTTAACCGGCTAAAATTCAGGGAATTTCACAGGGAAAAGGAAAAACAAACCAAACCAAAACAAACAAAGTAATTAATAGGGAAAAAAGTGAGGCGGTTAATTGTGACAGCTGCAGCTGCGTTTGCTCAGGGAGGAGCAGGAGCTTCAAAGGCTGCTCTGACCGAGCTCTCCATCCTCATCCCCCAAATCCCACACCCCAAAATCCCTCGTGGCCCAGCAGGGATGTGGATACCCCCAGGAGAGCTGGAAAACAATTCCTTCCCACCCCGGGGCCGCTCCGAGCAGCCTCTGCACCCATGCAAGGATGCAAATCCTGGTGCCTCTGTTTTGCATCTCATCTGCATCTCATCTGCATCGTCCTCCTGCTCGGGGATGGGCTGGGGGGAACTGCCTGCTGGGGGTGGGAATGGGAACGGGAACGAGGAAAGGGAATGGGGATGGGAGCAGGGATGGGGAATGGAGAATGGGAATGGGGATAGGAACAGGGAAGGGGATAGGAATGGGAATAGGGATAAGGAAGGGAATGGGAATGGGAATGGAGACGGGAATGGGAACAGGGATGGGGATGGGAATGGGAACAGAGATGGGGATGGGAATGGGAATGGGGATAAGGATGGGAATGGGAACAGTAACAGGGATGGGGAAAGAGAAAGGGAATGGGAACAGGGATGGGGAATGGGAATGGGGAATGGGGAATGGGAAGGGGAATGGGAATGGGAATAAGGATGGGAATGGGAATGGGAACAGGGATGGGAAAAAGGAGTGGGAATGGGGATAAAGATGGGAATGGGGACAGGGATGGAGGTTGGGAAAGGGATGGGGACTAGCATGGGAAATGGGATGGGATAGGATAGGATGGGATAAGGATAGGATAGGATAAGGATAGGATAGGGATGAGGAAGAGTGGCTTTGATGCCACTCGAGGCAGGTCCCAAGCCCAGAACCAGCACCTGAGCTGGCACTTCCCTTCCTTCTCCCTGGTGCAGGAACTGGGATGATCCAGTTTCAATCACCATTAAACAGGGAATGAAACTGCAGGGAAGACAAAAAAAGCAGAAATTCCCAGAAAAAAAACAGAAATTCCCAGAAAAAAAGAGCCCCTTTGCTCTCGGAGTGACCAAGCAGCTGGGGATAATTCCAAGAGGGCTGCTCCAGTGGTTTTATCCTGGCTGTGGGCCTGGGCAGCTCCTGAGAGCCCGGTGGGTGTGATGAGCTGGGAGAACCAGTGGGGAGCAAACACAGAGCCCCCAGCCCCAGAGGTAAAGGAATCACAAATCCTTCAGTCAGGATGAGCACATGGAGCAGAAACAACGCAATATTACTAAAAAGAATAATTACTGTTATTAAAAATGAAGCTAATTAAAGTTACTTTGGAGTTATTAAAAATGAAACCCTTTTCAAGCTGAGGCAGCGAGGCCAGAGTGTAGAAAAAAGTAAAAAATTCGGCCACTGAGGCTTGTCAGGTGCCGGGAATAGCGAGGGGCTGGAAGGGGCGGCCTCCCGGCTGAGGAGGATTGTTCACCCCGCATTTCCCTTGCAAATCAGGAGCGGCTGCCCCGGCCGGGCTCTGCACCCGGCTCCGCCCAGGGAACACCCGGCTTGGGCCAAATCTTCTGCTTTTTGGCAATAAAACACCGAAACGTGAGCTGGTAATTCCCTCTGGGATGCTCCAGGGCTGAGCCAGGATCCCATTTTTTTCCTACAGCGAAGGTAATTCCGTGTCCTCCAGGGGCTCTGCTGAACAGGGAGTTACAAGCCACGGGAGTGGGGTTCTTTTTTGGCAATTAACAGCGGTCATAATTATTTTTCTGGTTATTTGCAGGCAGAGCCCCTGTGCTGTGTCACAGAACAGCACCTCCCAACTGTGGGAAATGGATTTGTGGTGAACTTTTGGACTTTCAGTTTGGAAATCGTTCACTTCTGGTTGTGATGGTGTGGATTGTAACACCTGCATGGCCTCACCCTTCACATGAGGCTGAAAACGGAATAAAAGGTTTTACAACTCCTCTCAGTTACCCCATCTCTGAGTCAGAGAAAGACATAATCCAACACCCAACAGCCTTGGAATTGTCAGCAGGATGGGTTCCCTCATTCCCAAGGGAATTGCCTTGACTGGATCCAGCTCCCAGCAGATCCAAAGGGGTCCCTTGGAGCTGGTTGGGTCTGACCCAGTGGAATCTCCACCAGGAGAGCCATGTGCCATGGACAGAGCTGGAAGTGTGGTTTCCATGAGGGAATGGGAGCCTGGGCCGTGGAATTGGGGCTGATTTGGAATTCCAGGTGCGTGCAGGGGGCTGGGATTTGCGTGAGAAAGGTTTGGTGGGAGAAATCTCAGGGCAAATCCTCCTTTCGTTTCCGAGTCTCCAAACTTGCAGCATCTTTCTGGACACTGGGAATGTGGCTTGGGATTGCAGAGGGGTCACGGGAGCTGAGCAGCTCCCCCAGGAGCACCCAAAGCCTCCAGAGCACTGAGAGATTTATTCCAGCAACTCCTGCTGAAACCATCCCTGAAATCAAACCACAGCCCTCGGTAGGAACTGACTCCGCAATTTTCCCACCGGTGCCAATCCTCCTGGAGATTTTTGGGATGAGCAGTGCCCAACTTGGCAAGGTCTTGCAGAGCAGATGGAAGCTTGGAAACGTGACCCGGAGCTGCCTCCTCTCCCTGTCCTTTGGGATGCAGGGGACAATGGGACAATGTTTGCTGGGAATTCCCTGTCCCTCAGCATGATGCTCCCAAGAAAAATGGGAGCGCAGGCGTGCGAGGGCTGCCCTGGCTCCTCTGGGAATGCCAACAAGAATGGGAATTGTTGGCCACGGGCGTGGCGGGGCCCAGCTCTGAGCCTGCCAGGCCTGGAATTCTGCCCCGAATATCCACGTGGCCTCAATAACCATCCCATTCCCCTGTTCCCTCCCTTCACCGGGGCTGGGGGGCTCCTCTGCTGCCACAGACAGAGCCTCCCGCTGCCCAGGTGGCTCTGATGCCACCACCTGCAGTGACCCATCCCATGGGAGGGCCGGCTGGAATATTTGCCCACGGAAATTGGGATAGTTCCTTCTGGCACCTGGTGGTTTGATTGACACTGTGGTGGTGGATCACAGCTTGGACTCCATGGCCTTGGAGGTGTTTTCCAGCCCAAATGATCCTGTAATTCCAAATGATCCAGCTCCAAACCTAAATGGTGCTGGTGACACCACCAGCAGTGTGGACCCATCCCACAGGAGGGCCAGCTGGAATATTTGCCCATGGAAATTAGGATAATTCCTTTGGTGGTTTGATTGACGCTGTGGTGGTGGATCACAGCGTGGATTCCATGGCCTTGGAGGTGTTTTCCAGCCTAAACGACCCTGCGATTCCATCAGGACACGACAGGAAATCCGGGAAGCCCACCAGGAGCTTCCCTGGGGCTCTGGGTGCTGGATGTGGGCTGGGGCTGGGTGAAACCCCCCCAGATCAGGTTCTGACCCCCAGGCAGCAGTGCTGGAAGAGAACAGCGTTTTTCCACAGCATTTTTCCAGCACACCACCGGTCTCCAAGGAGCAGAGCCCTCATTCCCAGCCCTTCAGGTGCAGAGCTGAGCTGGGGGAATTGACTTTTGTCTGGCTCTGAGTGAGGCTGCTCCTGCTGCAGCTGGGAGGGGATTTCCCGTCAGCTGCTGGAAAAAAAAAAAGCCCCTCCTGCACGGAGGGAGCTGATATTCCATGAATAAATTGAAGTGGTCAAGCCCTGTTTTGTGTGGAAAGCACGGTTCCCTGCCGGGGATCCGGCTCCTCGGGACTTTGGGGGTGTAAATAACTTCACAGGCTCCCTCTCCAAATAAAAGCAACGTTCAGTTATTTGATTTTCCCCCCCCCCCTTTTTTTTTAATTTTATGCAAATGATCTTCTGTTCTGTGTTATTATGTAAACGAGCCAACTGAAATGGTAATGAGGGAACCCAAAGTATGCATATATTAACTGCTGCCATGGAGCTTTACACCTCCAGAAATGGCACCAAATCCCACTTCCAAGGGAGGCACAGGTGTCCCGAGGGGGAAGATTTTCCTCCAGGACTTGGTTACTGCTGCAATCCTGCAGAGAATAGCCAAGCGTTGGATCCAGCACTGCAATTCCTGATTTCCAGTGGGGGAAAAGGGGGGAATTCTGTTAGCAACCGGTCCGGGCAGCAGCAGATCACATCCCACCTCCCCTAATCCAATAAATCAGAGTCAGCACCATCAGATATCCCTGATGGAGGCAGAGCCTTGGGAATTATTCTCTCCAAACACTCCAGTTCATCAGGGAATCCATGGGGAAACCACTCCAGGGTTGGGAGAAAGGATCATTCCCAAGCTCAGGTGATCCCAGGTAGGATGAGACACAGCAAGAGCAGCTTTGAGGGAGAGACAAAGCCCATTCCCAAAGGTCTGGGCGTCTCCAGTGGAATCCATGGCAAAACTCACTGGTTTTAAAGGAATTACAACATTTCTGCTTCCCTGCTGCTCCACGGGATCCTCTGCTGCATGGGACACACCTGAAGCCAGGAAAAACACCCTGAGGATTAGAACCCCAGAAATATCTTCATTTTCTACCTTCCTCGAGAGATCAACATCACCAATTTCCCACCTTCCCAAACCTCCCTGGGAGCTGAAGCTCGGCCCACGGAGCAGGGATGCCTCAAATCCCACCAAATCCTGTGTCCTGCTGACGTCTGAGGCAATCCCAGGGTCTTTTCCCAAAAAGGTGAAGCAGGTGTCGGGCACGGAGCTGACAGGGGAGGCTGGGCTGGAGGAACCTTGGCCAAAATCCATCTCCTGGTGTTTGATGTTGGGAATATTCGGCTCCGAACAACCTGGGACACAATCCATGGATCCAACTGTTGCCAGTTTGTGGCAGTGGGATCCTCCTGCAGGCAGTGGGGGTCTTCTCCTCCATCCCAGGGTATGTGGAAAGGAAATATCCGCAGCTCCTGGCTGATAATTAAATAAGAACCAGCAAATCATGGATAATTTGTTATAGGAAAAGCTCCCCCGAGCGCCTCGGCCTGATCCAAGAGCTCAGATCCAAGAGCCTGTGGAAGCTTTCCCTGAGCTGGCTGGGTTTGGAACAAGCCCATGGTGGTCATAAAAACAAATCCCTGCAATTAGGGAGAAGGGAAAATCCAAAGGATGCCGTTGGAGCCATTTCAGGCGGGAGATCCGTGTCCTGAGGCTGGGGCTGGGAGCCCCGGGGAGCTGGGGATGGGGGAGCACCCCTGGAACGGCGATTCCCAGGAAAGCTGGGGTGTCCTGAGGGTGGGATGAGGGCACACCCCCAGTTTGGGATCTGGCTGCTCCCATTCCCAGACTCGGCCTGGCGTTCCCTAAGGAAGCTCCGGCTGCTCCCCCAGGCTGACCCTTCCTTCCTGCAGGACCGGCCTGGCCTGGCCCCCCACTCACCATCCCAAATCCCAGCAGCATTTCCACAGCCTTTCCTTGAGTGGATTCTCCCAAAGATTCAGAAATGTGTCCCTGGGAAGACCCAAAACTCAGGATTTATCCTGGTTTGAGTGGATTTTCCAAAAAATTTAGAAATTTAATCCCTGGGAAGACCCAAAACTCATGATTTATCCTGGTTTGAGTGGATTATCCAAAAGATTTAGAAATTTAATCCCTGGAAATACTCAAAACTCAGGATTTATCCTGTGAAGACCCAAAACTCAGGATTTCTCCTGGTTTGAGTGGATTTTCCAAAAAAATTAGAAATTTATCCCTGAGAATACCCCAAAACTCAGGATTTCTCCTGGTTTGAGTGGATTTTCCCAAAAATGTAGAAATTTAATCCCTGGGAAGACCCAAAACTCTGGAATATATGCACTCAGAAAATACACACATACAAATGTATTAAAAGTTCATTAAACATAGAAATAAATTTGGAAAAATAAACGTACAAGGATATATAAATATATTAAATATTTGTAAATATATTAATATATAAGTATACTTATATATAAATATTAATATATGAAATATACAAACTGATATCTAAAATATTGAGGCACAAATGGCACTAGATAGATAGAATAAATACGTATAAATATATTAAATACATATGAACTCCAAGTGTGTATAAATATATTAAATATATTAGATGTAACATTTTTTCTTCTCTCACACTGTTAAGAAGCTGAAGAAAGAACAAACTCCAGTGGAACCAGTTACCTTCCCACTTTATTTCATTTTAAATTTAATTTTACATTATTTAATTTTATATTTAATTTTATCTATTCTGTTCTATTCTCTTTGCGTTTGCCACGCATCCCTTCCCTCTCTGAATGAAGAGTGCCACTCCTCAAATATTAGTGCAGCATTTTATTGAAATATTTTTGTTTCCTTGGCTATTCAGTTTAACATTTTATTTCACTCTCATTGCTGTGTCCTACCGGGAGGGGCATTTTTGGTCCCAGCCCCAGTTTGCTTTTCCCTTTCCTCCTTCCCAACAAAGTTTTGGGTTGCAGCTCGTCCATCTCCGGGACACCCAAATCCCGTTGTCACAGATATTGTTAACCCCGGATTGCCCGGCAGCTTCCCAGGGGAATGAAGATCCGGGGAAGTGTGGGAAGAGCAGGGACAGCTCCCACTGTCCCGCTGCTCCGAGCCCCCAGGGCTGGATTTGGACAATCCCAGGGACGGAGCATCCACAGCTGCTCCGGGAACCTCCCTCTCTGCACAGACCGTTCCTGACACCCGCTCGGGATTGATTTGGTTCCTTTAAATCCGTCACCCCAATGGCAGCACGGGGGGATGAGGTTCCCTCTGCTCCCATCCATCCCAGACAGGGAAATTTGGGATCAGAGGTGGAGGAGGAGCAGATGGAGCTGTCCCTGTGCCCTCCAGCCAGGACCCCCTGGGAGGGGTGGGAGGGTTCCTAAACCCCCTGGGCTGGGAAGGATTGGGAATGGGGAATGGATTGGGATGGGAGGCAGAGCTGGAATCCGCCCCAGGCCATGCCAGTCCTTCCCAATCCATGCCAGTCCTTCCCAGTCCATCCCAATCCATCCCATGCCATCCCAGTCCATCCCAATCTATCCTAGTTCTTCCCAATCCATCCCAGTCCATCCCAATCCATGCCAGTCCTTCCCAACCTATCCCAATCCATCCCAATTCATCCTGGTCAATCCCAATCATTCCAAATCCATCCCAATCCATCCCAGTCCATCCCAGTCCATTCCAATTCATCCCAGTCAATCCCAATCCTTCACAATCCATCCCAGTCCGTCCCAGTCCATCCCTGTCCTTCCTGGTCCATCCCCATTCATCCCAATCCGTCCCAGTCCTTCCCAATCCATCCCTGTCCATCCCGGTCCATCCCATCTCTTTGGCAGGAGCACCCAGGGATGCTCCAGAGGAGCTGGGTGAGATCAATCAGCGGGAAGGGAAGGGAAGGGAAGGGAAGGGAAGGGAAGGGAAGGGAAGGGAAGGGAAGGGAAGGGAAGGGAAGGGAAGGGAAGGGAAGGGAAGGGAAGGGAAGGGAAGGGAAGGGAAGGGAAGGGAAGGGAAGGGAAGGGAAGGGAAGGGAAGGGAAGGGAAGGGAAGGGAAGGGAAGGGAAGGGAAGGGAAGGGAAGGGAAGGGAAGGGAAGGGAAGGGAAGGGAAGGGAAGGGAAGGGAAGGGAAGGGAAGGGAAGGGAAGGGAAGGGAAGGAAAGGAAAGGAAAGGAAAGGAAAGGAAAGGAAAGGAAAGGAAAGGAAAGGAAAGGAAAGGAAAGGAAAGGAAAGGAAAGGAAAGGAAAGGAAAGGAAAGGAAAGGAAAGGAAAGGAAAGGAAAGGAAGCTGGATCTCCATTAAAGCCCCTTTTTTTTCCCCTGAAACTTTGCAGCAGCTGCGCCCAGCCCTGACAGCAAACTGCGATTCCTATTTGTTATTCCTTTTAACAAGCAAGCCCATTCCTCATGGGAATCACACCTACCCAGCGGGCTGGGCTTTTATTCCTGCCTTTTCCCCTCCCGCGGGTGTGCGTGGGTTTTATGAAAACTCCACACCAGCAGCAGCAGCGCGGCTGCGGCAGGAGCCGCCCCGAAGGACGCGAGCGCGAGGTGTCCCAGGGACTTCCTAGCGACCAATAATTCCACTTGGCTGCTTTTCCTTGGGCTGCATCCTCCCGGCCTGGGGCTGGGGAAGCGCTCGCTGCCCCAGCCCCGGCGTTTCCACCACCACGGGGGCTCCGGCAGCTGCGCGAGGCTTCGCCGGCGCGTTGGGAACGGGGGAAAGGCAAAAAAAAAAAAAAAAAAAAAAAAGAGAAGCAGGAGAAGTTTATTCCTTCTTTTTTCCTCGTGCTAAATGAAGCTCCTTCTGGCAAGTCTAAATATTTACAGCCAGTCCTCAACACACACACACACACACACACACAGAGAGAGAGAGAGAGAGAGAGAGCAAAATTAATAAAACCACGCACGGAGCGAGATTCTGCTTCCCCAATTATTTTGAAGTTGAAATCCAACTCCCCCCCCCCCCACACCACCACCTCCAAAAAAAAAAATTAAAAAAAAGGGAAAATAAAAAAAAAATTCCAACTTTGTTTGCGCATTCTTATTGGCAGCACAATGCCAACAATGGCTAAATAGACAGCAGAATAAATAGCCCCACAATGCCGACAGAAAGGCCTTTCTGGTACTGCATACAAAATATAAACTGTGCCATGCCATTATTATTCCAGAGCCCTTGCTGCAACAGTGCAGTTGAAATTCCACCCCCAATGTGCACCTAATCAGCCATTCAGAGCCCCTTAATGACTTGTCAGTTCTTTGCCCTGCCATTTTCTGTCCAATTAATTCTTTTATTGTGCACCGGATAAAGGAAGACAAAGGCCTTCCATGCAATAATGAATCATTAAAATTCAGCAGCTCCTCTCTTGTGCTCTTGGCTCCTCACCAGCAATTCAGGCTGCTGCGCATTCGTTATGTGTGTGGTGGTTAAAATTCACTCTACCTCAAACAAGACCTTTCCAAATGTTTAACCCTTTCCCAGCCCCGCGCTGGGAATTTCGACGCGCACCAGGAAAAAAAAAAATTGAGGGAAAGAGGAGGAGGGGGATGAGAGAGGGGAGGAGAGAGGCAGGCAGAGGTGTTTCGGGGAAATGTTTTAATGTCACTCTGACAGTCCCAATATTGCCTGAGCACTCAGCCACAAACCCAGGGGGGACAGCGAGGAGGAGAGAGAGGAGGGGACACGGAGAGGGGTGGGGTGGGATGGGATGGGATGGGGGTGAGATTCCACACTGGGATGGATGTGAGGGTATTGAATGGAATCAGTGTGAGGTGCTGGGACGGATGCGAGGTTCCATGGTGGGATGGGTGTGATGTTCTGGGATAGGATGGGATCTGTGTGATGTTCTGGGATGGGGTCTGTGTGGTGTTCTGGGATGGGATAGGATCTGTGTGATGTTCTGGGATGGGATGGCATGGGTGTGATGTTCTGGGATGGGATGGGATGGGATCTGTGTGATGTTATGGGATGGGATCTGTGTGATGTTCTGGGATGGGATCTGTTTGATGTTTTGGGATGGGATGGGATGGGATGGGATGGGATGGGATGGGATGGGATGGGATGGGATGGGATGGCTGTGAGGTGCCATGCTGGGACAGGTGTGTGGCTCCCCATCCCTCCTGGACCTCCCCTCCCACCCCAGCAGCGCCTTTGCTTCCCCTCCCCAAACCAGCCCAGCCCCAGAGCGGGTTCAAAGCACGGAGGGAATCCCTCCTATTCTGGATTAGGAGCAGCTTGGTTTTCACCCCTAATTTGTTTAAGACAAACTGAAAGAAGGGGCTTTTAAACCCGACTCAGTGTGTCCAACTGGCTTTTCTTAACCCAGGCTGCCCTAAACCAGGTCAACCCCGAGCCTGCAGTTAAGCCAGTGACACACTGGGCCTGCCTGAGCTCTGGGGCCATATGGGAACGGTTTAATAGGGGTCAGCAGCGATGCTGGCGGCTCTTTCAAGCCTGGGAAGGGCAGAGCTGTGATTTCAGCAGCAGCCACCCCCTTTATCCCAACTGTTCCTGGGAAAAAGGCCCCGGGTTGGTGGCAGCAGCCACCCCACAGTGTCCCAGCCCTCTGTGGTGCTGGGCTGCAGCAGAAGCCGGGCTCGGTTTGGTGTCTGAGCTCTGCTCAAACTGAGTTTTCCCATGCAGACAGCGTGGCTTTATGGAAAAATGATGCCTGGAATATCATAAACCCCCTTCCCACCTCATTCACTCCAGCTGGAACCTCTGCGAATTCTCTGTGACAGCAGCCCCGCAGCCTGACACCCACCCTGAGCCACCTGACGGGCTCTCATTCCCAAAATCCCAGCAGGCAGCATCCCCTGCACCCCACCCCGGGGCAGGGGTTGCCCTGCAGCCTCCGGGCTCGGCGGGCTGGGGTGCAGGGCAGCAGGGAGTGCACAATTTGGAGCAGGCCCCATTTGCCGTGGTTTGGGTTTATCTCCAGGGGGATTATTTTTAGCTCCCGCTGACTCATTTGGGAAATGGCTTCCCCTCCCCAGGCCTCAGCCCGGTGCCATCCCAAATTCCTGCCTGGAACGGGCAGAGAAGGGGCTGGGAATGGCGCTGCCCTGGCTCGGCTGGCGCTGCTGGAGAGGGGATGGATCCGGGGCTGGATCAGCTGTCCCCAGGTCCTGGAGTCCTCTGCAGGGTCCCCTCACTGTCTTCATGTGGAGAACTCCCAAAAAACCTGGTGGAGCCTCTGCAGGGTCTCTGAGGGGGAGCAGGGCAGGGGTGAGGCCGTGGCGTTGTTGTCTCCCGGGGTTTTTCCATGTATTCCTCATGGACAGTCAGGAATTGGTGTGAAATTCCCTCCTCCCACCCCCAAAAAAGAGACTTTGGAGCCCTTGGTCGATTTGTGTTTAGGAATTTGCCCTCAGAGCCCTCAATCCAAACTCAGGGCCCTGAAGGCTTTTCCAGCAGTGCTGGAGTTTCCTTAAAGATTCCCAAAGGGAAGCTCAGCCCAGCTCTGTGGGGACAGGGCTGTGCCACGCTGGGGTCACTGCATGCCACCTCCTCAGGTGGCCACCAAAACCCTCCCATGGCCACCAAAACCCTCCCATGGCCACCAAAACTTTCTCATGGCCACCAAAACCCTCCCATGGCCACCAAAACCCACCCTTGGCTACAAAAACCTTCTCATGGCCACCAAAACCCTCCCATGGCCACCAAAACCTTCTCCTGGCCACCAAAACCCTCCCATGGCCACAAAAACCTTCCTGTGGTCACCAAAACCTTCTCCTGGCCACAAAAACCTTCCTGTGGTCACCAAAACCTTCCCATGGCCACAAAAACCTTCTCATGGCCACCAAAACCCTGCCATGGCCACCAAAACCCTGCCATGGCCACCAAGCCTCCCATGGGCCTCTCCTGCTCCCGAATCCCTGTGGCAGCGAAGCTCTGCCCTCCCAGGACCAGCTGGAAAAGTCTTTTCCTGCCCTCCTGGAATGCGCCCTGTGTCCCAAATGACACCTCCAGGCAGTTTTATTTTCTATTATTTCTATCATTTCTATTTTTTTCTATTTTTTTTCCCCCCCGAATCCCGGGCCACAGAGAAGATCCAGCCCTGGGAATATAAAGGTGGCAGAGGGAAGAGGTCGATGCAGAGGCAGGGACATCCCGAGGTGGAAGTTTATTAAAGCTCAAGGCTGTCATAAAAAATGCCTTTTAATCATTTCTTTGCAAACCTACCAAAAAAAAAAAAAAAAAAAGAAAAAAAAAAGAAAAAAGTTCAACACGAGCTGATGTCACTCCAGAAAAACATTCAAACAAGGAGGACGGGAAGCGACTTTTTTTTCCAGCCTGCAGAAAAAAATGTGGATATGGTCTATAAAATTAATTTCCTCTTTCTTGCTAACTAGCACTGTCTGAGCTAAACAGCAACACTCTTTATTCCCCGCTCCCAAAATAAAACACGGGGACTTTTCTCACCCGTGGACTCCTGCAATTATCTTGAGAAGCCTTTTTTGTTGGCAGCCGGGGGTCAAAAGGCAGCCCTGGTTTCACCTGATCTCATTGACTCTGCAAAGGCATTCCAGCCAGCGCAGAGCCACCAGCCCCGAGCACGGCACGCACAATGCTGCCATTCAGCCCGGAAAACTCCTGGAAAATCCTCCTCCTCCCTCAGCCCGGAGCAGCAAAGGGAAGAGGAGGACAAAGCGTGGAAATGCAGCGGTAATTTCTGAGCAAAGTGCTCTTTTTTTGGGGTAAAAACTCATCTGTGTTTTCCTCTCGAATGGGAAATTGAGAGGAAGTGTAAATTGAGGAGTAGGGAATGAAATTTGGGAGACCTTGGGAGTGGTCCAGCTCCCCCTAAACCCTGAGTTTTAGCCCTGGATTATCCAGGATGCTGCATTTTACCTGCCTGGCACCTTCCTGAACATCCGTTCTGTAACATCCCTGAGTTTCACCCCCGGCCCCACCAAACCCCAGGAGCTGTTCCCTGGAATTGCTTCCAGGAGCTCTCCAGCACCTCAGCCCTGGAAGCGTCCACGGCCAGGTGGGAAGGAGCATCCTGGGATGGTGGAAGTTGTCCCTGCCCAGGATGGGACCAGGATGAGCTTTTAGGTGCTTTCCACCAAAGCATTCCAGGATTTGGGGATTCCAAAGCTCCCGTCACCCCTTGAACCTATGGAATGGATCTAAAACACAGAATTACATCTAAAATCAGGATTGGACTGCCATGATCCTTGTGGAACCCCAATTCCATGTTAAAATACAATACAGATCTATATTAAAATATACAATTTAATTACCTCATTCCTGTAAATACCGGTAAAAATTCAATTTATTTTTGCAAAGCTTATGGGAAGTAAAAGCAACCGTGGCCACAGCGAGTGGATTTAAAACCTGCCTGGTGGGGATGAGCAATCCTTGGGATGAGAGCACAGCTCCACGCTCATCCTGCAGCTCCTGGCTGGGACAAGGAGGTGGCACTGGGTGTCACCCCTGTCACTGGGAGAAGGGACAGGAGACAGGGATCCATCCTGCTAGATGTGCAGAGCCCCTCCCCAGTGCAATCTTTAATATTTTGGGGTGATTTTCAATTTTTAATGTCGTTGTTTTGGGTGACTCACCCGTTTTATCACACGCGGATATTTTAATTTTGTTTTCTCGGCCACCAGTGGAGCCACTCCAAGCTGTACCACCAACCATCCAGCAGAAAGCAACAATCATCCCTAAAAAAATCCTCATCTCACCTTTCATTTCCTTTCCCCCCCTCACAGCGCGCGGGTTTGGAGGCAAACCCCAACCTGGAGGGCAGAGCCAAAACACATCCATTTTCCAGGCATAAATCAGGCTGAAAAGCAGGGGGAAAATCAGGGAAATCTGCAGAGTCACGGGAGGAGGAGAAGGGAGGGAAGGGAATTACGCCGCACTTTGGCTCGGGCTGGAATGAAATCCCTCTGCCAGGAGCGCTGGAAAGGAGCACGGAGAAAATGGTGTCGCCTTCCAGCCCCTCTTGGCAGAGAGCAAACACCAAATCCCGCCCGGGATTCTGCTCCCCAGCCCTTCTTAATGGGCTGCAGCTTCATTAATTGTCATCACATTTGCTCCCCTTCGCCTCGCAGCCTCTGCTCTCGAGCAGGGAGGGCTGAAATTCCCCAATCCCAACTTTTTCCCGCCCAGGTTGGGATCCCTTCGCTCCCTGAGCGGACAGGAGGTGAACAGGGAGGGTTTGCTGTAAGAAACCAAAATAAAAGTTGCAAATGTAACAGTTTTAATGACGGTGTTGAAGAAAAGAAATACACCGAGCCTGATGTGAAACAGAATTTGTAATTCAGAGGGATTTATTTACCAGGGCTCACCAAGAAAAGGGAATTTCTTCCTGTAAATTCCCTACAGAAGGAAAATCTGCTGGGGCTAAAACCTTGCAAACCCAGCCTCGTGTGAGCAGTCTGAAATCCTCTGAAATCCTGAGGATTATGGGCATGGAAATGCCCTTCTTAAAGGAAAAACTCAAATTAATTTATCTGTATTTCAAAAAAAAAAAATCTCAGAGAAACACACGAAGCACAGGGAAAAGGAGCAAGAAAAAAAAAATCCAGACTAAAAGGAAAATAAATCCTTGATGAAAATCTTTTATTCTGAAGATTCCATCGCCTTCCAAGCTGTTTTCCCAGGTTTTTTTTTTTTCCCCCGGCACAGAAAATAGGCTCAAGCAGAAAGAAAACAGAACACGTCCTTGATAAAAAGCACTTTTTAATTTTATCAAATGGATCTGTACAAAAGTTAGCATTGCTTAGTCAGAAGCGAGTGAAGAGAACAGATCAGTAACAACCAAAAGTCTTTCAAACTTTATACAGAAAAATAGATTGCATAAAAATGAGCTTTTTTTGTCTTTTCCCCCAGCCCAGCGTGTCCCTCCCTCCCCCGCCACCAAAGGAAATACGCAAAAAAATATTTTTTAGGAAAAAAAGAGTAGGAAACGTAGAAAAGGTAAAAAGATGAATAACCTCTGAAAGGTGGGTTTAGATTTACAAAGGCTTTTAAAGGCACGAGTTCCCATAAAATAGATGGTTATTTATATGCTCAGCATACAATGGAAGAAGTAGAAATATATCAATGAAATATTAGTCTAAAAACTAAGTACCCTAAACCCATTTTTTTTAGTGGAGGAGATTTTAGTTTCACAGCTTGATGGATGATATCTGGTCCCTAGAAGCCAAAATTAAAGCAGAAGTCGATCGTTTCTCACGGAATTACAGCTCCTGGTTCTGAAAGCCTCCGAAGACTCCTGAAATCCAATTTTAACAGCCCAAAACAGGTGGCCAGAAAATCACCTGCCCTCTTCAGGCAGCACTGGAGCCTCCCAAACTGAATTAGTAATCCCCCCCTCGTTATCTGCCATTCCCATTGGAGTTTCCAGGCGGATTCCTTCAGTCCCTCTCTCCAGCACGGCTCCTGCAGCGGTTCCAAAATGAAAAAAACCCAAAAACCAAGGAAAATCTATAGACTCATAACACCAGTTTATTGTAGCATCTCCACTATTTTTTCCTTAGGCTCCCTCCCCCATCTTTAAAATCTTTTAAAAATTCTACTTTTTTTTCGTTTTGCACAAAATGACTTCATTAATTAAACGACAAAATAATACAGAACATAAATACATATTTAACAGATTAAAAAAAAAAAAACCAAAACAAAACAACCAAAACCATTTGAAGCTTCCAAAAACAAAACCAAAAATAACCAAAACAAAATGTTAATTACAGCCAAACCTTGCTTAGAACTCCTGACTAAAAAAAAAAAAAATAAAATAAAATCAACAAACACTTCAGACACTGAACTGGTTGGTCCCATCAGACTCTTCCCACGGGATTTTTCTGGGATTTCGGGGCTCATCCCTGTTGGTCCCAGTGAGTTCCTGCCCTCAAGGTTGGTCCGTTCCTCACATTGCAATAGACCCTGAAAGTCTCAAACAGCTTTTTTGTTGTTGTTTTGTCTCCCCCCCTCTCTCTCTCCACGTTTTGCACTTGGCCAAACTTCCAGGCCGAGCGAGTTCGGCTCAGTCCAACATTTTGTCCTTCATTTCCTCAAAAGGCATCGCCGGTCCTTTTCCTTTTATTTTCTTTTTTCCTCTTGCTTTATTTTTTTTTTTAATTTTTTTGTCCTTTGCTTGCTTGGTTTTGTTTTTGTTTATTTATTTATTTTTTTTTTAGTTTTTTTGAATTTCTTAAATCCTACGAATCAAAGAAAAAAACAAAAAGAAAAAATATAGAGCTCCGTCCTTTCGGGGGAGTTTCAAAGCAAGGTGGCGACCAGCAGAAAGTTCCCAGCGGCTCAGGAGGCACTTTGGAACACTCCACGCTCTTCCTCCTCATTCCTTCATTAGTGCATAATTCCAGGGGAGCCTCGGGAGGCTCCGGGAATCCTTTAAGGCCTGGTCAGCGTGGTGTAGACGGGCTGCTCCCAGTTGGCGGTGGGGCTGTGCGCCGGCGGGATGGACAGCCCGTTGAGGATGGGGGTGGCGTAGGGGCGGCGCGACGAGTGGAAATAGGGGTACTGGTAGAGGCTGGAGGCGTAGCCGGGGTAGGGGTTGTAGTAGTTGGAGCTCTGCAGGTCCGTGTAGTCGCACTGCGAGCTGGAGAAGGACGAGGCGGCGGCGGCGGCCGGGGCGGCCGAGGTGGCGCAGGCCTGGCCGCCGTAGGAGCCGTAGGAGTCGGAGTGCGCCGGGGAGCCGTGGGGCTGCTCGCTGTAGTGGCTGGGGCTCAGCTGCTCCGTCTTGATGTGAGGCCGCTGCTGGCCCGGCTCGGGCGCCGCCGTGGGCGAGGCCGCGGCCGGGCTCTTGTGAGTCCACACCTGCGCGGCCGCGCCCGAGTGCGCGTACGAGGCGCCGTAGGAGGCGGCGTTGGCGCCGTGCTCGGCCGGCAGCGCCGCGTGGCCGTTCAGGGGCAGGTACTGGTCGAACTCGTGCACGTCGAAGGTCTCCATGTTGTTGATGACCTCGCTGCTCAGCTCCGAGATGTCCACGTTGCTGAAGTCGATGTTCTGGCGGCCGCTCTCCGCCAGGCGCCGGCCCTCGTGCTTCAGCTCCTGCTTGCTGCCGTGGTGCAGGTCGGTTTTGGGGGTGGTGGGCGGCGTGGGGGGCCCGTGGGGCTGGCCTGGGGACGAAGGGACAGAGAGGCTTCAGCAGTGACCACAGAACACCCGACCCCTTCGGCACTCAATGAACGCGTTTCACCCGTCTGTTACCGCTCTCTTTGGGGACTGAAAGCTGCGGCACCGTGTTGGACACGCAACGTCCACCCCTGTGAGCGCGTCCTCCCCGGGACGAGCCTCCCACACGGGACGTGGGATGAAGGTGGGAGCACGCTGTGCCCATCAGGGTCACTCTGGGGCCCAGCAGGACACCCTGGCAGCACCAACTCCCCCCAAGGGATGCAGTCACAGAGTGAAGCCCACGATGGAGCTCATCCTCTCCCTGCGGGCTGCCGAGCCCAGCCCAGCTCTCCCGAGGCAGAGAGACCCAGGGCCGTGATCCCAGTGGGGCCTGAGGCTGCAGGATGTTCCCAGTGCTCCCAAAATCTGTCAGCACACCAATTCCCAGCGCTGGGAAGCTCTGCCCCAGGACCCTGCTGCCCAGACACCCCTATTAGCCATCCTACAAATAATTAACCCAGAGTAATTCATTCTCCCTATCCAAGGAGACCGGGATCCCGGTGCTTTGGCATCCCTGAGAGCTCTCACTAAGGAAAATCACGGCCATGCTCCCGAGCACAGCTCTCAGGACAACAACTCCTCGGGCTCTGCACGGTGGGAAGCAGCGGGGTCCCATCCCAGCCCCCCGGGCACAGGGATCAGCGGGAAGGCCGCGCTTTACCTGTGTGGTCCCCGTGGTGGTGGGAGTCGGCCATGCCCCCCAGCCCCGAGTCGGCCTTGTAGAGCTGAGTGCCGGCGTGGTGGCTGAGCTCAGCGCCCGAGTCCGAGTCGCTCTGCCCGGCTTTGACGCTTTTCCTCCTCCGGGGCTGGTATTTGTAATCCGGGTGATCCTTTTTGTGCTGCACCCTGAGCCGCTCGGCTTCCTCCACGAAGGGACGCTTCTCGTTTTCGCTCAATAAACTGGTTTTTTTTTGGGGGGGGTTGGTTGTTTTAGTAAGGAAGAGAGGAAAAAAAAAAAGCCAAAATTAGGATCTTTTCCTTAGAAGTTTTCTTCTTGTTTTTAGACTCGCACATCCCCACTTCCCATGCACGGATCTAACTCAGCAAGTTGTCTACAAAATTAATTTGCTGTGGTAAAAAGGAGTTAAAATCCACGGCAAAAAAAAAAAGAAAAAGGATTAAAATACCAACTACAACAGCATGAAAAACCCGATTGCTATAGACAGGGGTAACTGGGCAAAACAAAATCCCTCTTCCACATTTCTAACACAATTACAAAATATAATTCCCATGTTCGCCCTGCAAATGCCACCCCCTCACCGCCACAAACATTTCCAGCTTTGTTTGGTGCTTACAAAGAAACCACCGAGGCACCAGGGATGGGATTATTGCTTTCCGAACTCTCTGCCCCCTGCCCACACCTCTCTTTGCAAACTCTTGGAGAGGCTCAAACCGCAGCGGGAGCATCGCCGGCCCGAGCGGGCAGGAAAAGATGGGAATGAGGTACAGGCAGACACCACGGGGTAAACCACCCGGAGAAACGCGGCTCGGGGAAGAGCCTTGGAAAGCAAAGCGGGCTCGGGTGCTGCTCAGCAAATAAAAGTTTGCATCCCCGGGCAGCACCGAGCAGATAAGCAGGGAAATTAGGAAGCTCGTTAAAGTAACTGCTAAAAAACGAGTTTAGCTGCGTTTATAGCTTGTAAAGCATCACGCGAGCCAAAAGGGAAAAAAAATTAGGAAAAGCCATAAAACAAGTAATTTTAAAAGTCTCATCGCGTGGGGATGGAGAAGCCGCAGGCAAGGGAAGGGCTTGTGCATCTCCGAGATGGAGCAGGGAAAATCCACCCGTGGCAGGAGCGAGGGTGCCCCAGCCCCTGCTCGGGGGATTTTTCGGAGCAGGGACCGCTGCGTCCTTCGCGGCGCGCCGGGATGCTCGGGGAGGGGACGGTACCTCCCTTGGAATCGCTCCGAGAACCCCGAGAAACAGAGATCGACAAACACAAAGCGGGCAGAAGCCTTAGAGGAGCGCCGGGAGGGGGGTCCGGCCGCGCAGCCCCGCGGAGGACGCGGCGCGGGGGATCCGCGCGGCTCGGCACGGCTCGGCTCGGGACTCACCGCCAGAGCTTGCCCAGGGTCTTGCTGAGCTCGGCGTTGTGCAGATGCGGGTACTGGTCCGCCAGCTTCCTGCGGGCGGCCTGCGCCCACACCATGAAGGCGTTCATGGGCCGCTTGACGTGCGGCTTGGCTTTGAGCGATCCGTTGCCGCGGACGGGCATGGGCACCAGGCTCCAGTCGTAGCCCTTGAGCACCTGCGAGACGGCGTCGCGGATGCAGGCGGGGAAGCGCTCGTCCACCTCGGCCGCGTCCACCTTGGCCCCCAGCGCGGCGGCGCCCGGCGGGCGCGGGGCGGGCGCGGGGGCGCAGCCCAGCCCCTCGGAGCCGGCGGGGGAGAGCGGCGAGTCCGAGTCGGAGTCCACGTGGGACATGGAGCTGGTGGTGCCCGCGGGGCTGCACGGAGCCTCCAGCGCTTTGTCGTGCTCCTCGGTCATGTTGAGCATCGGCGGGCGGCAGAGCCGGGCCGGCCGCGCGCTGTGCCCGCCCGGGGGCGGGGGTGCCGCGCACCCTCCGCGGGGCTCCGCGGGAAAACGAGTGAAAATAATGAGCTCTAGAAGGAAAAACAAAAGACGCGAAACGCTCAAAACTCAGCCCGGAATCCGCGCTACCCCCACGCTCCGCAGCCGGTCCCGCCGCCGCCGCCGCCGGGGCCCCGCGCTGCCCGCGCCGCGCTCCACGTCCAGTGCGAAACAGGGCCCCTGGCAACAAGTTACTTTAAGGGCAGGGCGAGCGGCCCCGCCTCCGCCGCCGCCCGCCATTGGTGGAGAGGACGCGGGGATTTGCATAAGGGGCGTGGCTCCGCACGGCGGGCCCGTGCCGCCCGCCCGCCGCCTCAGAGCTGCCGCTCCGCCGGCCGGAGCCGCCGCCAGCGCCCGGTCCCCGCCGAGGGTCCCGCTGCCGCCCGGGCCCGGTGGATGCCACCCGCCGCTGCTCCGGCTGCCTGCTCCGCCTGCCTCTTTGGGCTCCGCTGTGCTTTTTCCGCTGCAAATCGTCCGGGCGCTTCACCGCCGCGCGGTACTGGCGGGGACCCCCCGACGGTGGGGATGTGTTTCTCGCTCCGGTGTGCAGCCGCGCTCCCGGTTTTCTGGCGGGGTACCGGGCAGCGGGTGCGGGATGGAGCGGCGGGGTCCTTTCCTCAGCGCCGCGGAACGGGGGTGGCGGAGCGGCGGCGGCTCCGGGGCGGTGCCGTGGGACCCCCGGTTATTTCAAATCCCTTTTCCCGGGGGTTTTCGGGGCGGGCGGTGCGTGGCCGGGCGGGCGGAGCTCCCCGTGTGTCCCCCGCAGCCGGTCCCCGGTGTCCCCGGGCCGTGCGCTCCGGCCCCGCTCTCTGCAACGGGCGAGTAACGGAGGAAATCGGGGAATCGCTGGGGAAAAGCGACACCAGACCCTCCATCCCTTCCCCGACTCTCTCCGTCCTCTTTTCCCGCAGCCTTTCCCGCAGCGGGCTCCATCCCGAGCACCGGGAAGCGCCCGGGAGGGCCCGGCCGGAGGAGGATGCGGCACCTCGGGGTGAGCCTTTGGATGGGGGAGAAAGGGAGGGGACCCCCAAAATCTCGCCCATCGGTTGTTTCCGAGCCAGCCCTGCCCTTCCAGCATTTCTTTGGAGCATTTGATTCTAATTACCCGCGGAATTCAGCCTTCTAATTGCGACTGGGGGACGGGGGAAGAATAAAAGCAATTCCCCAAATTCAAGTTTTATCTGCTGTTCCCCCCGGAAAAATAGAGGGTCACGGCTAAGATTGACGGGGGAAAAAAAAGGAAATTTGGCTTCAAGCATTCCAGCGTTTAAAAAGTACCAAGAACATGGTGGTTTTTGTTTAATTACTGTGATGTGTAATAAATAAACCGTATGCTTTGAATTTAAATGCGTTCAAATGTGCCCGAACATCCGTCTGCCTTCTATGTGAAAATTAATTTGTTCTCTCAAATGGAAAATCAGGATTTCATTTTTTTTAAACCCCAAACTGTAATTTTTCCAGTTTTCTGCTTTCTGTTTGCAGAGTTGCCGCCTGACATTTTTGACATACAATTTTCAAAGTGTCTTAAAAAAAAATTTACTTTAAGGCTCAAGGCGAACTAAATACTTTGGACTTGTTAATTGAATAATTGAAATTTTCTTCTAAAATTTAATGAGATTGGGGATGAGTTTATGTTTCCCTGGGCTGTGGATTGGTGACTTTGCAGTGCTGTTGGACGCTTGGGAAAATCTTTTTTTCCCTCTCCTGTGACCCATAATTAATGCATATTCCTATAAATCCTGTCTCATTGGGCAAGTTACCTTGACTCACAGAATTCCAGTGTTTCATCTGTTTTAGCCAGGGGTGAGTCCAAGCAATAATCACTATTTTTAGTCCATTTTTTCCCAATCCAGCCCCTCCTGCGGAGCACCTTCCTCGGAGGATCCCAACCTCAGTGCGTGACTGAGGCTGGGAAGGGATTTGTGGGATGCTCGGAGTTTTGGAGGTGGGAACGGGAACAAGAACCCCTTTTTTCTGCTCCCTGTCTTCAGCTCCAAAGATTCCTGCAAAAGAAGCCCCCGAGGACGGGAGGAATTACAGACTTTGGTTTTCTTCCCTGCTCGCTGCTGCCTTCCAGGGCTCCCCAGCCCTGCCTGAGGCAGGGAATTGCATTTCCCAGCCCACAGGCTTGAATTCCTCTTTGTGCAGCACAGGTAGAAGGAGGAAGGTGACTTTGGCTGGTTGTTCCCTCTCGTTCCAGAGATGGGCTCAGGGACGAGGCCGAGCCTGGGAGCGGGGCAGGGAACGTGTCCTGCTGCACGTCCCTGATCCCGCACGAACCATTCCGCGTTCCCGTGTCACTCCTCGGGGCACGGAGCACAATTCTGTGTTCCCGTGGCACTCCTCGGGGCATGGAGCACAATTCCGTGTTCCCGTGGCACTCCTCAGGGGATAGAGCACAATTCCGTGTTCCCGTGTCACTCCTCGGGGCACGGAGCACAATTCCATGTTCCCGTGGCACTCCTCGGGGCATGGAGCACAATTCCGTGTTCCCGTGGCACTCCTCGGGGCACGGAGCACAATTCCATGTTCCCGTGGCACTCCTCAGGGAATAGAGCACAATTCCGTGTTCCCGTGTCACTCCTCGGGGGATTGAGCACAATTCCGTGTCCCCGTGTCGCTCCTCGGGGCATGGAGCACAATTCCGTGTTCCCGTGGCACTCCTCAGGGAATAGAGCACAATTCCGTGTTCCCGTGTCACTCCTCGGGGCATGGAGCACCATTCCCTGGCCTCACACAGCCAGAACCCAGGGAAAGGAGGGAGCTGGAGCACCTGGAGGTGCTCAGGAGCTCCGGTTTCCTGAGGAGTTCACTCAGCCATGAAATGGAATGAGATAATGCTCGGGGAACAAGTGGGTTCAAGTGGGGCCGTTTGTCCCAGGGGTCTCATGGCAGGGTTTTTGGATGACAAAGGATGAGGATGTTTGCCCAGGGATGGGCACGGGCTGGAGCTGCAGGGCAGGATCCCACAGGCCGTGTCGTCCTGGCCTGACACAGCAGGCCCTGACATCAGCATTCCCAGGAAAAGGGTGCAGGTTTGGGAGGGAACAACCCAGGTTCCTGTGGCCCAGCGGAGCCTTTAGGAGTGCACCCAATTTAGAGAGGATTTGGAGGAACAGATCCAGCTCTTCCTGACAGAGTGGGCACAGCAGAGGTTGAGATTTGGAATATTGCTTCATTTTCTGACGTGGCCTCCGAGAAAGTTCCTGGCCAGCTCAGCCAGTGTTTCTGGGAACCAGGCAGTAAATCCAAGGTCTGTGTGCCTGGCTCCATCACATTCCCACTTGGGAATCCTCGGCACCCCTGTGGGATGGAGGCTGCTCCACCTCCCATCCCGGTTCCTCTGTTCCATACCCCTTCCTGCTACAGGAATAAAAGCGTGTGTGCATTGGCTCCAGAGCAGGCAGAGCCCTGCTCGTGCCAGGAAGGAAAAATTTCCTTTCCAGTGGCAGCCAGGGAAGGGATTTTTAGAGGATGAGAGCACGTGGAATCTCTGGAGCCCGTGGATGTGCTCTGGGATGCAGGATCGAAACCCACCCATGTGTGAATTACACACTACATGTCAGGTGAGGGGTTGGATCTCTTCTTTCCTCCTGCACAGCATAGCCTGGATGGCATCTTTTCAAAATAGTGGGGATTACTGTGATTAATTATGATTATTGTGATTATTCATTGCTTGTGCTATCGTACCACTTAAGGATCCCTCTTCTGAACCAGCCCCTCATTAACCTGCACAAACACACAAGAAAAAAAGGTGATTCTTCCTCTAAAAATCCTTTCCAGCCTTGATCCTGGAATTAAAGATCAGATTTCCACAGGGAAAACTGGGGATTTTAAAGGGAAGAATTATTACTGCTGGAAAAAAAAAAAAAGGCTTAGCAGAAGGAAGGTCCCGAATTCTCTGTGAGGTGCCCAGGTCCCCTTCAGCAGGCGCAGCTGAGCGCGCGCTGTGTGCCTGCATTATCCACAGCTGCATGTCTGCTCTCTTCAGAGCAGCCCCCCGGGCTCATGCTGCCTCCCAAGCTCCTGATTTCAGCTTTCTCTGCTCCCTTTCAACCCAAATCCTGGCAGCCAGAGGGGAGAAAGGCCAGAGCTGAATGAACACAGAGCGGTTTCGGGTGCCAGGGCCAGCCAGCGGGGTTGGGGTGCTGCTGGGGACAGCTGCTGGCTGCTGTGACAGTAAAGGCTTGTTCCCCCGGCACTCCTGCAGCTGGTTTGGAACACAGCAAAATAGGGGATGTGGCGTTGGGGGCGGCTTGGTGAATGGAGATGAGCATCAATGATGCCCCTGCCTGCCTGGCATTCATGAATTGCCTTCCCCTGGAGCCTTGAAAGGCTCCAAAGCTCGCTCTGAAGTACCTTGTCTGAGTTATTTTTGCTCGGGCTTTGCACTGTTTTCTTTCCTCAAGTCGCCGGGTGAAAATAAAAGAGAAGTGAGCAGAAAAGCCAGCACAGGTGATGGTCCCCACAAAGGGATTCGTGCAGTCACAGATATCCGAGCTGGGAGGGACACACAAAGATCCTCGAGTCACATTTGGGACAGACAGGACGTCATTTGGTGTCCGCATCAACTGGCTTATCACATGTTTTTCTTTCTAGCCTGAATCATCTTCCAGGAAAGGCTTCCACTGCCTGTTATGTGAATTGAGTCCTTTTTAGTTTCACACATTGCTGCTGATTTAGGTTTAAAATTTACAGCTTGTCCTGTTGGAAGGTGCTCCTGGTCCATGATGTGGCTCATCTCAGAGCGACCCTCGGCAATGAAAACCGACCCAGCTCAGCATTCCCCTCCCAGCCCCAATTACTCTTCCCTTTTTGCTAAACTTTAGCCTAAACCTTCCACTTTCCCGCAGTAATTTCCTCAATTATCCAGTTTGTTTTACAGACATCCCTGTTTAATGTGGAATTTGCTGTAAAAGACCCCACAAAGGAAACCATTAGCTCCCATCTATTTAAACTTTCCCCTCCAAACCTCGTGGTGGCCGATCCAGAACTGCAGTTATTCCAGCGGCCTTTAACAAACAGCTGATTTTTCCTTCCCTATACAATGCACCATTATGTGGCATTTTCTCTATTTTTTTTTCCTAAGGAGAACAATACAAGCAGCAGTGATGGGAAACTGGAAAAACAAAAGGGGCATTTAGAAGGGACTGGTTTAGAGGCTGGGAAGTGTTGAATAATGTTACACCTGATAGCAGATGCTTTCTCAGCGACCAGCACCGAGGTGTTTACTAAGGGGATATTCAATGTATGTTTATGTTCAAAAATACTATTTATGAACTCCATGCAGCCAAGTGTTTGGTGTCTGTAAATTATTTAAAGTAAAAACCATGGTGGTATCGTAAGTGGTGAATTTAGATGGGATTTTTAGGAGGAAATCCTTCCCTGTGAGGGTGGGAAAGGGCTGGGATGGAATTCCCAGAGAAGCTGTGACTGCCCTTGGATCCCTGGAAATGTCCAAGGCCAGCGTGGATGGGGCTTGGAGCACCCTGGGATAGTGGAAGGTGCCTGAAATTGGAACTGGATGGGCTTTAAGGTCCCTCCCAACCCAAATCATGCTGTGATTCTAGGAGGAAAACCTGAGGAATTGAACTTAAAATGCATTTAAATTCCTCAGCCTAGGCACGGTCACCTGGAGCAGGTGACACAGGAATGTGTCCAGGTGGGTTTGGGATGTCTCCAGAGAGGGAGATCCACACCCTCCCTGTTCCATGGCCCTGCCACGTCCATGGAAACCAGTTTTTCTGTAAATTGAGGTGGAATTTGTGTTAATCTGTCCGGAGCTCAGCCGGTCCCAGCACGGTGCTGACAGCTCCAGGGCTGTGGATTCAATGTGAGCCATTCACTGAAGGGACTCCATCATCCTTCGGGGTCCCTTCCAAACCAGAATATTCTGTGATTCGGATTCTGATTCAGCTTAGGGTAGCTCTCCTCATGCTGTAACCGATCACCACCGAACAGAGCCCGGCATCATCCCTCAAAACCTCCTGGAAATATTTGAATGCGCGGGACCCCCTCTCACCGTCCCTCCTCCAGCCCGCCCCAGCTCCCGCAGCCTCATCCCAGAGACGTTCCAGCCCTCTCACACCTCCGCAGCCGCGCTGACCGCTTACTTTATTTCATTTTTTAAATAAAACTTTGCGTTTTCTCGCTGCTTCGCAGAGAATTCTCCCCGTTTCCCCCCTATTTTCACCCGTCCCCGCCGCGTTCCCTCACGTCCCGCCCCGCCGGGCCGCACCCGCTCGCTGTGCCCGACACGGCGGCCCCGCTTTGAAGAGCAGTCTGTCAATTTCTCCCTATTTCTTCCCGTTTTGCCCTAATTCTGCCCTTTTGGCCCCATTTCTGCCCGTTTCTCCCCGTTTTTTTCCCCGTTTCTGCCGATTTTTCACGATTTTCCTCTATTTTCCCCCGTCCCCGCCGGGCCGCACACGCTCGCTGTGCCCAACACAGCGGCCCCGCTTTGAAGAGCAGTCTGTCAGTTTCTCCATATTTCTGCCCCTTTTGCCCCATTTCTGCCCGTTTCCCCCCGTTTTTTCCCCCGTTTCTGCCGATTTTTCCCTATTTTCCTCTATTTTCCCCATCCCCGCCGTGTCCCCTCACGCCCCGCCGGGCCGCACACGCTCGCCGTGCCCGACACGGCGGCGCCGCTTTGAAGAGCAGTCTGTCAGTTTCTCCCTATTTCTGCCCATTTTGCCCCATTTCTGCCCGTTTGTCCCCGTTTTCCCCCATTTCTGCCCATTTTGCCCCACTTCTGCCCTTTTTGCCCCATTTCTCCCCGTTTTTTTCCCGTCCCCGCCGTGTCCCCTCAAGTCCCGCTCCGCCGGGCCGCACACTCCCGCCGTGCCCGACGCGGCGGCGCCGCTATGCAGCTCATTCTCCCCGTTTCTGCCCGTTTCTGCCCGCTTTTCCCCGTTTCTGCCCGGTTTCCCCTCATTTTTCTCCCATCCCCGCCGTGTCCCCTCACGGCCCGCCCCGCCGGGCCGCACATGCTCGCTGTGCCCGACATGGCGGCTCCCAGCGCGGGGCTGCGCCAGCGCCGCCCGGGCCGGGCCGGAGCCCCCGCTGAAGCTCCCGGAGCGGCCCCCGCTGCATCCCCCGAGCCCCCCGAGGCCGGGCTCGCTGCCGCGGCCCCGCCGCTCTCCCCGGGCACCTTCTGGCTGACCCGCATCGTGCTGCTGCGCTCCATTGCCTTCCTGTACTGTGAGTGCCGGGCGGGCGCTGATCCCCCCGCGGTGTCCCCGAGTGGTGCCCGGGGAAGGCGCCCAGGGAACGGCTGGAGCTGTGCCAGGGAGGGCTGGGGGAGAGCAGGGAGAGGTTTCCGCACCACTCTCGGGGGTGGTGGGCACTGAGCAGGCTCCCCAGGGGATGAGCACATTCCCAAGGCTGCCGGAGGAGCCCTTGGACACCGCTGCCAAGCACGTGGTGACATCCTTGGGGATGCTGGACCAAACGATCCTTGCAGCACCCTCCCACTTGGGAATACTCTATGATTTTATGATCGCTGTGGGTCCTCTCCAGCTCTGCATGTTCCATGATTCTCTTTTTTCCCAGTCCCTCTTTCCTGGTGGGACTGGGGATGGCTGAATGGGGTTGGTGATGCTGGAGGCTGGTGGAGCTGGAAGGAGAACTTTGCTCACACCACGAGGCTGGTACCTCTCAGCAGAGCTGCTTGGAGCTCTTCATCCTTTCCCTTGAAGTCGTGAGCTCACAGTGCGAGAGAAGAACTCTTTGTCTTATGCAGCAGCAGGACTGCAGGGACAGATGCCGTCCCTGGGTGCCAGCACCACCAACAGCCAGGACCTAGAGTCAACATGACCTTAAAATATTCCACAGTGAAAGCAGTTTCCAGCCTCTGCTGTGCTCGTTTCCCTCTCGCTCTGGCACTGAGAGCTGTGCTCAGAGCCCACTGGTGCTCCGCTTAAAAATATTTACAGTGAAACCGAAACTGACAAGTAACACACTACGGTACAAATTCTAAACTTGCCCCAGATTTGTCCACAGAATCGTTAGAATTTGTAGCCTGCCAGCCTGCTTAGATTATTTCGCATCAAAACCATGCAGAAGTTGTAGTTTCGTATGGCTTTGACACGTGCTCTGGTTCTAGTTTGGTTTCAGCTCTCGGTGAAATGCGAGGTTATGACTCTTTCAGTCAAAATGAAAGCGATTCCGATATTCCCCCGTGTGTAAATCCAGGCTGCTGAGTTTCCCGTGGCTCGGTTTGCAGTTTCCTTATGAAAAACTGATTAGTGCTCTCTGCTGTGCCTTCGGTGGAGGCCGCTGCTGCCCGGGCGGGGATTTGGGGTGATAAATGTGCCACACCTGGGACCAGAGGGGGTCTGGGGGGTGGGAAGGGAGCAGGGGCTGGCTGGAGGGGTGGGAATTAGTGGAAGTCAAAGGTGTGGGACCTTGTGGTGAGTGGGATACCTGGGGCAGCGAGGTGGAGAACAGGGATCTGATTGGGGGTCAGGTGAGTTACAGGTAGAAGCGATTGAAGCTGATGGGCTGCAGGAGAAAAGGAGGCTGGGAGGGGCTGAGCCAGAGGGTGAAGCTGAGTTTGTGGGTTGGTGAGTAAATGTGGGGTGCTAGAAAAGAGGGAGAATTCTTTGTGGGGGTTTTTCAAGGTGGAGGAAGGAGTGGGAATGGCTAGAAGTTGGGGGAGACCCCAAAATGCCTCTGTATTGTGGGGTGAGGAAACCTTTTGGAGAGTGGGGTGGTAGAGGGAAAGTTTGGGGTACTGAAGCTGGAAGGAGCAGGGCAGGAGAATGTTTGTGTCCCTTGTTAAGGGAAGAGGTGGAGGAGAGGAAAACTTCACCTGCTTGTTGTGCAACTTGTGCTTGGCTGCACTCAGGCCCTGGGGAGCTCTGCTGCTGGTTTGGGGTGAGCCAAATGAACCCAAGCCAGGAAGCTGGGCCTGGTGTGAGACAGGTCAGGTTCCTACAGGCAGCAGTGCTGAGGCTGGCAGTGCAGGAGAGGTGCCCCAGGAGAATTAGTGGGGTGGAAGGTGCTCGTGTGTGAGCTGGAGCGGGCAGATTCCCCCTGGATGCTCCAGTGGGAAGGAGGGTTTGCCCTTTGATCTCTTTGGAGTGCCTGGCTTTAGAAACAGCAGAAAACAATTCTGTGCCTCTGTGCCAAGCTGCTCTTGCAGGTTTTTTTCTGGAGATGGAAGCATTTACTGTGACAGCTGATTTTTCTCCCAGACGCGGCGATTCCGCGCGCGCCGAGGCTCAGACTCGCTGAGGAGACGGTTGATGCCGTTGTGACAGTTTGACATTCCTCAGCCGTGGGATGTTTTCCCCCCTTCTTTCATTTCACCCTTTTATGCGTAACCCTTTCCTTTCCTTGGAGGGGGGGAATTGTGTTCAGGTGTTGGGGAATGTGAGCGGGGCTCGGCTCTGGGAGCTGAGGGGTTGTTCCCCTCCTGGGTGGGAGAGTGAAGAACCTTGAGGATGAGGTGGAGAGAAACACAATTTGGGGTGTGCAGTGGCCCCAGAGTGTGCTCTGAGGGCTTGTCACCTCCTTCCTGCCCTCACCCCATTCCCAAGGGGGTGTTCATTGCCTGCAGCAGGTACAGGAGAGGTTTTCCCTGAGGATCTTCCTGTGTGGAAGGAGGACAGGCAGAGCAAGGCAGGTGTGGAGTGTCCTTCTGTGTGCCCTCCCCTTTTGCTTTTACTCTCCCCTTCTTTTTTTGTGTCTTTGGAAGGGGTTTTCCAGAAGCAGCCTGAGCCTGGGAAGTCCCTGGCAAAGCAGCTGCTGTGTGAGAGGCAGGTTGGAGATGGGAGGTGGGAGAAGATCTGAGGGTTTGGAGAGGTCACAGACCAACCCCACCTGCTGCTGGCAGGGAAAGTGGATCCAGCTGAAAGGGCTCTGTGAGGTTTGCTCCTTACAGCATTGTCCTGTCCCTCTATCCATTGGAAATGGTCTCTCTCTGTTTCCTGGTGGCTCCTTCAGGTCCTGCAAGGCCACACTGAGGTCACCCCAGAGCTTCTCCTCTCCAGGCGAACAATCCCAGCTCTCCCAGCAGAGCTGCTTCATCCCTCTCCTCTGGGCTCTCTCCAGGGTCCTCCCTGTGCTGGGACCCTGGAGCTGGAGGCTCTGCAGGTGGGGTCTCAGCTGAGCAGGGCAGAGGTTTGGCCAAGTGTCACTTGGAGATTTGCAGCTTTTCCGTCCTGCTCTTGCCCTGTGTGTGTTCCCTGGGGCAGGGATTGGTGTTTTGGCAATCCAGGAATACTCTGACTTCTTGTTGGAAGTGTTCTTACAGGTAAATAGCTGGTCCCAAAGCTCTCGACAACAAATGTGCATTATTTGCTCCCTTCACCCTCCTTCTAAATCATTTTAAAGTGCTCTTTTTGGGTGATTACCATCATCAGATTCCAGCTGTAGAAATTTCAGTAATTAGATACCACCCTCCCCAATCTCAGCCAGGCTCTGTGGAGAGCTTTGAAATGAAAGCTATTATTTAAATCCAGTTTATCTTCCCTCTCCTTATGTATTGTTTAATAGTATTTTCTTTCCCCAGCGCCAGAGCTACGGGAGGTTCAGGCTCCTTCTTCCTAAATCTGAAATCCAAAGCCCTCTCGGGGGGTTTGGCTTCCTGTAGGCTCCTGGCTCTCCCCGGTGTCCTTCCTCCTCTCTTTCTCTGCCATCTCCCCTGCTTTCCCTCAGCTTTATTCAGAGGCTCCCAGTAGCTTTCAGCCTGCCTGCTCAGGGTTAGAGAACGTCTTCAGGCACTTTTGCTGCCCTGAGAGGTTTTACTCCAGCTCAGTGCTCCTTGGCAGGGCTGTGCAGCACCAGCAGTGCATCAGCCCTGGGTCCTCTGAGCAGCTGCATCCCCCTGGAATGGGGAAAAAAATAACACAGGTGGAGAAGGGAATCTCTCTCCCTGTCTTCTCCTTGCCCAAAGCTCCTCTGGAGCAGAGGGATCTTCCCAGGGCATCTTCCAGCTGCGGGCTGGGGTGGTTTTGGACAGCCTGAGACCCAAAGGGAAGCTTTTTCTATTCCCACAGCTTTTCCAACAAGGAGGCAGCAGGGAGATAAGAACTTCAAACCTCCCAAGCAACCACCCCAAAGCCTTCAGCTTGGCCGTGAAAAGCAAGAAAACAAAAAAGGTGTAAAAAACCAGAGCACTTTGTTGTGTGGTTTTTTTGTGGGTGCTTGGCTTCACCCTTTTGCTCAGTGCTCTGGTGTTGTTGCTTCTGCGTTGCAAAACTTTGCAGGGGAATTCTTCAATTGAAAATTTGATTCATTTCTCTGGTAATAAAATATGAGGAATATTCTGCTCTTTCTTCTCTCCAACAGTGCAACCTCAGCTTGCAGCAACCAGCTCAGGGTCTTCAAATGCCTGGTTGGGTCAAAGGGGTACTTGATGAACGGCTGCAGGCAGGGTTTTTGTGTGTGTGCAAAGTGTAGTTTGGTTTTCAGGCGAGGCTCTGTGCTCTTGGTTCAGTTCTTCTTGTGGTTAGGGCATCAAGGAAAAGTTAAGACTTCTTTTAACAAGAAGCGGGGAAGACAGAAAAAGCCATATGACCGGAAAGTTTTGGATTTCACATCTTTAAATCTTTCCTGAGCATGAAAAACAGGATTCTCTCATTCTCCCACCATGACAAGCTGAGCCTGGACTGAGGGAAAGGAGCTGAGGTGCCAGGGAAATCTGGATGGAGCGAATCCCTTTGCATGAGGACGCTCGGGTGGTGGTTATTGGGACCATGTGGGGTTGAACAAGGAGCACGCTGGGTTTGGGGGGAGAGGGAGAAGGTGGAGGGGGGGAGTTAATGGAAAAGTACAGTGAGGCACCTTGCGAGGTGAGGATAAGTAGGGAAGGTCTATTAGCAGCCCTGGTAATTTGCATGTATTATGTAAAGCTCAGCTGGCAGCAGGGAGAGCTCCCATGTGAGCTGTCAGAGGCTCTGCAGTGGGAGGCAGACCCGGAGCTGCTCCGTTCCCTCCACCTGCAGAGCTCCGGGAGTGGCACATCCAGCTGGAACAGGGGACCGGGCACTCCCAGATCCTGGAATTGTCCATGGGAAGCACAGGCAGTGAGCTCGGGGGTGGTGGGGTTTGTGCCAGGCGTGGAGGGTGCAGAATCCCAGGGAGAAGCTCCAGGAGCAAGGGGAGGTGGGTCAGGGTGCCCCGAGCCCAGCAGGGTGGTGATGCTGCCAGTCAGTGCCCAAAACAGAAGCAAAGTTGTTTGAGCTGGAAGATGCAGAGTGAAAAATCCCCAAACACGAGGCCCCAGGTAGAGAAGTTCCAGGATAAGGATTAAGGAAGAGGAAGGAGCACAGGCTTGGGGGAAAAGGGATTTTTTTAACCCCTGACCAAGCCACGGTCGAAGGGAAGGTTCCTGGAGAAGGCAGCAGGCTCTGTTACACTGAATTTAAGGCTCCAGTTTCTCTGGGTTTCAGGGAGAGGAAGCATTGACAAGCTGATAAATAACTTTCCTTTTTCCCTCCTGCATCTGGGCATCTCCTGTGCTGCTGAAATCCTCTGCAGTCTCTGTCTTGAGTTTCAGCTCCTCCTGTGTCCAGCAGCACAGGAGCTGCTGCCCGAGGGGGAAACCTCAGGAGATGGAGCGGGGATGGGTGGGAGCTGAATGGGGGATGAGCCCATCCCAAAGATGCTGGGCATGGGGGCAGAGGGAGCCTGGAGTGATCCGGAGACTGAGCACGGGGAGTGTCCAGGAGAGGGAGCTGCACCCGGGATGGAGCTCAGGGAGTGCGAGCATCCCCGGCAGGTGATGGCTCAACCCCAGGTGGAGCCCTGGGGTTTGCTTTGGGGGAGGTGAATCCTCCCAAAATTAGGGCTGGTGCTGCTGGGTTTTCGTTGTGGATGGGGCAATGGGAAATGGGAAAACCCCTTTGGGGCCTGAGCTGGGCCATCCAAAATGTGCATTTCATGGCAGCTCCAACCCATTTTTTGCTGCCTGCAGGCTCGGAGAGGCTGAGCAGGATTTTGTCCTTTTCTGGAATTGCTGGTGTTTGTTTTTCCTAATTTACCCTTTCCTTGTTTGTCTCGTGCACGGCACAGGGGTCTAATTTGGACTTTTTTTAGGCAAAAACCTGCTCAGCATTTATGGGTTGGGGCAGCAATTCTGGAGCATTTAGAGGTGAATTTGATTAGCACTTTTGAAAAGCTGTGCAGCACGTTGCAGTGCTAATCAAGGGAAATCAAGCCACGGAGTTTTAAGGCAGAACTGGCTTTCAGTTGGCTTTTTTAGAACCAAAGATGAAGATACTAAGCTGTCTAAAGCTCAGAAGAATTTTATTTCTGCTGGTTTCATGTCAGGCTTTCTGATGACACAGTTGTGCTGAGCTGAGTGTTGGTAGGAAACTATGGATAAAAGAGAAAACACTTAATTTGTGTCCCAGAACTGATCCTGTAGTGCTTAAATCAGCTTTTCTCGTGTCTCTCCCTACCTATAATTGAGTAAAATAATTGAAGAAAAATGTCTTTTATTTGTAAAATCATTCACTGTGTAGAAAAGATGGATGAGAAGAGACACAACCCATTAACTCCCAACTTTATTGTGCCATCCCTGGGGTTCAGGATCTTCTGGAATCAAAGGGAACCCTCCCAGTGACCTCTGCTGTGTGCTGCTGATGACTTTTAGTGCTTTTTAAATGAGAATAAAACCCATGGCTGTGTGCAGAGAGCTGGGGGAGCGTTAAGTGGATTAAGTGGAACCCACTGGAGACCTTTGTCTGGGGAATGGGACTCTCAGTCGGATTCCCTGGGGCTGCAGACTTTGGGTTGCTGCTTCAGACTTCAAAGAAAGGAGAATTTGGGCTCTGATTTCACACAGCCTCTCCCCCAGTGCTCCCAGTGAGAGACACCAGATGAACACCAGGGTTGTTGTTTGCAGAATGCCAGCATTGAGATAAGGAAGGAAACAGATTTGATCATTAACCAAGGAAGATTGGGGAGGGGAACAAATTGGCTTTTTCCAGGCGCTCTGGTGCTGCTGCCCGTGACGTGGCTGGTGTTTGGGTAATGTTTGAAGGATGGGTAAATTAGTGGATGCAGCCTAATCAGGAAATGTTGGCCTTCCTCTTTTTTTTTTTTTGATTCCCCGAGACATGGAGATTACTGGAGTTACAAACTGCAAATTGGTAACTGCGGGAGATGCCTAAAATATGAGATAATGCCTAAAAGCTGCCCAACTTTCTCTGTAGGACATCAAATGCTAGGGCTATGAGCTGTAATTAAATTGCTGATGTGCTGTTAAAAAAAGCAGCTGGCTGGTCTAAGAGTGTCCAGGGCTGGAGCAGCAACACTATAAATGGGACAGCTGTAAGGACATGGAAAAATGGGAATTTAAGGGGCGGGAAAATGGTAAGAGTTTGGATTTCCAACCTTCCAGGCTGTGAGAGGATGCAGAGGGTCAGAGCTGCTGTTCTGGGCAGTTGTGGGGGTGAACCATGGACTCAAAGAATTGAGGCTGCTTTGAGCAGCTCTGGGGTCCTCAGCACAGGAAGGAATTGGAGCAATTCCAGAGCTGTGCCAGGGCTGGAGCCCCTCTGGAGCCAGGCTGGGAGAGTGGGGGTGCTCCCCTGGAGAGGAGAAGGCTCCAGGGAGAGCTCAGGGCCTGAAGGGGCTCCAGGAGAGCTGGAGAGGGACTGGGGACAAGGCCTGGAGGGACAGGACACAGGGAATGGCTTCCCATTAACAGAGGGCAGGGCTTGATGGGATCTTGGGAAGGGATTCCTCCCTGTGAGGGTGGTGAGACCCTGGCACAGAGCAGCTGGGGCTGCCCCTGGATCCCTGGCAGTGCCCAAGGCCAGGCTGGGCAGGGCTTGGAACAACCTGGGCCAGTGGAAGGTGTCCCTGCCATGGCAGGGGTGGGATGAGAGGATCTCCAAGGTCCTTTCCAGCCCAAACCATCCTGGGATTTTGTGAACACCTCGTTAATGGTGTAGATGAGTTTAAGCTGTCTAATTAACAATATTTTGATCAATGAAGTGTTTTCAATACAAGGAAAAGATTCTGGTACCTGATAGATGCCCAGGTGCTGTTACACAAAGCTGCAGATCCGTTCTCCTCCAGAGCCAAGACAGGATTTGCAGAATCCCTTTGCCTGCTGCATTGTGGCTCCTAGAAACCACAGAATCCTGCAGTGGTTTGGGTCGGGAGGGACCTTAAAGATCCTCCAGGTGCAGCCCAGAGCACATTTTGTTGGGCACTGTAGTGACTGTGTTGGATTTTAATGGAGATAAGGACTTGGGAATAAATTCCTTCCAAGAATGGCTTCTCTAGCTCTGGATTCCAATTCTCTCCCTACCCTGGGTGATTCCTCACACAGTTTTTCCCTCTCTTTTTTCCCCCTGCAGTTGTGGCCTTCCTGGTGGCCTTTCAGCAGAACAAGCAGCTGATAGGAGAGAAGGGGCTGCTCCCCTGCAAGCTCTACCTGCAGGATGTCAAGAAATACTTCAAGGGGAAGGTCGGTCTGGATGCCCTGAGCTATGCCCCCACTCTCATCTGGTTCCTGGACTGGTCTGCCATGGACAGCACCTTGGATTGCCTGGCCCTGGCTGGCCTGGCAGTGGCAGCCTTTGTGCTGCTGACTGGCTGTGCCAACATGGTCCTCATGTCCCTGCTGTGGCTGCTCTACCTCTCCCTGGTCAACGTTGGACAGATCTGGTGGGTTCTCAGTCCCTCTGCTCTGCTTTTCCCTCATGCTGTGTGTGGTACACACTGATTTTTCCTGGTGCAGTTTGGTTTTCCAATTTGTCCAATTTGTGATTGCTCCTCCCCAGATTATCCATGTAGGAATGTGAGATAAGGACAGCACCTGGCAGGAATGATTTATGGACACAAATGATTGATGGCCATGTTCCAGCTCTGCCCTAGCTGGGATATCTGCCCTGGCTTCTCCTCTGCTCATTGGTGCAGGGTGGGATTTGATGTTCTTCATTCCATCATTCCATGGCCTTCCATAATTCCATGACATTCCAAGCTGTGTTCTCCCAGCTGTGCAGTGCTTCCCCTCATGGCTGCTGCAAGGGAATTCCCTCCATCATTGCTTTTGGGGTGGTTTCTCAGTTTTCAGCTCTGTCCAGGAGAAAGCTGCAGTTGTGTTTCGCACCAAGCACAGAGAGTTTGTGGGGGGAGAAGGAGAAACCCTGACTCCTGTAAATCACCCTGCTGCAGGGGAGGGCTGTGCTGCTCAAATGAAGGGTTTGCCTTGTCCTTGCTCTTGTTCAGGCCCAAATGCATTGTTTGAAGGAGGATGAAAACCCCAAATTTCATCAGGTCACCTCCCGAGTGACCTCCCTCTGCCTCTGCCTGCAGCTGAGCTCGTGTGCAGGGGAAAACTTCTGCCATCAAGAGGTGCCCAGGGAGATTCTTCCCAAATATTCTGGCTTTACAGCAGGGCACCTCTTCCCCAGATGGGCTCAGTGGGTTTGATTTTAAGGGTTTGCCTGTGCTGCCCCGTTCATTCCCATCCCACTCCAGCTGGAATGTAAGTGGGTGAAGGAGAGCAGCCTCTGAAAAGCTCCATTCTCTGAGCTCTTAACTCAGCACCAACTTAAAGCTGGGAGACCAAGGCAGAGTTGGACAAATAACTCAGTGGATGGTTTTCCATTGCCTGTTTCCAAATTATTCCAGGATTTCTTGTCCATGTTTCAATGTGAAAGGGCAGGAATTCAAGCATCCTCCTGCTCTGGCTTCCAGAGATACAGGAGCAAAACCTGGCTGTGATCCTTGACTTCTTCCTCTTTGTGTTTCTGTTTGGAGGGGAGAAAGGAAAAAAATCCCAACAGCCTCCCCCTGAAGCTGCCAAGGTTTTGAGGCTGCTCTGGAGCTGCAGTGACTCTGGGGCTGGAGGTTTGATCTGTTAATTCCTGGAGCAGTGGGATAATTAAGACAGGCTCTCTTCATTAGTGCCCACAGCTCTCTGGAGTGCTCCCTGTGCTGCTGCTGGGCTGTAGAGCTCTTGGTTTTTTGGGGTTTTTTTTGCATTTTTTGTTTGTTTTTTTAAAAACCCATCTGGAATGTGTTTTTTTCCCTGTCTTGCAGCAGTGGGTGCTGTGCTGCTCCTCTGCTCCCACTTTTCCTGGCATGGGGGATGCTGGCTCCTCTGACAGTCCTGCAGAACTCTTAAGGTTTTCCCAAAACAATTCCAGTTGTGCCTGGTGAGCTCCGAGTGGCTGTTTTGACACCTTTTTTTAGGGAAGAGGCAGAGGCAGGGGGTACAGAGAGGAGCCTGTTCCTCTCCTCACCAGCCCTTATCCAAACCCCAGTTCCTGAGCAGGGGGAAGCTCAGGGATGAGTGCTGGGGTCCCCTCCCAGCTCCGGGACAGTGATCCTGGCAGGAATGCACCTGGAGCCTGTTGTTCTTGAAAGGAATTCACTCCTGATAGTTGAGATAAGGCTGGATTATATTTTTTTTTCCCCTCCTTTGCTTCTTGAGATCTTGGGGGGTGAAATTTAGCCTGGTGAGCAGCAACACACCAAGAGAGAAGGGATAAGAGAGAAGAGGGGAGTAGAGGTGTTCCCTCTGCTGCTTTTCCTCTTAATTTCAGCGTTAAACAGGAGCTGAGGTGGTTCTTGGGAAGGGCTGAGGGAGAAGACTCCAAGCAGCCCAGCTCATTCAGCTGGGGGCTCATTTCCCATCAGATCCTCTGGAATGGGTCAAACCCAGATCATTCCTGTGCTGCCTGCAGTGTGACATGGAATTCCCTGGACAGAGGGGTGCTGGCTGCTTCCAGTGCAGGGAAGGAGCAAAGCAGGGCTCGCTCAAAGCTCCCTGTCCTTCAGGAGTTGTGGTGCTGCAAAGGGAGGAGCTCAGAGCACCCAAAATCTGCAGTATTGGCCTTAAAACCAAAGCTGGCTTTAAAGCTCCTCCTCACACAGGTTTCCAGGTGGGGTTAGAGGTGCAGTGACTGTCTGGCTCCCAGTTTGGGGCAGATTGAGAGGTTTTGATGGGTTCTGTTGCTTCTCCAGAGCACCTGCAGGAGGGCACAGCTCTCCTGAAGTGGGAAGGACAATGCCTGGCATTCCTGGCTGGAGTGATGAAGCAGCCCAGCAGAAAGGTCTCTGAAATGAGCAGGAAATTCCTCCTGTGCCCCAAATATATATATAAAAAATGCTTTGTGGCCGAAAATAAAAACATTATTCTGATTTTTATTTTTTTTTTTTGTGCAACCCTGCTGTCCCTATCCACTGGCCAGCCTGGGCTCCTGCGAGCCACCCCCGTGGGCTCTCCCCATCCACCAAAATCCTCTGCTGAGCCTCCCCGGGCAGCCCCTCCAGGGGAGATCCAGCAGGATCAGCAGGAATAGAGCTCTCTTCTGTAGGCCAGAGAGGGACAATTTATTCCTTTTATCACCCTTTTGTCTATTTTAATTTTAAATGTCCCTATTTGTTTTGGGCTGCTGAAGGAGCAGCTCTTTCAACTGCTGCCCAGCTGGCTTGGGCTCAGCCAGGGGAAGCTTTAGAAGAGCAAAGGGTGGCCTTTGAAGGGCAGGACACGTTCCCTGCCTGCCCTGGCCCCACCTGGCAGCTGGGGAATAGCCACGAGCCTGGGGACAGCACAGCTGAGGGCTCGGAGGGTCTGAAACCCCTCAAAAAGCTGCTCCTGTGAGCTGTTTGCAGGACAAGGCGTATTTGGGCAGCCTAAAATCCCAAGAAGCAGGCCCAGCTTGTGTCCCTTGGCTTTGCCAGTTTATTGTCCTTGACTCTCAGCTGCCTGAAATAAGATGCACTTTGGTGGTTCTCAAAGTGAAGTGACCTTGCAGAGAAACTGATTTATTTTGGTGCCTGGGAAGCATGGGGTGGAGATTGCCAGTGCTTTCCACCTTGAAATGTGGTGGGTTTTGTCATTCTGGGCTTCCCAAACCAGCTGTGGGTCTGTGCAGACTAAACCTGGATGTGTCTGGGGTCGAGGCCACCCATGTGCTGGTGTCACACTTCCCTCAGAAGCTCAGTGTGTCTGCCTTAAAATACTGGATTTTTTTTTTTCCCCCATTTGCCACTTTGAACTTTTTCCTTTTGAAGTAGGAGGCTGTCAAGAAGTTCAAAATCTGCCAGGGCAGAGGAATATTTAATATCTGACCTGTTGGGTGAAGTGCTGAATCATTATGTTCATTTTAACCTTGATTATCAGGAGTAAAATAGGAGTAAAATGATAGTAGTCAGTTTGAGGCAAGTAGAAGATATTTAAAGATGTTTCCAAAATATTTTTGTGGGAATACTTTGTAGCCCAACATCCATTTTGCAGCCTGCAAATCCAGCTTGTCCAGAGTGCAGCTCCACTGGCCCCTCAGAAATGGCTTTGCCTCTCTCCCCACTTCCTCCTGAATATTCCTATCATGGGTTTTCATCCATTTAAACAAGAATATGTGAAAAGCTTGGTTGGTTTAATCAAAATCCTCATTGCAGGTGACCCCAGGCAGCCTCCGTTTGTGGTGTCACTCCCTGTGGGGTGTGTGTGTGGGGATGAGCAGGACAAGCTCTGGGGGAGAGGCTTCCAGCAGGAATTAAATCAGTTTTTGTACCAGAATCACTAATGCACTTCTAAAATGACTGAGTAATTCTGGGATAAATTCACTTTTATCCCCCAGTTAGGTGTCTCCAGAGAGCTATTACATTTTCTTATAGAAACAAACTTTTCAGCTACTCTGCCACTGATCTCCTGTTTCTTCTCCTGTTGTTTCCTCCCTTCCAGCATTTCCAACTGGCATCTGAAAACCCTTCCTTCCCCTGGGTTTTTGTGCTCCCAAAGCTCATTGCCCATTGTCAGACAGCACAGATTAAAAAAAAAAAAAAAAAAAGAAAAAAGCTGGATTGGTGGGATTTTAAATCCTGTTGCCTTTATTTTCTTTCTAGATTCTGGTTGAGTTCCAGGAGCTCAAGGGAATAAGTTAAACAAGGCAATAAATAAAATGTTACAGCATAAGGTGGCTGCAAGGTTCTTTTTAGTGGGGTCTTCCCTTGTGGAAAAAGGATGGTGCAGCAGGGATTTGGGGGGCCAGGCAAGGGCCAGGCAAGGATTTGGGGGGACCAGGCAGGGATTTGGGGGGGCTGAGGGAAGGACCAGGCAGGGATTTGGGGGGACCAGGCAGGGATTTGGGGGGCTGAGGCAAAGGCCAGGCAGGGATTTGGGGGCTCAGGGAAGGACCAGGCAGCTCCTTTTTATCCTGCAAGGAATATGAAATGTGCCCTTTGAAGCCCAAAGAATTGCTCAGAGTGGAGGGGATGCCTCAGTTTCTGCCCCCCCAAGTTCCTGGTGGTTTTTCACCTTTAGCTGCTGGAACAGAACAGCTTGGAAGTTTCACATTAAAGGGCATTTTGGAAGGAAAAGTGTGCAGCAGGTCAGGCAGGCTTGGCTCTGAGGCAGGTGGTTTAATTGCAATTAAATGAGTGTCCTCAGGAGCTCGTCTGCAGCAGAGAAAGGGGAAGGGCTGGAGTGTGGTGGAGGGTTTGTGGGGTTTATTCTCATTAAAAAGCACTTGAACCATGCAGGGTTTAATCAGGGTGAGCTGAGGGCTGGGTCAGGCTGAGCTCCAGTGGGGCTCAGGAGGTGCTCAGGGAGTTTTCTCTCTCCAGGAGCATGTGAGCGGCCATAAATGAACCTCTTCCAGTGCTTTTTCCTCTTATTTTCTACACTTTTGGGTTCAGAGGTGCTTTGTCCAGAGTGGTCCAGCCTGGTGAAGGTTGGAGACAGGTCTTTGAGTTTGTTACTCCAGGTTGGAAGCAGCCAGGGTGTGAATCAGGGCTGGATTTGGAACAGCATTCCCATTTTTCAGCACTTTTGTCTGTGACCCTTTGATGTAAGAGCACAGGAGTGTGGATGGGATCATCCTGGAATGGTTTGGGATGGAAGGGAATTTAAGGATGGTCCCATTCCACCCCTATCCCAGCTCCATCCCTCTGCCCATCCTGGGGTTTCCTCTGGCCTGAGCAGCAGATGAAACATCCCCCTTGGAGCTCCCGGCAGCTCAAGGCAGCAGGAATCCCAGCAGGGATCAGCAGATCAGGGGTTTTGAGACAGTTTGGATAATTCAGGAAGGCTTTTTCTTTTTCTTGCAGACCCTGAAAAATCAGGAGCTGGGAAGAAAGGAATGGCAACCTGGGTGTCCTGGGTTTTATCAGGACACGTGGGGAGTTCTCAGGGATCACTGCACAGGCAGGAATGGATGTGGCAGCTGCTCTTGACAGGGTGACCTTGGCCAGGGCTTCCCGTCAGTCTCTATCCTGCTTTATCATGTCTGGAAGTGATACAGGCTTGTACTGAAGGGCTGTAGCTCTTAACTGAGAGCAGCTTTCTGTTCAGGTTGGAAGTGGAGGCAGAAATTCCCGTTGTGCCTGAATCCAGTGTCCAGTTTTGTGCATTAAAAAGAAATATCTTTAGATAAATCTCATTACCCAAATCTCCTTGGTGCTTTTGCTAAATTCGAGGCTTTTAGAGCCATGTAAACAGAACCCTTTTTGCAACCTGGCTTTATTTTCCCAGCTCTCCAAAATACCCCAAAAACAACACCTAGAAAAGTTAGAATATCTTACTCCTTAATCAGGCCTTGGCAGGGAAGCTCAGGAATTTCTTTGTTATCTCAGCCTCGCATCCCTTTTGCTCCGAGCTGCCCTCCCTCTGTCCCCAGCAAGAAAAGATGATCTCTGCAAACATCAAGCCAGAGTTGCAGGATCTCAGGGGGTCATCCTTCCTGCCCAGGAAGCTGCTTTTTGGCACTTCCTCCCCGCCCAGAAGAGAGGGAATGGATCGGTTTCAAAGAATGCTGCGAGCAGCCTTGAGCGCTGGGGATGACACATTAATGAAAGCAAAGATTAATTCCATGTGACACCGCTGCCTCGCAGCACAACTGGGAGCTAATGAAGCTAATGAGAACCATATTTGGGGTGAGAGATGAAAATTCAATCGTGGCTGATGGCAGAAATGAATCACTGAATGTTTTCCCCCCCTCCCAGCATGAGGAAGGTTTTCCCCTCCTTGCCCAGGGTTGGGGTTTGGGGTGGGAGCAGTCCCTGAGAGGTGCCAGTGGGGTCTGCTGTGCTGGGTTTGGGGTGGGAGCAGTCCTTGAGAGGTGCCAGTGGGGTCTGCTGTGCTGGGGTTTGGGGTGGGAGCAGTCCTTGAGAGGTGCCAGTGGAGTCTGCTGTGCTGGGGTTGGGTTTGGGGTGGGAGCAGTCCTTGAGAGGTGCCAGTGGGGTCTGCTGTGCTGGGGTTTGGGTTTGGGGTGGGAGCAGTCCTTGAGAGGTGCCAGTGGGGTCTGCTGTGCTGGGTTTGGGGTGGGTGGGCAGCAGGAGCTGCTCCGTGCCTGGGATGGTGCTGCAGAGATGGAATGTGGGAGGTTGCTGGTCCTGGGTGAGGCAAGTGCAGGTGGCCCTGGGCAATCCCAGTCTGCAGAGTGCTGGGCAGCAGGGGCCAGCCCCAGAGAGATCAATGCATGCAATTAAAATGATGCAATATTTATAATGCATGAATGCATTGCATATATATAATATTATATTGCATATATATATATGAATTTATTAAAAAAATCAATTTAATGCAGTTGAAGGATTCCTCTTTTAACCAAGCCATTACTGACATCCTGTTTTCCTGGGATTTTGCCTGCAGAACCTTGCTGCTGCTAGCAGCAGGATCACAGCAGTGCTCAGGAGGTGATTCCTGCTTGTTGTGGGTCCTGGATGTGTCCAGGCTGCTGCTGATCCCGAGGGTTGTGGGTTGTGGGTCCTGGACGTGTCCTGGATGTGTCCAGGCTGCTGCTGATCCCGAGGGTTGTGGGTCCTGGATGTGTCCAGGCTGCTGCTGATCCCAAGGTTTTCCAGCTGTGCTCCTGCTGCTGGGGCTCATCCCAGCCCAGGGGTGCTCAGCCTGGGCTCTGATCCCATTTCCCCCTTTCCCTGGACTCAGTGTCCAGCCCAAGGAGCAGCTCCCAGTGGGATTCCCAAAGCTGCCCCCTCAGCCCTGGCAGGGTCTGACCAAAGCCAACCCCGCTGGAGCCTGGGGAAGTGTGCGGGCTCCAAAGCCTGGCTTGGGTGGCATTTGTGACTTTGGGGAGGAGCACGGGCAGAGTTGGTGAGTGCTGGGGCTCAGCTAATCATTCCCATTTGCTCTCCTGAGCAGGCCCTGCCAGGGCAGCACAGTGTGATGTTTTGGGAAGAGCCAGGTGGATGCACGGGGTGGGACATCCCATTCCTCACTCCCTGCCCAGGCGCCTTTCCCAGCACGAGGAGCAAACCTCCTCTTCCTCCTCATCCTTTATTTTTAATGTCAGCCCCGTTCCTCCCATTTCAATGTGGATGTTGTAATTACAGAGCACAGAATCCCAGCTTTTAGAGCTCTGTGACCACAAGAAAGTGAATCCAGAAACCAGCCTGGTTTCGTTTGCTCCCATTCCAGCTGATTTCCTCCCCCCACCATGGCTGTGCAGTGCTGAAGGCTTGGCAGGGACCAAAACCAGCTGTCAAAAAGGTTTCTTACCCCCACACTTTTAAGTTAGCGATGTTCTGAAATTAATGGTGCACCAGACTAATCCTGGATCTCATTTTGATGGATTTTGCCAGGGATGTTTCCCAACTGGGCTGGGGAAGTGAATCCCCGGGTCCCAGGGAAAAAAAAAAGGGGGTGTTTTTCCATCCTAAGTGTTTACAGCTTTAATTTGGTTGGTATATTGTGGTTTTCCAGCGAGCTTTCAGTAACTTTTGGAAGCTGTGGATGAGCTTTTCCACTGCTCAGAGCCAGGGAAGTGGCAGTGTCTGGATGTCCCCTTGCTCTGGAAGTGGCTGCGGGCACAGGAGAGGCTCCAGCCTTGGCAAAGGGGGAACAGCTGAAGGAGCTGAGTTGGATTAGCTGAGGGAAAATTAAAAAAGCTAATTAAATTAATTAGCTGAGGGAAAGGAGACAGAGGTGAAGTGTGTGAAAGAAGCAGAGAGGTTGGAGCCCTGGCACAGAGGGGGTGTGGAGTCATCCTTGAAGTGTCCCTGGGCAGGGTTTGGAGCACCTGGGACAGCGGGAGGTGGCACTGCCATGGCAGGGCTGGCACTGGGTGGGCTTTGGGCTCTTTCCAACCCAAACCACCCCAGGATTCTGTTGTCTGTCCCGTCTCCCTGGGGACAGCACAAGGAGCTGCTGGTTTGCGTGGTGGGAAGGAAGATCCAGGTCAGGCTCAAGGAAAAGCCTCCTAAGCGTCCACGTGGAATCATCCCAGGCTGGATGCCTGGAGAGGGAGGGGAAATCCCAATTTCTGCCTGGCCAGGCCCCTGGCTGAGGTGATTCTCTCACAATCCTGTCCTGGAACAGGTGCATTTCCCACGTTTTCTGTACTTCCATGGCTTAACCCTTTAATACCCTGCTGGATTTGTGGCAGGTGGCTCATGCAGCTTTGTATGTATTTGTATTTATTTATTTATTTGTATTTATATATATTTGTATTTGCAGCATATTAAACTAACCCAGTTCCTTGTCCCTGGAATTTTGGGAGGTTTTTGGTTGCCTGCTGTGACCTGGGGCTGCTCCAGGGCAGGTGATCCATCCCTCCCTGCCAGAGGGAAGAGCTGCAGAGTTAAAATGCCACATTCCCAACCTTCCCAGGGGTGGGTTCCCTCACAGTGGAGCTCCCACCTTGTGGAGATCTCCTGGAAACCTCCTTTTGGGGACCAAATCCTGGTGGGGAATAGAAAATATCCCTGTACCCAGTAACTTTTCCCTCATCCCAAGCTCCAGAGCCCAGGGAAGGAGAGGGATTCGTGATGGAATCATCAAAGTTGCCATCTGGGATCACTTTCCATGGGGATGTTCTCCGTGGGGAGCAGCAGTGGGAGCTGTTAACACCAGCTGCAGATTTAGGGATGAGCAGGGAATCCTCCTGCCTGTGGGAATTCAGCTGGAAGGAGCTGGTGGTGTTGGGCCCTGCTGGGGTGGAGCTGGTTTGACTCTGCTTTTAGTACAACTTCAGCTGGATTTTCCTCAGAACATCCAGATTTTATAGATGTAGAGGTAAAATCTTCCCGGTTTATGCTATTTTTAATGGACTCTATTTGGAATATTTTTTGGGAATATTTTACAGGTTTGGAGACCCCTGTCCCAAGTAAGCCCTGTGTTAAATAACCTGAGCAGCTCTGGGGGAGCCGAGTGGAGAAGGAAATGTGAATTTATGGGCCAAGTCTGGCTGATGATCTCCTTCTCCAGCAAATAAAACCCATCATTCCCCATGCTTTGCATGCAGGAAAAAAGGAATTCTCTGGAAAAGGTGGCATTTTGAGTTGGGTGGGGAATTCCTGCTGCCTGGAAGGTTTTGCAGAGCTGTGTCCTCAAACCCCTGACAGCAGGAAGTGTTTTCCTTGGGAATAATGGGGTTCAAAGCAGGTTTTGCTCTCAGTTTTTACTTTCCAGGAATATACTGAAGCTAGAATTAATCATCAGGACAAGGTGGTGAAAACAATTAAACTCAAATATTAAATGATGTTTATGATTCCCAGCTGATCCAGGCTAAGTGGGACGTGGATTTTCCTCCCCTGACAAGTCAGGGCTACAAATGTTGTCTGTCCCAGCAGAAAACAGCCATGACATCACTTTTTAATGGGATTTATGCAATCCAAGTGGAATAGACTTTGAATCAGAATTTCTGCATTTGACAACGTGCAGATCAAAAGTTCTGCTGGTGACATTTACCCCCAAGCCTGCGAAATCAAATCCATGTTTTTTCCTTATTATCTGTTGGGAACGTTTCAGATACCAAATTGTGAAATAAAAAAAAAAACAAACCAACACATTTTTTAATAAATACTTCAGTTAACTCATTATAGCCACCTTGGAAAGGAAAACTGGTGATTAAATTCTAACCTGCAATCTGCGGGAATTGGGTACCTGCCCTGCTTGTACCTATTAAAATCTAAGAAATCCCTGCAAGAATTCCTGCTGCTTTTATGGATTCAGAGCGGGCCATTTGGTTTGGTTTCCTTGGCATTTGTCTCGCAGGCTTCTTCAGAGAAATAAATCCACAAGTGTTTGCCTGTCATCACATGACGAGGCCGGGAGCCTGGATTGATGTAATCAGCACCAGACACACGTCAGAAAACTTCATGTGGCTCAGCAAAATACAATATTTTATTAATTCCTCGTTTGGGGGGTGTTTTAAATGAGCCTCAGGGGGTTCTTAGCTTGTGCCAAGAAATGAGAATGATTCCTGTGAGTTGGTGTTGAGCAGCACCAGGAGCGGGTGGAGATCAGCAAAGTGAGGTTCCCTTAATGACAAATAACTTCATAAAAAGCTGCTTTTATTATTCATTAAATTACAAATTATCCTGCCTTTTTTTTTTCTCTTTATACATCAGTAAATCTGTAGGAAATTGTTGTTAAATATGCTGTAAAATATTGAGGTTGATTAGTTCAAAAAACCATCCATGATGAGCATAAAATGCAACTTATTCAGGATGTTTTCAGTCGAAGCAAATCCTTCTAAAAATCTTTGAAACCTGGTGTGTTTCTTAGTATTGGGGGTGGGGTTTTTTGGATTAGTTTAATATGCTGCAAATACAGATGCATAAAATAAATACAAATACAAATGCATAAAATAAATACAAATGCATAAAATAAACACAAATACAAATGCATAAAATAAACACAAATGCATAAAATAAATAAATAGAAATACAACAGGAATTTGTATTTATTTACATGTGGCATTGAAGCCATACTGGAAATAAACACAATTTGAAGAACAGCATCTTAAAACTTGCTCAGCTTTGGGATTAAAAGTCAGTTTGGGTCAGAATTGGTAATTTTACAGAAAATCACCGTGGTGCAGCTGAGGCTGAAGGGAATTGCAGTGGGAGAAGCAGGAGCAGCCCTTCTGTGTCCCGAAGAAAGGGGGCAATTCCTTGGACTGCTGAGCAGCCCAAAAATTCAGGAATTTTCTCCTCTTCCATTTCCATGCACCGAATGTTCCCATTTTTGGCAGATTTTATGCAATTCAGGGCTTTTCTCTACTCCCTGACAGCGTTTTGAAACTCTAAATGTTGGAAGTGAAGAACCAAACCAACACAAGACATCGTTGCCTTGAATTTATCAACCCCAGTTTTAATTCTTTGGCTTTCTCTTCATTTTGTTTTGCAGGTATTCCTTTGGTAAGTGACTAAAAATGAGCCAAAAGCTGCAGTAATATTTTGTTGATGCATTTGTGGGTATGTAGCTTTTCCATTTTTCCAGCTTGTCTTGCTCTTCCTCTGGCATGTTTAAATTTTTTTCTTTCTCTCTTTTGCTGGCATATTTAAATTTTGATTTTTTTTTCATTGAAGGGTATTTTTATTGCGTTTATTTTTTTATTAAGCTTTTGATTAAACTTCGCTTCATTTCTTTCTGCTCACGTGCCCTTAAAGAAAGGAAGTTTTGTAAATTGGGGCTGAGGAGAGTTGATGGAGAGGTTGTATTTGAGATTAATGGAATGAAGGACTTTCCTGGGAGGGAATCTCTCCCTCCCAAATTCCCTTTCCACAGGTGATTTGGGTATCAGGAACCTCTTATTCCTCTCCTGGCCTTTTTCCTGGGCTGAGCTGCACGTGTTGCTCTCTTGGAGGTCAGATTTTTTTTTTTCCTGCAGTTTTCCAACCCATTCTTAAATGGAAGATTAGAAATCCTGCTGGAAGCATTCCTCTCTGTGGAAATACGAGGAGCACTGCCGGTTTTCTGGGAATTGCTGCCATGGCATGGCACCTCAAATCAGCCTCTTTGGCTGTGTTTTCTCCCCTCAGGAATGGCATGGGGTGGATGGGTGGGGAAGGACTCTGGATCACGGTTGGAAGTGGGATTTGTGTTCCAGCTTGTCCCGGATGGAATCTGGTTACTCAGAAAGGAGGCACAGGAATGGTCAAATTCCATTTGTGTGTTCCAGGGAGGTTTGATCCCTTTTCCTTCTGGGAGCTGCAGCTGCCTCCTCTTTCCCAATGGAACGTTCTGGAATTCAAGGTGCTCCTTAAACTGTCTGAGGGTTTCTGGGAATGCTGAGGTGGAGACCAGAATATGGAGAATTCTCCATTCTGCTCCATGAAGCATTCTGGATAAGTCTTCCCTGTTAAATGTGGATATTTAATCCAGGACAACACAAACCCAGAGGACTGGAGTGGAGTTGCTCATCCTCTGGGTGTGTTGCTGATGGGTGTAGAAAAATGGTTTGTTTTTGTTGGTTTTCAAGTGGTGTTTCATTTTTTTTTGGCTTTTCCTTGAGTCCCAAGTGGAGATCCCCCTCCAAGGAGCCCTTTGTACGCAGTGGGGTCTCTCCCTTCCCCGTTTTTGGCGTGAGGGCTCCTTCGGAATGAGATGAAGGAGATGTAAATCTGCAGTTCCTTTTGTCAGAATACAGGAAAACCACAATATTTTTGTTATAATATAGCTGAAACAACAACATTGTCATCCATTGCTGGGGCAGTACATTAAATATTGCTGAGCTCTGGAAGCCTCGTTCTTTGGGAGCATCTACTTCAAAGCAAGATCCTTTAAAAAAAAGAAATTCCTGGAGAGTTCTTTGTAAGTGCTGACTGTTTCCTATCCCCCTCCAGGAAGTGTGGGTTTTTTTTTTTTCTTGCTACATCTCAGGATGGGTTTTGGTAGCCTCTATTCAATCTCCAGGCTGTCCCTGTGAATTTCAAAGAACTCCAGACTCTGGAAATAACAACAAGCTTTGGGATCAACTGGTGTTGCCACAGGTTTTGCTCTTTGCTCTTAGTCCTGGTGGGGAAAAGTGATTAAAACTCCTCCTCGCTGGAGGGAAGGAGCTGGGAACCAGGAATGCAGAGCCCCAGGCGGGGCTGTTTATCCCTGGAAGCTGAGGAGCTGCTCTGGGATGCAGATCCTGGAGTGGGCATCAGCCAGGCCTGGAATCAGCTGAGCTGGGATCACTTTAGGCTTAGTTTATTGGCACTCTGATGTAAACCTGGCTTTGGAGCCAGCGGGGTGCCCTCAGTGAGGGGGCTGGTGGTTGACACCTGGGTCCCTCTCTGTGGTGGGCACAGATCCACATCCACTTTTCCTCCTTATTTTTGGAAGGGCACAGTTCTGGTGAGGCTGTTCCTGGCTGGGTTTTTTGGGACGGGTGGGTTGGGTTTTTGGGACGGGTGGGTTGGGTTTTTGGGACGGGTGGATTGGGTTTTTGGGACGGATGGATTGGGTTTTTGGGATGGACAGATGGATGGATGTGCTGCCTGCCCTCACTGGAGCACAGCTGCAGGACCAGGCTGCTCCTCCAGAGCTTTCCTGGCTTCTCCATCCTCAGCCTAAATCTCCCTCTGGAATTTTGCTGTTCCAAAGCCTTTCCCTCATGTTCTCCCTGGTGGAACCCCTGTCCTGGTGGCCTGGCCTGGCTCAGCTCTGCCTCTCTCTCCAGGTTCCCTCTGCGCTGCTGGGATTAGAAAGAGCCCCCAAGGCCAATTTCTGCTTTATCCTCCCTGAAAATTCAGGAGCTGTGTTCTCCTGGCTTGGAATGAGACCAAAACTGCCTCACCAGGTGTGTGGTGGTGCCCCCTTTGCTGTGTCTGGCCCTGGGTTCTCCCCGAGAGCAGGAGGAAGCTTCTGCCTGAGATACCCCCAAGGGCTCCTTTTTTTCCCAGTGGCAATCTGATTCCATCTAGGGATTTATTATCCCTGCTCTAGCAGAGGCTTGGAAAAGGTGCTGCTCTTTTCCAGGCTTTCTGTTCCCTCTTTTTTTCTGCTCTGCCTTCTGGCTTTGAGGAGCCCCCAGATATTCAGAAAAAAAACTTTGAGGGTCCTGAGTCTGTCTTGGTCCAAAAAAAGGCAGCACTGGGGAGTTAAAAGCAGGAAAAAGCTGCAAGGATGGAGTGGGTTGTAGTGGATCTGTGTAGAGTGAAAATCCAGGGAAAATGAGGTGCCTGTCCAGAGAGATCCTGAATTATGCCAGTGGTTGTAGGATCCCTGTTCCCAGGAAGGGCTGGGATGCATCTGCTGCCCTCGTGGCTGTCCATGGCATCGTTAAGCAGAAGGGATGGAGGAGCAGCTGATCCCGTTTGACTCCTGATGCTCCAGAGTGTCCTGTGTGGAGCCAAAGCAAATGTTTCCTTAGGGATCATTCCAGAGAGCCTGGCTCCTGCTCTCCTTGCAGGCCAGAATTAGAAGCACATTTTAAAAGAAAAAAAAAAAAAATTTTCTCCTCCCTCCCCCAGTAAACTTCCTTGTTAATTTTGGTGAGGAGAAAAGACAATCCCTGAACAAACTTGGGAGGTTTTTTCCCCCATTATCTGTAAACATGGAATGAGCAAATAACTGAGTTCCTACCCAAAATGCCCCCCAATTTGATATTGCATCTGTTAGCTCAGAATTTGAGCTGAAGTGTGTTTTGATTAGAAGTAGAATAAAAAGTTGAGAGCCAAGTATTTGTAATTCTCCATCACTTGTTAAATCCTCACTCTTTGCTTCAATGCAAATTGTTCCAAGGAGGATTTTCTTTTAAAAGGTCTTCAGGGATCTCGAATTTTAGATGTGCATTGATAAAATTAAATGTTCGAGTGCACAGCTGGGGTTCTGGGTGAGATGGAGGAGATGTTTCTGCTCCGTGAGTGTTCCCAGGGAAGGGGGGAATTTTCCTTTGGCCTGGAGAGCAGCTCTGTGGTCATGGAGGAAAAGTGAGGAAAATGAAACAACTGAGGTCAGACTTCACGGGTGCAAAGCTTGGCTTAAGGTGGGGATGGGCTGAGCTCTGCTCAGAGCTAAGCTGGAGAGTGCTGCAGACCCCTCTGAAGGGGGGAGGCTGCCCAGGAATTCCCTGGCAGAGAAGCTGTGGCTGCTCCATCCCTGGGAGAGTCCAAGGCCAGGCTGGAGCACAGCTGGGATAGTGGGAAACTGCCCGTGGCGGGGGAGCCTAAATCCCCCTTCCAGCCCAGTCCAGTGTGGGATTCTGTGACATCCCACATGGCAGCACAGAATCCCCAAGCTCTGGTTGTGTGGGGAGACCCTGGCAGCAGGAGCTGGGGTTGGGCTGCTCTGAGGTATTCCCAGAGAACTCCGTTCCCAGCAGGACCCCCTGGATCCCAGAGCCCCTGGCAGTGGCTGGACACCCAGCTGGCCACGGGCTGCTCTTTATTCACCTCCCCACACCAGGATGGGAGAGCTGGAGCTGCTTCCCAGCCATTCCTGCCTAATATTGGGATCTGCTGTTCCTATTGCTGCTGTAAGAGTGGGAAACTTTTCTCTCTGTCTTATTAAATCTATTTTTCAAGCTGTCACTTAAGCAGGTCTAGTGACAGAGTCGGATGTTTATGTGGCCCTGGACACTTGAACTCTGGTGTTTTCAATCACAACAGCACCTTTTGCCAGCCGGTCTGAATTAAAAACGCCCCCTGACCTTTTACCCCCGGCCCTCTTAAATTCATGCTTTAAAAACAGCTTAATGAGGGGTTTACTGGCCCAATTGGAAGTTTTTATTAAAACCTATTAGTGAGCTGGAGTAGCCTGCCTGAAGGAAACGATTAGGCCAGAGCAGCTCAGCTCAGAGCTGGCCCTTAGCCACTCCAGGTTTCCCCTAAACTGCTTCCAGACCCACGTTAACCCCGGTGCTGCAGCCTGCACGGAATTCATATCCTCTGCTTTAATTTATGCCTTGTCTGATTCCCTGCCCAGCCTCACCCCCGGTTGGGTTTAATGTTGTTAGGCCTGCGTTAAAGGGCAGCGGGGCCTTGGCTTGAGCCGGGCTCGTTTGGGAAGCTGGTGGCTGATATCTGCTATCAGAAACCTGCTGCAGCCACCCTGCATCAGCCTGGGTCTGGGACCCCTGAATAAGCAGGGCCAGAAGCCACACTGCCTCTCTTTAATTCCTCATTTCTTCCTGGGACATTCCCTGTTTGGCACGGAGAGCTGCTGCCCCTTCCCTTGTGTGCTCACCAGCATCAAAGGCAGCTGTTCCCAGTGGAACTGGAAACAGGGGCCTGTAAAGTGGGGCTGAGAAATATTTATAGGGGAAAAAGTAAAGATGTCAGGCTCAGAGTGAGGAAAACGCTATCACTTCACCCTCTGTAGGGGAAGTGTTCCCCCAAATCTTGGCTGCCCCAGGGAGGAGGTGTGGAGCCTGCCTGGGCAAAGCCACGATGCTCCCGTGGCCCTGGAGAAGCTTTCCATGAGCAACATCCCAGCACGATGGAGCTGGAGATGCACTGGTGGGACAGCTGGGGTTTGAGGTGAAATTGGTTTTCTGGAGGACACAGGAGCTGCAGGGTGGAAATCCCAGCTGGCTTCTGCTGTCAGCTTCCAGTTGGATCTCTGCTTGTTTTCTCTAGGTCTGTGTTTTATGTTAAAAATTAGGCCAGTGGTTCTTGCCTGTCTTCAAAATAAACCTTACAAGGCTGCTGAAGCTTTGGAGATGTTATCTCCATGTTCTTATCTCCATGGATTTGAGGGATACAGGCCAGAGCTCCAAAGTTTCAGGGAAAACCTCCAGTGGAAGGTGGCAGGGGTTGGAATGGGATGGGCTTTAAGGTCCCTTCCAACCCAGACCATCCCAGGGTTTTGTAAAGCCAAACCTAAGGCTGAGATTGGGACTCTCCCTTCCCAAACCTGCTTTTAGCCTGGAAACAATCCAGATTCTCTCCTAATAAGACAACAGTAGCAGAATTATTGGGGAAAAAAAGCAGGAAATTCCCAGTGTACCAACCAGCCTGCTGTTTAATTGACAAATATTTCAGTTCTGGGATGCACCTTGAGCATGGTAAAGCAGAAGCAATCCCAAAACAAAAAGCAACTGGTCCCTCTCCACAGCCCACATTCCCCCGGGGTCACGTCCTGCCTGGGTTTCTCCTGGCTCATGGCTGCACCGACCTCACCTGCTGCATTTAAAAAAGAATGTTTAAGGAAAAATCTGCCATTAAAGTCATTACTGTAAAGTAGTGCCTTTGATTGCGGCAATTATGCAAATGAGCTGAAGGGATAAAATACTCCTTAACGAGGCCTGATGGAAATGGTGGTGCTGGAAGGAGCGCGGAACTTCTCCAAAGAGCTTTCCATGCCTGGAATTTTCTTCCAGCCCTTTGCCATGTTCCTGGATCTCGACCTGTGTCACTGCTGACCGGCCTGCGGATGTGATTTTATTTTCCCTTAATCCAGGAATGTAAGTGGGTGGAATGGGAACGCTGGCCTTGCAGAAAGTGGGAAAGCCTTTCCCCGAGCAGATTGTTTCTGCTCAGCTCTTGTGACCGGCTTTTGGCCCGGCCTCGAGAAAAAGGAAACAAACAAAAATGCCTTTGGCAGGCAGGGGTTTCGTTCTTGGGAGAAATTCGGGAAGAATTCGGGTGGTCAGGCTTTGGAGGGGGCTGCCCAGCAACGTTTGGAGTCCCCGTCCCTGGAGGTGTCCCAGGAATTCCTGGAGGTGACACTCTGGGCTGGGGACAAGGTGGGGATCAGGCCCAGCCTGGACTCAGTGGTCCTGGAGGGCTTTCCCAACCTCAGTGATTGTGGGATTGTGGGATCTTTCTCCAAAAATGGACCTGGTGGTCCTGGAGGTCTTTCCCAGCTTCTGTGATGCTGGCATTCCATGATTTCCATCAGGAAAGGTGAATTGGCTGGGTGACTGTCAGGGCTGGAGCTCTCCTGTGTCAAGGCTCGGATTGAGGCGTTGCCAAGTTCATGGGAATTGTCTCCAGCGTTTGTTTCAAAGCAGAGAGCTGGGTCCTTGTCCCCCATAATTTGAGCAAACGTGGCCTGGGTTAGATGGGAAGTGCCTGGTGTTGGATGTGGCTGAGGGAATTCTCTCCTGTTCCTGCCTGGTGCTTCAGGGTTTGGCTGTTGGAGCAGAGCTGAGGGGTGGCTTTGGACTGGGTCAGAAAAGAGGGAGAGGGACTTTTTGTAGGGGCAGACCATGACAGGATGGGGGGCAGTGGTTTTAAACTGCAGGGAGGGATAAATGGAATATTTAGATGGAATATTGGGAAGGAATGCCTCCCTGTGAGGGTGGGGAGGGGCTGGAATGGCTTTCCCAGAGAAGCTGTGGTGGCCCCTGGATCCTTGAAGTGTCCAAGGCCAGGCTGGAGCACCTTGGGATGGTGGGGAGTTTTTGCATTGGAGCTGGATGGGCTTTAAGGTCCCTTCCAACCCAAACCATTCATGATTCTACACGAGGAAAAAGGCAATTAGTTTAATTAGCTGTAATTGCTCTTGGTGTGTAAGACTGAACCTGTTCTCAGGTTCACCTGCAGAGTTTGATCCTGGCCCTGAGCTCTCCTGGGCTCCTTATCAAGCCAGCACTTGCTCTTATCTTGCAGGAGCCTCTCTGTTATCTCTCCCAAGCTTTCCCTGGATTTGTGTTAAGCCTCCCGTTAAACCCCAGGCTTTGCCTGCTCCCAGTTCTCCTGTGCAGGAGCAGGAGCAAGCCTGGGGTTCAGGGAAGTGCCAGCTCAGTTCTTAAAAAAACATCCAAGTCTTGGAGCATCCTTTTCCCAGCGAGGTGGGTCTGAGCTACAGCTCAGTTTCGAGGAGGATTTGACATCCCAACATCCCAGCTTGGGCTGTTGCTCCCTGTTTGTGCTAAAAAGGATTTTTTTTTTAACAAGAAAAGCTTGTTCCAAATTTATTTTAAACCAGGGAAGTGCTGCCCAGCACCAAACTGCTGCCACCACTTTGGGAGATCGTGTGGCAATGCCTGGGGACAGTGCTCAGGTGTGGGATAGGTGACCTGGACACAGCTCCCACTTCTTTGGGGTTTAAGGGGATCCCATGGGATTCCCCAGCTGGAATGAGGCTGGGAGGGGGTGATTTATTCTCCCACCCTTCAGGGAGTGGGAATTTAATGACCCCAAGGACGCAATCCTCCTTTTGTGCATCCTGCAGGAAAGCTGAGCCCCACCTGCCCCGGCTGGGGTGGGATTTGGGGTGGGAGGTGTGGCATGGCCACTGTCCCCTGCTGGGTTCTCCCTGTCCTGTGGCACAGAGGGATTTAGGAAAGAAATTCAGGGATGTGGGGCTGCTCTGAGCCTGCTCCAGCTGCAGTCACAAATACCCTGGGGGTTATTGCTCCTCCCACTTCTGGTCGTTCCCATTTCATTACAAAGGATGAGTTTTCCCTCTGGAAAACCAGAGCGAAGTGCCCCAGCAAGGCTGACCTGCAATACCCCCACAAAGTGCTCCTGTAAATGTTGTGTTGTGGGATTCTTTCCAGCCTTTTCTCTTTTTTTTTTTTTTTTTTAAATCTGAACCCAGACGAGCGTTTTAAAGAGGGTTTTTGGCAGGTGTGACAGCAGCTCCAGAGGACATTGGCTTTATTTTATGGAATTGTGGAATGGTTTGGGTTGGAAGGGACCTCAAAGCTCATCTTGTTCCATGGACAGGGACACCTTCCACTATCCCAGGTTGCTCCAAGCCCTGTCCAGCCTGGCCTCCACCTGATTTATGGAATTCTGCTGGATTTTAAACCTTTGTGCTTGAAGGATCTTGAGATGCTGGGCAATTCTGGCACCTTGTGTCCCTGCAGTGTTTGCCAGCTGTCCCTAACTCCGGGGAAAATCCACCTGCTTGGCTTCACCTGAAACAACCAGCTCTAGGGAGGGTTTTGTGAGCCCAGAACCCACCTAGAAGCAGAATCCACCTCAGAAGTGGGAGATGGGAAGGTTTTTCTCCTGATTTTTAGTGACAAAGACGAGCTGGGGAGGCTCCAGTGAAAACAGTGGATCAGTGCTGGCTCCCGCAGGCTGACACCTCTCAGCATGGAGCTCTCTAAATTCCCTGAGCTGTCTCCAGGCTTTTGATGGAGGCAGGATGAGTTGGGCAGAGCCGCCTTCAAGGCTTGCTTCCATCCAAAGCTCAGGTCTGGCACGAGGGAAGAAGTTTGATTTTTATTTTTGTGTTTTGCTGAAGTTAAATAAACCTTGATGTGCAGAGTAACCCCTGGATAATCACAATAAACCAGAGGGCATCCAAGGACCTGCTGGAGTTTTTCTTTTCCATTATCCACTGTCACTTCCAACTTCTGATTTATCTGTGGCTCCTTCCCATTCCATGCCCTTTTTCTGCCCTGATCTCCATCCCATAAAAGTTTTCTGGCAGTCCTTGATGAGGGTGATTCCAGCTCTTCCCATGGAGTTCTGGAGCTCCGTTTTTCCTGGGGATCATGGGTCCTGGTGGATGTTCCTTTGTGGAAGAATTGTTAATTAAAGGGTTGAGATCTTGGCCTTGGACACCTCGGGGCAGCTGGCACTTGTGTGGGGAGCTCGGAGGGAGGTTGGACCCTTTGTAAGGAATCCAGCTCTTGGGATACTCTCCGTCCTTTTAATTGATCTGGGGTGTGGGATTTGGGTGGAAGTCTGTGGATTTTGGTTGCTTTCTGTCAGGAATATTTGATGAGCAGAGAAGAAGTTTGGGTCAGGTTAGATGAAATGATTGATTTTTTTTTTTTGTCTTTTATTAGTGAGAGGATTGGAAAAGCTCTTGGTCTGGAGCACCTTCTCCATCTCCCTGCAGGATCCCAGCTGGAATCAGCCCCAGCATTGCAATAAAAACGGAAAAACAGTTTCCATTTTCCTGCCCATTCCTATCTGGTATTTTCTTTTGGCCATGGATTAAAAATCCATTCATTTGAGCAATAAAATTAAGGCTTTTTTCCAGGACATTTGTCCTGTGTTCTTATCTATTCTTATCCCTTTTTTCCTGCAGGAAGGAGGAGAAGGAATGGTGTGGGATTGTTTTTCTGCCTTCTTTTAAGTTGTCTTCTTAGGGATATTTATTTGACAGCTTGATGCTACTGAAGGTTAAATATTGTTTAATTGTATTTATGCTGGCAGATCCCCTTTTGGAATTCTCTGGGATTCTTCACAAGTCTCGATTTGGAGCTTTATTGCATTTTCTGTGTTCTCTTCATGCATCAAAACTGGTGGAAGTGAGAGCCAGAGGTCAAGTTTGATCTTCCTCTAAATCCAGACTCCTTGATTTGCCCAGAACAGGGAACAAACTCCGTGAATGGAGCTGTCTGTGAATTTCTTCTTGAAGTTCCTTTGCCAAAAATGTTGTTTCCTTGGTATGATTTGTGGGAATGCGCTGGGGTTGAGCAGGTTTCTGGATCAACAAAAGGAAAAGTCAGGATTTTTGGAATTGCTGCAGTTCTTTTTGCCTTGTTATCTTTAAATTAGGGAGAAAACGTGTTGTAGTTGAGAGATAAATACAAATTTAGACTTCAGTGGTAACAGAAATTGTGTGGCTTAGTGAGGTTGTGCACGTGAAGAACTCATAGCAACCAGATTTTCTGTGTTCCCCTGCCTCTCCTTCCTTTAAATGGGAGCAGGAGCTCGTTAATGACTGAGCATCATTAAAGTCAGGCTTGGAAGGGACTTTGTGGGGTTTCAGTGCATCCTCTGAGCTCCTGATTTGGGGTTAGATCAGTCCAAGGTCAAATGTGCAAAGCCTGAAGGGAAAGAGCACAAAGTGCTCGAGCCGTGTCTCAAAGCCACCAGGGAGCTCAGGAAAGGAGCTGCCACTTCTCCTGCTGTCCCCAAGGTTCGTTTGTTGTCAGGAATTTCCTGGGAGCTGAAATATTTTGTGTTTTTCTGTCATTTGTGGCATCTTTGCACACAAGGCTGCTTCCTGCGGAGCCCTGTGTGGGCTGCCTCGATTTCCTGAGCTATTCCCCCAGCCCTGGGGTGTCCCAGACTCATGTTCCCATTCCTGATTTCAGGGCAATGCTACCTAGCCAAATATTTCTGGCCACCCCCTCACTGCATCCCTGCAACTCCTCGAGAAATGGGATTCATTTATTTACTTTAAGCCCAGGGAAATCATTTTCTCATGGGCTTTTTTTTCCATCCCCAGGCCGGGTGAAACCGCAGTGTTAAGCCATCCTCCTCCTCCCAGCCATCCCTGGGAAGCTGGAAGGAGCCAAGGTACATATTTGCTGTTGCTCCAAGTAGATAAGTGTCAGGATTTCAAAGCAAATTCCAGCTGAAATCTCTGCTGCACCTCAGCTCCCGTGCCTGGACTCAGAGGAGCTCCAAGTTTTCTGGCAGCTCTCTGGTGTTTTCCTGTTCTTTTGGAAGGGGTGGGCCCGGATGCATCCCAGAATTACCTGTCCTCATGACAGCCTGGAGGAGAGAAGGCTCCTGGGTGACCTAACTGGGGCTTTTGGCACCTGAAGGAGCCACAGGAAATACGGAGCTTTGCTGTGCTTTATTCTCTTTATTTCCACGTTTTTAGAGACTTCAAAAAATAATTTCTCTTTGATATTTGTGCTTATGGGGTGGCTTAGAGTGGGAGGAGGTGTGAAAGGATCCTCAGGGGGAAAGAGCCAGGGAAAAGGTGAAGGATGAGGGGCAGAAACCTGCAGGGAAATGGTTCTTGTCCCTTGCTTTGGGTTCCTGAGGGAATGCTGTTGTTTTGGAAGGGACAATCCGTGTGATGTGTCTGCCAGAGTGACAGCACAGCCCTTTGTCACAGATTGTCACCACAGCAGACACTGCCAGGAGCTTTTTACTCATTAAATACAGGTTGGGAACCAGCAGGGGCAAATCCCAGGTGTCAGTGTGGGACAGTGTCAGTGCACTTGGGTTTGCCCAGCTGTGCTGATATCTCAGCCAGGGAAGGCACGGCCTGCGGAGACAGAAATTCCCAGAGGGAAGGAAGGGACTGCCAGGGAGGTGGCTGAGGGGATAATGCAGAGCTCTGTCTCTTCCCATCTGTCCTTTAAAATCCCACTTTTCGTCCCATTTATCGCAACATGTAATATAAATATTTTCCATTTTCATTTACATGGCTTCTTAATATTCCTAATAACATTCCTAATAACATTCTTCTGGCTCATGCAGCTTTTCAAACAGGCAGTGGCCAGGGAGAGGAGGAGAACACTTGAAAGTCAAGATTTGGTGGTTTAGAATCAACCCTTTACATGTGAGCTGCAGCAAAGCCAGCTCTGGGATTGATGTTTCCATGGGATCGATGTCTTGAGAAAGCTGAGCTAGAACAGAGGTTGGGCAGAGTTAAAGGATAAAGCAGGGGTTTATTAAAAGGCCTTAATGAATACACCTTTGGCAGTACAAGAGCCCAGCCAGGGCTGCACCCAGATGAGCCAAAATGGTCACAAAAATGGATGAGGTCTCACATTTTCAGAAGTTTTGGTCCATTCTCATATTGGAGTTCATTGTCCAGTTCCAGCTTTAGCCCATGCAGTCCCACCCTGCTTGTTTTCCTCTCTCCAGCCCACGCTGTTTGTGCTCCTGGGCTGAGCTTTGGATCATTTGTCCTTGGTGCCCAGCTGGAGCAGGAATTGTTTTGTCTCCCTGCTCTGTGCACAGAGCTCACCATGCCCTCATGTGAAGCTCAGACCCACACACTGAAGCAGCACAGGACCTGAAAATAGAAAAGCCAAAACCTGAGGCATCAGGATGTCCCCGATGTGAGCTGGCTGTGCCCGAGGCTCTGAGGCCATCCCCACTCTCCTGCCCCCCCTGGGCACAGCACAGGGAGCTTTGTCCCCAAGGCTCCAGGATTCCCAGGTGTTTTCTGTCAGACCCTCGTCGGGGGGAGCTGGAAGCTGTGGAGCCTGGACAGGTTCAATCCCAAAGTGTCATTTGGGATTAAAGTCTCCCCCAAATCAGGCCCTGGAGCAGGGATAAATCCCCGTCCCTGGGGGTTTGAGCCATGCTGTAGCTCCTTCTCTGTTGTGGAAAACCCTTCCTCATGTCTGGCTGTGCTGTGTCAGCCGTAGGGTGTAGCTCCAGTGGTGATTTCATCTCTTTTTGAATTTATTTTAAGAGAAAGTCACTGGATGCTGACATTTCCCCCTCCAGGAACAGGGAGAGCTCAGAGATCTGCAGGGAAAATGCTCCAGAGATGGTTGAGCAGGGGAATATGGCCAGGACTTTCTGGCACACAGCTTGGACAGTCCAAATAATTTATTAGAATATTTTCCCATCTGTTTGTTATTATTAAATATGAAGGACTGGTGTTGCACAATCTTACCTTTTGGATTTATGGCCAGGAGAAATCAGTGAAGGTTTTTATTGAGAACCTTTTAACTCTGACTCAGTTACAAACAGCATTTTGAACTTCTCCTTGGTGAGGTTTTTAAAATAAAATGAAATGAAAGCAGGTCCCTACACGTGCTGCTCCTTAAGGGTCAGCACTTTCTCTTTGGAAAATGATCCTGTACAGGAATATCTTGGAGGGTTTCATTCCATTTTTGAGTCCTGGGATGCCATGGATGCTAAAACCTCCCCTCTCTGCGGATGCATCAGGAAGAGGATCTGGGCTCATCTTTGGAAATGCAGTTCTCCCTCCTTTGGGAAGCTTTGCTGTGCTCTCTTTATTTCCACATTTTTAGATACTTCAAAAAGTAATTTATCTTTAATATCTGTGCTAATGTGGTCACTTAGAGTGGGCCACTCTCACTTTATACAGGGCTGATCTCTTAAATCCTTTTCCAGCCCACCTGAGAATTTGCAATTAGATGATTTTTAAGGTCCCTTCCAGCCCAAATCATTGTGATTGTATAAAAGAAAAATAGATTTTTTTTTTTTGTTATAAAACCCAATACCATTTAAAAACTGCCTGTTCAATAATTATTTTAACAAATAACAGATATTTTCATTTTGGATTTGGTTTGGTTCCCTTTTCTCGTTTCAAATGATTTTTAACCAGAACATTTGTCCCTCCTGTTCCAGCCAGGGTGTCCCTGGGTGCCACACGTGGCCTCAGGTGGTTGATAAATCACCAGGATAAGCAGTGCTGGTGTTCCAGCTGCCTTCCCACCTGGTTCCAGTTAGGGAATCCCAGCCCCCAGCCTCCCTGACAAGTTCCCCATCAGTGATTGAACGTTTGCATCAAAGCCTGGGCAGTGATTTCTGTCCAGAAATTGAATTCGTTCTTGGAGCAAGAGGTGCTGCCATCCACTTGAAATTACAGGATTAAGGCTGTGGCAGGATATTTTCCCAGCTTTTTGGGTATGGATGGGTATTTGTCTGGAAAATCCCTGAGCTGTACCTGCTTTTTACAGTTTTACAATTCCAGGTTAGTGTCATGTTGCAGAACATTTAAAAAAACTGCTTTTTTCTTTGCTGGATCCTTCTGTTCTGGGGCATGTACACCACGATCTCGACGGTCCCTCCCACCCCAAAGCATTGTAGGATTTTTCAGCCTGATTTAATAAGTGCAGAGTGAGGACTGAAATCATTCATCTGGTTCATTTTAGGCACTGAAGTCATTTGGATTCCTTACAGGGGGAACAAGTTTTGTGGTGCTGGGACATCTGTGAGGAGCTGTTTAATATCACTTGTCACTACCCTGCCTGATTGTTGTTTTCATGTGGTCGATTCCAGCGGTTTCCAGCGAAATGTAAAAAGCTGCTGCTTCAAATGAGAAGCAAAAATCCTTAATTATATGGCGGGGAATGCGCTCACAAGTGGCCGTGATGTCACTCACGTGGCAAAGCCACCACCCAGGCTGCCAGCAGCACAGGAAAATCTTAGCCTGTGTTATCACGGAGCTGCTGCATCCTTCCAGCTGGCAGCGGGAGCCGGGGAATGGGAATTTTGGGGGGAAAACACGCTGCTTTTCTGCTCCCCTGCTCCCCTTACCAGCAAGGCTCCGTGGTGTTTGCAGTGGGGCTGGAGGAGGGGATCTTTGGAGCTGCCCTAGGTGGATTATCCAACCTTGTGACTTCCTCCAGGAGCCATGAAAAGGAGGCTGGAGAGGCCCTGGCACAGATTCCCAGAGCAGCTGGGGCTGCCCCTGGATCCCTGGCAGTGCCCAGGGCCAGGCTGGGCAGGGCTTGGAGCAGCCTGGGGCAGTGGAAGGTGTCCCTGCTGTGGAAAGGGGGTGAATGAGCTGATCTTGAAAATCCCTTCCCACCCAAGCCATCCCAGCATTCTCTGACTTAGAATTCTCACTGCAGTCTGTGATACTTTATGAAATGATGCTGGACTGGTTCTTTTTTTGTTGTTGGTTTTTTTTGTGGGGTTTTTTTTGTGGGTTTTTTTTTGTTTGGATCACCAGGGAGATTTTCAGCCTTGGCCCCTAATCCAGGTGTCTGACCATCAGCATTTCTGCCTCTCTGTGAGTGTCTGCTCCTCTTTGCACTGTGCAGGGAGAGAACAACTTCCTAACCCAGCTGACTTTTTGCCATTTGTCCCATAATCACCAGAGCGCTGCTGCTCCCTCCTCCATCTCCTCAGATCTCTTTAAAACCAGCTTTTGAAAGCAGCTTTTTTGATTTCCTGAGATCCACATTTGGTCTCCTCCCTCTTGCTCCCCCTTCCTTTGTTCCTGGAGGTTCCTGGAGGTTCAGCCTGTGGGTGTTGGGGTCACTCTGGTCACTTCTGAGCTCATGGTGTTGCAGAAGGCCTGGATGAAAGCAGCCCAGCATCACAGCAGATTTCCAGCCCCGAAGCTTCCCTGGAGCTGGTTGGGTTCCATCAGGGATGGGGCTGAATGGAGACTCTTGTTTGCTTTTATTGGGATGGAGGGATGGCCAAAAGCACCTGGCAATACCCATTTTCTTATTTAGCTGTAATCCTGAAAAATAGCCTTGAGTGTGGACAGAGCAAATCCCCTTCTGGAATCAGAAAAATCACATTTATAGGTACTGGAGTGGTTTTGTCATGGTCTCTGGTTTAAATGGGATTATTTTTTTGTTGTTGCTTGGTTGGTTTTGTGGTTTTTTTAAGGTTTTGGGTGTAAAAGATGGTTCAGGAATTCTGGAATCATTCACATTGGAAAAACCTCCAAGACTATTTAAAATCCTCACCTTGTCCCCAGCCCAGAGCACTGAGTGCCACCTCCGGGAATTCCTGGGACACCTCCAGGGATGGGGACTCCAAAGCTCCCTGGGCATTTCCAATGCCTGAAACCCTCTCCATGAAAAAATTCCTTCTTCACTGGTAAACTCCATCAGAAACCGCTCATGGTCTTCTCTTAGAATTTAGGAATTTAGGAAATTCTAGGAAAAATTTAGGAAAAAATTTAGGAAATTCTAGGAATTTAGGAAAATTTAGGAAAAAAATATCTTCATGGAAAGAGTTGTCAAGCCCAGGGCAGTGGTGGAATTGCCATCCCTGGAATTGTTCCAAAGCCACGTGGATGTGGCACCTGGGGACACGGTGAGCATGGTGGCTCTGGATTGATCATTGGACTTGATGATTTAAGAGATCTTTTCCAACCTTAAAAATTCTGTAATTCTCACACAGACCTTTCAGATCCCACCCTTGGTGCCCCTCCTGTGTCTGTTGGGTGTTGGACAGGGATATCTGCCTTGAGGTTAATCAATTAGCCAACAATTTTTACCCTATTCTGTGTGCAAGCTGTGCTTTAAAAGCACCATTCAGGAAAAAATCAGGGAGGCAGAGATGATATTCCATGAGAGTCACTTCAAATCCATGGGGAAAAGCATCCCCTGGCCTGGATTTATCTCCTGCAAACACTCAGGGTGAAACCCGTGCTCGCGTGAGGCTAAAACTGAATCTGTGCGTGGCAGTGGGGGCCTCATGTGACACAGCAGGAGAAATTTGTTTAATTTGCTTTTTATTTTGAGGCTGGCTTGCTGTCTGCTGGCAAAAGCCCTTTCCAGGTGCCTTTGTGGTGTTGGGTTTAATTTGTTGCTTCCTGAAGAGTGTGTGTGTGGGGAATGGCAGTTTGGGATGGGGAGGAGAGCGGGTGGGGTTGGGGTGATGCCTTGAGAGGCTGCCTGGAGCAGAGGCTGGACAGGAAGGAATTAAAATTAAAGGAATAAAAAGGTTAAAGGAATAAAATAGGTGTTTATTAAAAAGGCCTGAAAGGATGCACCTTGGGCAGCACAAGGGCCTGGCTGTGGCTGCACCCGAGATGGACAATGGGTCAGGAGTTTTCACCCTTGGATCAGCTTTGGTCCATTTCCATGTTGGGGTTCAGTGTCCAGCTCCAGCTCAGGTTCTGCAGTCCCACCCTCCCAGGCTGCTCTCCTCAATCCCCTGCTGTTTGCACTTTTTGGGGCTGGAGCTCAGCGGTGTCCTTGGTTGTGGGGCTGGAAAAGGATTGTTCTGTGTGCCTGAGCTGTGAGGAGAGCTGCTGGCACTGGACACGGAGTGCAGAGCTATGTCCCAGTGCAGCCCAGGAGCTGGGAAATGGAAAGCTCGAACTGAAGGCATCAGGGGAACAGCTGCTCACGGGTTCTGAAGCTGCCAGAAAAGAAGAAAGATTTAACACCCAGCAGACACCTGTTTGGAGCAGCTCAGCTCCTCGGGCACATGGCACGGGGCCTGGCCGGGAGGAACAGATGGGATGAGTGTGGCAGGTTCTGCAGAAACCTGGGAATGGCTGTGGGATGAGCTGCTGTGTCCTCGTGTGGTGCTGAAGAGATGCCTTAGGATTTCAGCTTTTCTATTTTTCATGTATTTGTAGCAAATTTGTAGCTGTGATCACCTGCTCCTGGTGGTGTCACTTGTCCCCGGCCTCTCCTGCCTGGCCGTTCCCATTTCTCAGCCAGGCCCTTCCAGCCCTTCCCATTTCCCTGTGGGACACGTATGCTGTGTGTTCACAAGCTCTGCTTTTCTTCAGGTTGGGCACCAGGAGGAATTTCCCCATGGAAAAGGGTGGTCAGGCTTTGGAGGGGGCTGCCCAGGGAGCTTTGGAGTCCCCATCCCTGGAGGTGTCCCAGGAATTCCTGGAGGTGGCACTCAGTGCTCTGGGCTGGGGACAAGGTGGGGATCAGGCCCAGCCTGGACTCGGTGGTCCTGGAGGTCTTTCCCAACCTCAGTGATTGTGGGATTGTGGGATCTTTCTCCAAAAATGGACCTGGTGGTCCTGGAGGTCTTTCCCAACTTCTGTGATCCTGGCGTTCCATGATTTCCATCAGGAAGGGTGAATTGGCTGGGTGACTGTCAGGGCTAGAGCTCTCCTGTGTCAAGGCTCAGATTGAGGCGTTGCCAAGTTCATGGGAATTGTCTCCAGCGTTTGTTTCAAAGCAGAGAGCTGGGTCCTTGTCCCCCATAATTTGAGCAAACATGGCCTGGGTTAGATGGGAAGTGCCTGGTGTTGGACTTGGTGACCTTGGAGGCTTTTCCAGCTGAAATCATGCTGGGATCCTGCCCCTTTCTTTGGCCAGCCTCTAAATCGGGGGGAACCCCGGGACTGCTGTGCCCTGTGTGGGCTCTGAGCCATCCCTGGGCTCCTTCCCCTCACTGCCTGGGATTTCATGCACGGCTCACTGGCCGTGTCAGGGTTTCCTGGGATGGTCGAGATGTTGAGAATCCTGGAATGGTTTGGGTTGGGAAGGACCTTAAAGTTCATCCAGTTCCAACTCCAACACCTTCCACTGTGCCAGGATGCTCCAAGCCCCATCCAGCCTGGCCTGGGACACTTTCAGGGATGGAGCAGCCACAAATTCTCTGGACAGGAGGATTTCAGGGAATGCTGTTTCCCATCTCCAGGGACATCTGACCCTCCCTGGCCAGTGTGGGCACCTTCTCCTCACCTTGAGCCAAGCTGGGGAGCTCCTGGTTGTTCACAGGAACAGGGCTGAACTTATTTTCCTTCCTTGAAGACAGAGTAATTAAATCCAGTATGTACAGATCCCTCAAATTGACAGCCGCCCACAGAGCTAAAAACAGGAAATCCATTAACTTCATTATTTAAAAAATAAAATAAAAATCCTCCCAACTGATTCCTCTGTCACTTAAAGTTCTGCATGGAAGGAGGGCTAATTTAACGCTGCATTAACTCCCAGTTATCACCCTCCTGTTACCTAAGTAGTTCCTAATGACTACCCTGGAGAGCACTTGGAAGCTTTTAAAAGTTTTTATGCTAAATTTTATTTTTTTTTCTGGGTAGTTTATACTTTAAGTACAAAAGTTCCTGCTGACGTTCTCCCAAATCTTCCAACAACAGCCAGAACTTTTTCTGGTGGCTGCAGGAATGTGAGGTATCCCCAGGCTGAGGTGACTTTGAAGGAGAAATGGGAAATATTTAATAATGGTGGTTGAAGATGGCTTTGCCTGTGGGAAGCTGGGTCAGATCTTGGGCTTGTGGCGTCCTGGGGTTGGGGTGGAGGGCTGTGGGTGCTGCAAGCCTGGAGAGGTTCAATCCCAAAGAGATATTTGGGATTTAAAGTCAGCCCCCAAACCAGGAGTGATCCGGACCCTGGAGCTGGGATAAATCCCTTGTTCTGCAGCACAGCTCAGATATTCCCAACAGGTGCTTTAGGCTGGAGCTGAAACCGAACCACGCTGGCTTTCAGGGAGGTGGGCTCGGGAGCAGGTCTGATTCCAGGGAAAGCCAGTCTGGATTGGGTATCTCCCTCTCCTTGGCTGCTGGGCTGTCTGACACACAATATCCATAGGGAGACAGCTGCACTGGGAGCTGGAAAATCTGGATCTGTTGGAGCAGTGTTTGTCTGTGCCGTGCAGACGTGCTCGGGGTAAATCTGATGTGTGGGTGTTTCTGTACAAAGAGAAACAATTGGCTGTTTTCACCTTTTCCCGTGTTTCAGGAGGGGGAATTAATAAGAATTAATTACACGAGCTCTTTCTAGCACAGCCAGGTAGGAGGATTGATTTTGGCCAGGTGACATTTTTGAGGCAGAAAAAATAGAAAACAAGAAAATTCATTATTCTTGAATCTACTTTTTATCTTCTGAAGGCTTTCAGCCCTTCCCTCCCTCACTGCTTTCTCCCTGATTGTCCAACAGACTGGTTTGGGATGAGGAGGTTGGGGGAAAGGACTGTGCTGACTCCTCTGCAGCCATGGCCGGGCTGTGGTAACTTGGGATGGTGAATTTATTTATGGCAAATAACAAAGATGAAAATTGGACATCACCTGAGGTCCAGCTACGAATACAAACCCTCCACGGCGTGAGGGGCTCGAGCGTTTGGAAGAGGCAAAACACTTGAAAACCCTAAAAGGAATAAGGGAAAGTGTATTTAGGTTTGGAGTATGCTTCTTCCCTTCCCTCCTCCCCTCCGGCACATCCTCCTGCTCCTCCTCCTCCCCTGCCCCAGCGGAGACCTCTGGAAAATCCCAAGCCGTGGATTTTGCCACGCCAAGTTCCGAGCGTGTCCCGAACCCTCGGAGCGCGTGTGGGGCGGGCGCAGCCGCCATTGGAGCTTGATTTTATTCCCTTTTTTTTCCCCCCCCCCCAAAAAAACCCCAGCCCGTGGCTCCCTCTCCGGCTGCGCCAGAGATAACAATGGGGGGCTTTGTGCTGCCCTGCAGCTGCTGAAATTTGACGAGATCCAAGTGAGGAAAACAGGAGCAGGTGGGTCAACAACGTGACCCTTTCGTTCCCAGCAGGATCAGTGAGCCCCGGGAATAAGGATGTGTTGGCTGGGGCTTGGAGGATGGGAATTGTCTCTTGGAGAGAGCCCTGATGGGGTTTGCTGCTGTTTGTGGGATGGGTTTCACCCCCAAAACTCCAGGATTGGGGGATGTTGCTGGAGGTTGTTTCTCCCTTCGTTCCCAGATTGTTCACTGGTTTTGGGATGCTCCATGGCTTGCATGTGGGTGCTCCTGAAGCTCCAACATCTGCCTTCCCATCCCACAGCCCCAAAGTGGGGCTGTGCCAGATGTGGCTGCTCCATCCCTGGCAGTGCCCAGGCCAGGCTGGACAGGGCTTGGAGCAGCCTGGGACAGTGGCAGGTGTCCCTGTCATGGCAGGGGTGGCACTGGATGGGCTTTAAGATCCTTTCCAACCCAAACCATTCCAAGATTGTATCCCAGTTTCTTCTCTGAGTCCCCCCAGGTCCTGGAGATGCCTCCTTCCTGTCTGTGCTTTTTGCTGCCCTCCAAAGTGTCAGGGGTGGGAATTGCTGCACTCGGAGGAGGGTTTGGGATGTGCTTCCCAGGGTGTTTGGTGCACGTGGAGGATGTGGCTGTGTTCACCTCCTGGCACTGCCACTTCAGCAAACACATCTCACTGTAGAATCCGGGAATGGCTCAGGCTGGGAGGGACTTAAATCTTCACCTTCCTCACCTTCCTCACCTTCATCACTGCTTCCATGTGATAGCAGCAAGAGGAGGGCAAAAAGCAGGAGAGAAATCCTGGAATTCATGAGCTGGGAGGGTCAGTGAGGAACCCTGGAGAAATCCTGGAGTTCATGAGCTGGGAGGATCAGTGAGGAACCCTGGAGAAATCCTGGAGTTCATGAGCTGGGAGGTTCAGTGAGGAACCCTGGAGAAATCCTGGAGTTGCTGAGCTGGGAGGGTCAGTGAGGAAGCAGCTGCCCCTCAGGGCTCCCCTGGCAGGTGGGGTGACCTGGCTGATCCCTTCAGGTGTCCCAGTGTGTCTGGTCTCTGTGAACCCCTGAGTGGTGTTCAGAGGTGACAACACTCAAACCTCAGCAGGGACGTGGCTCCAGCCCCAGAGCTGTCTAAGAATCTGAAGGATTTGGAGTCTGAGGATTTTAGGGCAGATGTGAACAACTGTGTGTGAGTCAGCGGGGAGGAACGGGAGGTTCTGCTGATGGATTTGGTAATCTTGGGCCTGGTATCATCTTACAACCCAGCCAGGGTGAGCTGGAGCCCGGCTCCCCCCTCATCCGCTGAGCTGTGGATTCTCTTGTGCTGTTCAACATGTTCATCTCCTCAAATCTTCCTGATCGAGCTGGAATTTTTATAGAAACCACAGCACAGGAGCATCTGGGATAATCCCACCGCCCCCAGCACTTCCAGCGGCCATGGAGCAGCATCCAGCAGCAGTTTGTTTGCACGAGATGAAGCCTGAAAGAGGAGTGGGCTTGGGTGTCTTGGAGGTCTTCTCCAAACTTAACATTTTTCTAGGAGTGACAGATTATGGTCAGGATGAGTCCGTGCTGGATGGAGAAAGAAGAGGTCAGGAGAAATCCAGGGTGAGGATGGATGGATGGATGGATGGATGGATGGATGGATGGATGGATGGATGGATGGATGGATGGATGGAGGCTGGGAAGAAGCACAGTGGGTGATGGATCCCAGAAAGCTGACCCCACATGGGCAGCTCTGGAGAGTCCATCCCTCAGGAAGGGTGTTGTGAGTGAATCAGAGCCTCTCCCAGCTTATCTGCCCTAAACCTGGCTTCAGCAGGACCTTGGGGCAGGAGCAGAGCCCCACATGGCCTCACCAGGGAGCAGCCAGAGCCGGGCAGGATTTAACCCCACACTGGGTGACTTTTGGGGCCCAAACCCCTGTCCCAGCCTGGGAGCAGAGTTTGTCCTAGGCTGCACTGGCAGTTAAACCCAGCTTGGGGCCGGTTTAGCTGCAGAGCAGTCGGGGGTGCCAGGGCTGTGCCCAGCAGCTGACAGCTCTGTTTACTCTGTGCTCCTCCCGGCACAGCTCCATCCTGCTGTGCCAGCTGGTGCCAGGATTCCAGCCCATCCCCTGGGGATAAAAGCACAGGTGCAAGGCTGAACTCGTGGTCTGGGCCATGCCAGGAAGGCTTGGCTCGGCTTGGCTGGTGCTGGGAGCATCCTCCTGCAGCCGTGGGATGTGCAGGAATTATCCTGCAGGATGCCAGCTTCCCTCTGTGCCCCTTGCTGGCAACTGGGGTTCAGAATAAAGCAGGGAAAGCTGCTGGTGTGCCCTGCTGGTGAGGGAACGCTGCTCTCCCAGGGAATGCATGCCCAGGGATGCAGGAGTTTGGATCCCACCCCGGCACCCATCCCCAGCAGGGCAGGGTGGTGATTACCATATGAAAACAGGGATAACAGTGGGATTCTTGTGCTGGCAGGAATGAGGGAGATCTACGACCCTTTTGGTGCCAGGCAGCCCCGGAGCTGGGTTCAGGCACAATTAACCTTTCACTTTTGGGATGAGCCGGTGCTTTCCTGCTGCAGCTGCTTTTGGGACAATATTCCTTACTTCTCCTTCCAGAACCATTAATTTGGGCATCTGGGGGGGCTGTGCTGGGAACCACAGGCTCTGTGGAGGGAGGAGGGGGGGTTTTAAATGGCTTTGATGTGTAATAATCTGAGTTTTTAAAATTCCATTTTGATTTAAGGGGTTTTTGCACATTAAGATTAAAAAAAAAAAAAAAGGAGGTTTCACGACTGTTATTGGAAATATTTTCAGGCAAATTCAGAGTGGTTTTTCATGTGTGACAACATCAAATCAGGGGTTGGAAAAATCTTAGGATGGGGGATCAGGGGGCTCAGGCTGAAGCTGGAAGGGATTGATGGGTTTGGAATGGGTTTCCCTGCTTCTTCGGGCTGGGTGAAGGAAATTGTTATGGATCAAACTGGTGAAGTGCCTGGAGAAACCTTGGGAATGAACTGGAGCCATGGACACTGCCTGGTTTAATGGACAGAGCTGAGAATATCAGTGCCTTAATGGCTCCACCAAGGAATTGTCAGGAATTCTCCTCACCAATGCGACATTTAATGTCTTTTCTTAAAATTATTTCAGAGTACAATTCTAGCACACAGAAATATTTGAGAATCAGAATAATTGGAGGTGGGACAAAGCTGCAGCAGTTTAGTTTTGGCAGGGATGAATCGGCGCTTCCAGACGTGCTGAGGGTTGGACTTCACCTGTCAAAACAGAGCTGTGTGTTCTGCCTCTCCTGGAATAATCATTCCAATATTTGTAGGCTGAATTTGAGGAGAAAATACAAAATACAGATTTGCATGGATTAGGGGGAGTCTGTCTGCTCCAGAGGATCCAGGGAATGGATTCATGGTGGGATCCCAAGGCTCTGCTTTGAGCTCAGTCCAGGGGAGTTTGGTTAAATCCAGGGATGGGTAAAATCCAGCAGCTGGTAAAAGTGGCCTAATGGACAATTTTGGTGCCATTTTGATTTTTTTTTTTGTGATTAAAACTCCGAGCTTCTCATTGCAGTGAATGTTGATGATGACAAGACCTAATGGGATCTTAATTGCTATTTTGTGAAGCTAAAACTGCCCCATTTTGGCATAAATCCAGCCCAGTCCGTGGTGCTGCTGGATCCATCCCTGACTGGAGGAACCAGTGGCACTGCTTGTTTGTCCCGTGCCACTTCCCAGGGCACCTAAATCTCATTTTTTCTGCTTCATAGAAGGTGTTAATTTTTATAAAATCCCCCTTTTATGTAGTTTGTGTTTGGAGAAGAACAACACAACTCCAGAGCTTCAAACCCCCGAATCCCCCCTGTGTGGGATGTCTGTTTTAGGGCAGCTGGTGCCAGATTTCCCCCAAACTAACCTTAAAAAGCATTCCAGGTGTTGGTTTTTTTTTAATCCTTCCATTTAAATTGAATTCCAGGATAATTCCCAGCACTCGCATTGTAATTATTTTCTTCTCTTCTGGTTGGCCCTGCAGGATGGGAATCACAGCTCCTGGAGACAGGATTCCTGGGAATATTCCTGTGTCCCCTGTGGACCCTGTCCCGCCTGCCCCAGGGCTCTCCTCCTTCCCGGATTGTCATCTGGAGCTTCCGCTGGCTGATTTTCAGGATCATGCTGGGAGCGGTGAGTGGGAATTCCCCTTTGGCTTCTCGGAGGTGCCAGCAGCAGGAATGTCCCATCCCAAATGTCCCACCCCAGCCGGGAATTTCCCAATCCAGCGCCTCGGGATCTGTTGGTTTGGGAGTTTTCCCGCTAATGAAGAAAAGCTTCCTGCTCTGGTGCTCAGGATGCTTCAGCTCGCTCCTGGTTCTGTTTTGAGGAGGAAGAGCAGGAGGGAATGGTCTGTGTGGATGTGTTGGTGCTGCCCTTGAGGGGCTCTTCCGAAGGAATTAAAGGGCACTCGGGCGTTGTGGCTTTTCCACAAGGCTGTTGGAATCCAGTGGGTAATTCCCAGCTTTCCCCGGATTTCTTCTCCTTTGTTTTTGCCTTCCTGGGCTGTCACTCTCTGCTCCGTGCTTCCAAACTGAACAATTGCTGCAGAACTGTCCCGGTGCCAGAGGGAATCCCCAAGCAGCTTGTAAGGGAATCCATTGGGACCTGACACATCCCATTAAAATTAAAATCAAGGCGAGGTAGGGGCGTTCTCCCATCAGCTCCATCTGCTTGGACCTTCCAGAACATCCCAAAACTTGAAAGCTGAGGATCATCACTGTGGGAGGAGTGGTTGGGTTTTTTGGAATTTTGCCTTGGAATTTTTTCAGGGAGCTCAGGGTGAAAGTTTAATTTGGGGCATTTTTCACCAACGGGATCTGAACCAAATGTCAGCACAGGCCCTTCGTGCCTGAGGGATGCAGGCTGGATCCCAGGCTCTTGATGTTTCTTTGGGTTCAGGGAATGCCTGGATGGGGCACTCAGGGCTCTGCTCTGGCTGGCAGTGTGGGGATTGCTCACGGGATGATGAGCTTGGAGGTGTTTTCCAGCCTCGGTGATCCCAGGGTTCTGTGGTTCTCAGCTGTGATGTGGATTTTTTGAGTGAATTGACCCCAAGTGTAGCCAAACATCCCCAATTTCCTTAAAATTTGATCTGATCACCGATTTACATCCTGCTTTCCTTCTCAACTGGGGTCTGCCTGGGATTTTTTCCTGCTGATGTGTCTCATAAATTCTGAATTATGGGGCAGGCTGGATATGAAGGAAAACTGTGCTTCCCAAACATCTCTGTTCCCGTTATCTCTGCGCTGCTCTCAGCTTTGCCAGGAGAGCAATAACTCCTGATAGTTTTGGGAAGAGACATGTCCCTGTGTGCCTGGGACACTGATATATCACTGACAGCCACGGGAGGGAAAAACATGGGAAGGTCATTAAATGGAGACCCCCACAAGCGAGTGATTGATGGGATCTTTAATGTTCTGGGGCCCGAAGTCGTGTAGGATTTCTCCTGGGCGGGGGGAACATGCAGCAGGCAGTGGGAAGGAGAAGGATCCTCCTGGAGCCCAGGTGCACCTGCTCCCAGTGCATCTTTGGTTTCCTCCTGAGCTGGCCAGGAGCTCAGCACGTGCAGCGGGAGTTTCCCCAGGGTTGGGATTGGCAGGGGTGGTGTTTTCTGCAGGAAGTTTGGTTTTCCCACGTGGTTCTCCCGGGATTCTTCAGGCTGGTTGGGGTGAGGCTTTCCTTGGGAAATCCTCCAAGCAAGCAGCATTCCCTGAGGGCAGCTGGGCTTTCCTCCCCTTGTGCTGGGTGTTAGGAGAGCGTTTTGGGAATGTTCCTTGGGTGGGCGAGGTGGTGTCTCCTCCCCAGGTTCCCATCCCAGCGCTCTCCTGTTTTCCGTGGTCTCTTCCTGAACCACGGGGCTGATTTCACTCGTCAGCCCCTTTTCCCTCCACTCAGAGTCTCATATTTGGGATCTTTCTCCACGTGGAGCTCTGACAGCCTGGGACTTTGCACTGAGCAGAGCTGGTGTGGTTTGAAGGAGGACGTTGCAGGAAAGGTTGGAACGAGATGATCTTTAAGGTCTTTTCCAACACAAACCGTTTCATGATTAGGGAGTTCTGCTGTTTCCTGGATAAACCTCCTCCCAGAAATCATGTCCAGACCTTGCTGTATTGTGCACAGGAGCTGGCTGGGCTTGTTTAGGGAGAAGTGGGATAATCCCAGCTGTGGTGGGAGGCGAGGAGCTCAGGCAGGAGCTGCTGCCGGGGTTTGATTGGCAGCGAGTGCTGGGCTGAGCTCAAATATTGCTGCCTTTTTAAAAGGCATAATTACGTGATTCAATCTATATGTTTGATGTTCCTAATCATCCATTAGAGCAGGATGTAAAGAGGGATGCTTCCCAGGAACATGCCACAGAATAGGGGCTCTTTGTGTGAGCCAGCAGCTCGTTAGGCAGCGAGTGATGCAAACACACATTTGCAGGGCTGCTCTCCCTCGGAAGAGCTCGGTGGTTTGATGGCTTCATCATTTTGTTTGTGACTCTCTGTCACTCGGATTTCCTGAGGCTTGGAAGATGCAAAGTGTGGGTTTGTGATGCCATCAGGGAGGCAGAGGGGTGTGCTGAGATTTCTGCCGCTCCTCAGGTGAAGGGATGAGAGGACACAGCCTCAACTTGCACTGGAAGGGTCAGATTAAATACCAGAATTGTTTCTTTTTTCTCTGAAGGAATGGTCAGCATTGGAACGAGTTGCCAGGGAGGTGGCGAAGTCACCATGGAAGTGTTTGAGACGTTGGATGTGGCACTTGGGGATGTTTGTTGCACTGGGTGGTCCTGGAGGTCTCTTCCAACCCGGATAATTCTGTGATTCCAACCACACGACACATTCTGTGGTAACCAAGCCACAGGGACTTCCCAAGAGGGGCAGCCCCACTGCCAGCAGGGTCCTTGGCGTGGTGGCACTGAGGTGTTTTGTCACCTGCAGCTGCCTGGGGACTCTGCTGTGCTCTCCAAGCCTTGTCCCTCTCTGCAGTAACACAAACATTTGATCAATATTTGATCCCGCAGGCGGAGCTGCTTTTCCAGCTGCTCCATTCCCTCGGTGGTGGGTGGGTTTGGGGTGGTGTCAGCCCCTTCTCCCAGCCCCTCGCTGCAGGCTGGGGGTCCTGAGGGAGCTCCTGGCAGCCCTTTTCCCAAAGTGCAGAGTTTAATAAGCCCTGATTCCCAAAAAAAGGGATTGGTTGGAGCTGTGCTTCCCTGGACCAGCATCTCCCTGAATCTTGTGAACTCCCAAAGCCCAGTCCCACTGGTGCCAGCTCTGCCTGGAGCTTTTTGGGGAGCTTCTGACTAAATCCCCATCCTGTGCTTCCAAGGTGAGGCTTTCCCTCCCTGGTGGAAGAGTTTCTGCTTCATTTTTGGGTTGTTTTGGGGTTTTTGGGCAGCAGCCTTGCTCGGGAGCTCTCCATCAAATACACCTTGTGGCTGAAACTCCATTCAGCAAACATTAGTCCTGGGTTTTCCCTGCAAGGCCTGAGAGCAGATGACAAATTCATGGAGTCCATACATTCTGGGGAATCCCCTGCTGCAGGTGAGGCCCAGGTGCTGGGGGAGCCCCAATTCCTGCCCAGGGCTGGCCTGGAGCTGATGAATTGCCAACAGTAGCCTGGAGTAGCTCCTTGTGCCCTGAAAGTCCTCGGGGATTGTTGAAGTAAACCATAAAAAAAGAGTTTCTGTTTCTTCATCAGGGCAGGGGCTGAGGGGCGTTGTGGGAGCTCAGAAATGTGAGAATTTGGTTGTCATCAACACCTGCCTGCAACTGCAGCAGCACTGAGCACACCTGGAAGCTGCAGGAGCACGGGAATGGGATCTCAGGGGGGTTTGGGAAGAGCAGCAGGTTCATCCTCCAGCCCTGCCGTGGGTGAGGGGGGCAGTGCTGGGGGGCTTCTCCTGATGCCTCTGCCCTGGGCTGTTCCTGGCTGCAGGAACAACATTCCCTGGCTGACCCCTCGGGTGGGAGCTCAGGTTGCATCCTGGGTGCTTGGCTGGTGTCCATCAGCACTTCCCTGGATCTCTCAGCCCTGCTGGGATGTGTCCGTGATCCAAAGCACTCCTGGGTCACTTGTGCCCACTTGATGATGTTCTGTACGAGGAATGTCACCCTGGAATGGTTTGGCTTGGAAAAGGACCTTAAAACTCATCCAGTTCCATCCCCAGCACCTTCCACTGTCACAGCCTGGCCTTGGAGCCTTCCAGGGATGGGGCAGCCACAGGAAACTGGGAAAACAAGGAATAATTCTCCCTGATGGGGGGGCTTTGAGCAACAGCAGGCTGGAAAAGTGGGAATAAACAGGGAATGAAGGTGGAGCTGTGCCTTGCAGAGGATCCCAGCCATATGGAATGAGTTACCAGGGAAGGTGGCTGGAGCAGCGAGTGTGAGTCTGAGACATCTTGATTGCTTTCTGCAGGAAAGGATTGAAGAGTGGAGTGAAAAACCAGGGAAACGGGATTTAGAGCACATTACCACTTTAATTTAAAAGTGCCCAAAGCAAGGAAATTCAGATTTAAAGCTGCCAATCTCTGCCTGGCTGCTGCAGGTGTTGGGGCTGGGAGGACTCTGGGGTCTGTGTCCAGATGGGTCCTGGGGCCGTGAGGCCAATCCCAAAGTTTGGGTTTGTCCCAGGAGTGAGATCCTTTGATAGGTGTGTTCTGTGATAATTTTATTCTTTTAACAGAAATGGATTTTTCTTCCATAATCTGCCCCGTGTGCAGTGCCCTGGACACCTTCTCTGTGTGATGCCCTGAAAAGTGTTGCAGGGTCTGGGATGGGTCCCTCAGGAAGGGTTTTCTTCCCCCTTTTATCCTCCCAGTTTGGGAGCCCTTCCCAGGAGCTGCTCCCTCTGCTGCTCCTCATGTCATACACGAGCTTCTCAGGAGGAATTTCGGGGGAGTTTAGGGGAATTTAGGGAATTTTTGGGAAACCCGAGAGCATCTTTTCCGCTTGGGATTTGGGACTTGGCCGTGCCTCCCCTTGCTTTGCTTCCTGTAAACAACATTTCTCTCTATTTTTTTTTTTCCCAGTTCCCAATTTCCCTTTCTGTCAGCATGGCCCCCCCTCTTCCCAAATCCAGGCTCAGCCCCCTGAGCTGTTCAGGAGCATCCTCGGAAGTGGCTGCAGAACAGAGGAGTTGGGAACAGTTTTTGGCAGGCAGAGACTTAGGAAATAATTTCAGTCCTTTGCTGCTTCTAATCCACACAAGAGATGTTTTCCCCTTTTGCAGGAGGATAAAAGATCATTTCAAGTGACACTTTTAGGGGAAAAAACAGTGCAGAAAGAATTATAATAATCAAAAATTTTCCCCTGAAATTATCACAGTTTTTTCCCGTGGATTTGTCCATCTTTCTCCGAGATGTGTTTTCACAGAAAAAGGATCAATTCCTTCCAGATTATTTATGCATCACTTGATATTTAATATGTTTTTTAAAAGTTCTGGATTTTCTTGGCTGTTAAAAATTATGTCTTTTAACCCGCTGCAGCAAATCCTTTCGGAACCTTGTGGTTCGTGTGAAGCTCTTGGTGTTCCTTGTTTTGTTTTTTTGCTTGGAGCCTGTTAAAAGTGTCAGGACGTGGGTGGCATTTGAAAGGTTACTGGAAAGGGTGGGGCTGTGATTAGCTAAGAAGGGAGATGAACTTTCTGGCAAAAATAAGGAAGACTTTGAAGCAAACAGAATCTGGATGCCTGCAGAAAAACGGAATCAAATGAAAGTTGGAATCGGGGCGATCCCGAGTCGCGGAAGGGGGGAGCGGCAGAATCCAGCGGATGTAGATGTCAGCTCGGTGACAGGCGTGCCCTGATCCTGGGCATTACGGCCCTGAAATGGAGAATAATTATTCTAATTTGTTTTATTACATTAGCGTGGGTAGGAGGGAAGAAAGGGAGCTTTCTTCGCTGCCTTTCTCATTATTCCTCGGCGAGCACGGCGGGGCCAGCTCCCGGCTCCCGCGCCGGCCCTTCATGGGAATTTTTGGAAAATGATGTCTGCAATGTTCTGACCTTTGCCGTCCCAGCTGCAGCCTCCTCCTCTCTGCAGGGATCCCACACTTGACTCCTTAGCAACCTCCTTTGTGCCTCTGATCTCTCTCCATTCGTCTGTAATAGCCCTTGGCAGCGGGACTTGTTGTTCCTTGGTGGCTGGAAAAGGCAGGAGCCGCCGATGCCAAGGGGTTGGCAGAATCCCTTTCACCCACTGCTCGCAGCGCTGCCCTCAGAGCCCCCCAGATGCTGCTGGTGCCTTCTCAGAGGGGCTTTTTGGGGGATTTGATGGAGGGAAACAGCAGCAAATCGAAGGAAGCAAAGTCAACCCCAGGGAGTTCTCCTGCGAGGCTTTGTGGTTGTGGTGGCTCTGGTTTGGCTCTGGGCAGGTTCACCTGAGCTCGTGCAGGTTCACCTGAGCTCCTGCAGGTTCACCTGAGCTCCTGGGGCCACCTGAGAGCCCCTGTGTGCAGGAGGCAGCAGGCAGGTGGGGTTTGCTCACCTGGATCGTGGCAGGATCCTGGAGCGGTTTGGGGTGGAAAGGTCCCTCGTGGGCAGGGACACCTCCTGCTGTCCCAGGTCACTCCAAGCTCCATCCAGCCTGGCCGTGGACACTCACAGCGTTCTCAGGATGGTGGGGAGGTGCCAAGCTTGGAGCTGAACAGGGCTGGGAAGGGATGGGCAAGGTGCAGAGCCAAGCAGAGCCAGCTGAGGAGCACCAAGCTGTCCTTCCCTGGCTGAGGAATTGTAAACCGTGGGGTGGCTCGGGTTGGAGCAGACCTTCAAGCCCATCCTGCCGTGGGCAGGGTCACCTCCCACCATCCCAGATTGCTCCAAGCCCCCTCCAGGCTGTCCTCAAACCCTCCCAGGGATGGAGCATCCCGTGATTCCTCTCTTCTCATGGAAGGAGCAGCAGGAATCTGAATTCAGTGAGGTTGGTGGGAGCATCAGGTGCAGCTCTGGTTCTCACCTTTGGCTTTCACAGCAGAAGCTGTGCCCGTGTCACCTGTTCCCTGTGGGACATTCCCTGCAGAACAGAAAGCCTGGGATCCAGCTCATCCCTCCTGCACCACGGACCTCGATCCGTCAGCATGGAGGGAGGTGGGGAAACTCTGGGGTCCTGGGGCTCTGAGGGGGTTTTAGACCCCCAGCTGAAGTTGGTCTCCTTGGATTCCTCGGATTTAGGTTCTCCAGGAGCCTCTTCCAGCCCTGCCCCATCATCCTGAAATGGTTTTATTTTTAGGTTTCACCTTGGGAAGCTCCTTCCTCTCCCACACACTGGGGTCTAAATTTGTCTCAGAATACCCTGGTGAGGTTTGGCTTTCACAGAGATGGTGAAACCACTTTTCCTGTGGGTAGCAGAGGTGGGAAGTGCACGGAGCTGGGATTTTCCCTGGAAGCTTCCCTTATTTATAGCAGGAGCAAAATGAAAATCTGGAATTTAGTCGGGAGCTTTGGGTGGGTTTTTGCCCATCTTTTGTGCGGCAAAGACAAAGAAAGGTCTTTAAATTGATTCTAAATTTATAACGTGGGTGCCCCATTCCCCAGCCTTCCCTCTGGAGCTGGGATCAATAGGGAATTTTGCAGACATAGCTTGAGTCACCAAGCTTTTGCTCGGCTTCCCGTGCTATTGGCCTGTCTGTACCATTTTTTTCAGAATTAATTTTGGGCTGAAAAAGTCTCAAAGAAGTGCTTTGTTCCTCCTTGACACTCACTCCAGGGAAAAAAGAAAAAAAGAAAAAAAAAAAAAGGAGAAAAAGGAAAAAAAAAAAGCCGTGGAAAATCTGACATCTGCATTGTAGAGAAAAATCAATAGATAGGGAGGAATATAATTATCCCCCACTCCTGAAGGAATTTTTCAGATATTTTTTGGAACAGTGACTCATATGGGCTTAGGGCTTGAATGACATTTTAATTATTCTGGCTTTTTTTTGCTTTGAATCACCCAAGTCGAGCGGGCTGGAAGGGGCACAGTTGGGCACAGCCATCACGGGAAGATGAAAGGGCAGGATTTGGTGTTGGAGCTGAGCTCTTCCCTCCCTTCAGGTGGGGGCTGGATCTCTGATGGATCCCCCTGGATCCGATTTTCTGGCATCCTGTGAATATGGGAACTCTTCCCCTGCTTTGGGAATGTTTTATTCCATATTCCAGGGCAGGGCTGGTGTGGGGGCAAAGTGATGAAACCCAGGAATTTTATTATCCACCATTAAAGTAAATTTAAAAAAAAATCCTAAATATAATTTTCTTTGCCCTGCGAGAAACACTGCTGGATTTAATTCCCCTTAATTAATTAGGGGAGTTAGTTTGGGGTTTTCCAAGTCCAGCAGGTGCTGCATCTCCATCCTGCCCCGAGCTCCTTGGCCTTGCCCTGGAGGGAGCAAACCTGGCAGGGGAGGAGGAATTGAGCCCATATTTCATTCCGGACCTTAATTCAATCCAGGGGCAACGTTTTCTACTCCTCCTGCTGTAAATTCCTGTGACAAGGACCTCAAGTTCCCCCTTCCCAGGCCAGGAGCTCTCATTATCCCAAGGAGCCGGAGTGCCACCGGTGCCCGACCCCGTGTCCCTGCAGCCACCAGCCAGCAGTGGGAATTTAATAATCCTGGACTCAGAGCGAGGCCACGGAGGTGAAAGGGTCTCTGCTGGTTCACTTGGCCACCTGGTTGCTTGCCTTGAGCTCAGATTTAATTTGTATTCCTGAAAACGTCCCGGTTTCCGGGATGGGCAGAGCTGCCGTGGGGTGCCTGGTGCTCGGGGATCTTCCCAGCCTCAGCAGCTCCAGGATTCTGGGATTCTCCTTCTCCTTTCCTGCCTCTCCCCAGCAGAGCTGAAGCCTCAGCACACAGAGATTTTCTGTGCACGTTTCTTGGTCCAAATCCTTGGGAAAACTGGGAGCCTCAGGTGCCAGTGTGGGTGTGAAGTGGCCTCGGAGACAGCTCAGGGTAAAGCTGACTTGAAACCCCGTAGTGATGAGAGTGGGAGTTTTTTATGCTGCAAAACATCTTTGATATGAAGACTTTCCTGTTCGAAAGCTTTCTAGTAAACAGAAAGGGATGAACTGCCTGAGTGAGTCATTGCAGGGAAAATCAGGATTTTCAGAGCGCTGCTTTTCCCATCCTTGTTTTAATTGGAGGTTTAATTATCCCTGCTGGAATAATAGAGCTTGATAACAGCCCGGGGAAGGGAGGAGGGAAGGTCATCAAGATAACTGTCCTGTTTTAATATTCCAGCATTCCTGCACAGAGCTTCCTCAGTGTGAGCTGGCCCTGCCAGGCTGGAGCTGCAGCACATCCTGGGAGATGCTATCGCCGGATCCTGTAATTTCAGAAAAGCTTGGAGGGCAGGACAGCCGGGGAGGGGAGGATGGAGTGGCTGCTGACAGTGAGGGTGTCTTGTCCCTGCTGCAGAGGGATGGAGAGGATGTGCTGAGTAAATCCCTGGAGACAGAGCTGCTTTGCCATCCCAGAAATCCTGGGTGGTATCGCTTTGCATCCCTTTTCTGCCAGGCAGGAGTTCATAAACTCTGCTCTGCCCTGTGCTCTCAGCTGTCAGACAGACAGACAGACAGATATACAGCCCTGGGAACCGGTTATTTCCAAGGTCTGGACTGTTTTGGAGGGTCTCTAACCGGAATTTTGAATTTCTTTTGAGCTGCAAGCGTGTTAAACTTTATTTAATGCTGCAAGGGAGGATTTGTTTTAGCGTGAGCAGGGAGGTTGGAGCAGAGGAGCCTCTGTGGTCTCTCCCAACCTGTTCCAATTCTGGGAATTTAGGTGGAATTCATAAATGCTGGAATCTCCTCCTCTGAGCTCAGATTTTAGCCCTGGAAGGTCGCTGATCCCTTCCCTGCTGCAAATGTCAGGGAGCCTCAGGATGCTCCCAGAAACTCCCAGGGTTTTTCTCCTGGGGAAGGCAGGACCATCACAATCAGGGCAATGTCAGAGGCAGGCAAATACCCCCTAATTGTATGCAGATGACAGAGCTGCTTCAGCCTTTTGACTAGTGAAGCTTTCCTCAATTTGGGATATTGTGATCCTAATCAGGGACCTCTCCCGGACATCAAAGCCAGCCTTGATTGCTCAGCTTCCTGCTCCAGCCCATCCCTGCCCAGGTGTCTTTCCTGCTCTGGCCGACTGATTCCTTTCTGCTCTTCATCTCTGAGGCAAAGAAATTCAATCCCAGTATTGCTGCCAGCCCTGCAATGGACCCAGTGATTTGGAAATGTCCCCTCTCGTTGTTCTGAAGTCCCAGGGCAGGGGATACCTGCTGGTCCAGCCTCTAACCTGAGGTGGGGCAGAGCTGTCAGCAGTGCAGCCAGCTGTGTTTGGGGCTGGCCGCTTCCTTCCCCTGCCCCTCTTTTGTTTCTCTAATTGTTTTAATTGCATCTCTGTGTCCAGCTCCGTGTCCCCATCCCTGCTCCGTGTCCCCAGCCCCAGCTCTGTGGCTCTGCTCCCTTTTCCGCAGGCAGCAGAGGTGGCTTTGCCCGAGGGAAACTGTTGGGTTTGGATGTTAAAATCGTGAATCTTGCTGGCTTTTGTCTGTCATCCCAGGGACAGAGCCCGGTTTTTCCTATTGCTGCTTCCCAGGGATGCTGGAAGCGATGCCAGGAGCCCCGGGCTGCTCAGACCTGAGCAAAGGCTCAGTTGTGCCTGAGGCTTCTTCCTGGAAGGGGAATTTGGCATATTCCACAAGGATTTATGTCAGATTTTCAGTAACCAGGCAGTGGAATGAGTCAGATCCATTGTGTTCCCTTGGGAACCACAGCTGGGCCCGGGCTGTGGATGTGCCGTGGGTCTCATTCAACCCCTGCAGTTTAACCACAGAAGTTGGCACCTTGAGACACAAAACAAAGTAAAATAAAATAATTGTGACAGTATTTTTGCCCTTTTTTCCCTCAGGGGCTGATTAAAATCCGAGGAGATCGCTGCTGGAGAGAGTTAACTTGCATGGATTATCACTACGAGGTGAGTGATGTGCACACTAAACCTCATCTCTCTTGTCTGCTTTTCTTTTGTAAAATAATTTCCCCCAGCCTTTCCTCTCCTGCCAGGCAGCTCTCCGTGTTTTCCCTCTTCATCCCAGCCTCTGGCACTCAGGCTGTGTCCCTGTGCCAGCTGGGTGATGCTGTTTTTCCCAACCACAGTCCTAAAAGTCCAGTTTCTCTCCTTCCCTCCCCTCCCCATCGTGGATCCAGGAGCAAACCTGAGCCTCCACCGAGAGCTTCCACTGTAAATCTGCTGCTGGGCAGGGGAAGGAGAAAACAGAAAGCAGGTTTTTGTGGTGCTGTTCCTGCTTACAGCCCCAAAAAGTGACCATTTGACAGAATCAGAGCATCCCTGTGCTCTCCAACGTGCAGAGCAGATCCTTGGCAGTTCAGACCTCCGTGGGTTTATCTTTTTGACATCTGTTGCAGTGATTATGTTGCATTTCAATTATAAATTGGGGGGTTTTGCTGGCTCTGGGTTCATCTCCTCTCTGGTTCCAGAGGCAAAATTGGCTCCCCTTCTCTCCTCACCTCTATTTTTGCATTTGAGTTTTATATAAATGGTGGTAGAAAGGAAAATGCTGCATCCAGCGATGATCCCAGGGTGAGAAGCTCGGGGTTGGTGAAGGGAATGGTCCTGAAGGAATGTTCCCTTCCCTGGATTCACCTCACAGCCACTGCAAGTGGCCCAGGGTGTTTTAATGTCTCTGCCCTGGAATCTGTGGCCATCAAACATTTGGGAATACAAGTCTGATGAGGAGGAGCTGGGAAGGGGCTCAGCCTGGAGAAAAGGGGGGATCAGGGGGAATTTCTGGCTCTGCACAGCTCCTGCCAGGAGGGGACAGCTGGGGGGTCAGGCTCTGCTCCAGGGAACAGGGACAGGAGCAGAGGGAACGGCCTCAGGCTGGGCCAGGGAGGTTTAGATTGGATATTTGGGGGAAATTCCTTCCCTGAAAGGGTGGTCAGGCATTGGAAGGGCTGCCCAGGGCAGTGGTGGAGTCCCCATCCCTGGAGGTGACCAAAACCCACGTGGATGTGGCACTTGAGGACGTGGTGACGAACGTGGCTGGTGCTGCTGTTGTTGGTGATCTTAAAGGGCTTTTCCAACTTTAACAATTCCATAACTTTATGAAATAAGATTTTGCAGGTCCAAAAAGCTCTCGTTTGCTTTCTCAGCTTTAAATCTCCTTTTGTGTGTCACTCTCATTTACTTGCTCTGGGGTTTCCCCCTCGGTGTGGGGCTGGGCCTGTGCAAAAGCTGCTGCTCCTTGGCTCTCACACTGCACCAAGGATCCAACTTCATCCCCAGCAAAACCTGGGATGAAAAGCCCCTTCAGTGCTGAGTTCTGATCCTGAGCGTGGGGGTGGCTGCAGTAAATTATCCCCTTTTCCAGGCACCTGGCAGCACTTGGGGAGAATGCAGCTCCGAGCCAGCCCCCGGCCGGCTCCAGCGCTGACCCCAGCCCACAACAATCAGCCCCAATAATCCCAGAGCTCCCAAATCAATCCCAGCATCAGTGCTGGAGCCCAGAGGGATAATTGGGACCATTCCTGTCAGATCCATAAGGCAGGATCCCCAGCCTGTGCAAGTAATTGGGACCAGGGGCAGGGGGCAGATCTCGTTATCAATATCAATTATTTTAATCCCCACAAAAGAGGCTGCTAGAAAAGGCAAATGAAAGAGGCCAAACTTTGTCCACCAGCAATAATGGAACAAAAATACCTAAAGGCTGGGATTCACCTGCTGGTTCCAGCCAGAGGAGGGAGAAAAGGGGGCAGCTGAAAGTACCTCTGGGAGGGAGGGAGGGAGCTGGGAATCTGCTCGTAATTAGGATGATAAAAGTGGGGATTGGAGCAGGCTGGGGATGGATTTGGGCCAGATGGGTTGTGCTGAGATGTATGTTGGCCACCCCAGCTCTCCTGCTCCAGCACGAGCTGCATCCAAGATCTACATGGGCTCCTGTGCCAAGAGAATTAATGGAAACACATGGCCTCCATCCCTGCCTGGGCTATTTATTTGTAGTAGGACCTGCAGCTCTGCCCGTGGAAAAGAACATTTCCACTTTGGTCAGGAATTGTAGATGGGACAGTCCAGTGGTGTTATGGTGAAATGGGTCGTTTTCCCTTCCTCCTTCCCTTCTGGGGAGCAGGGCCTTCATCCCAGCCCTGCCGGGGCTCTGCCCCTCACTGAGGGCTCTCTGTGTCATTTGGAGAGGGGAGTGGCATGCTTGGCTCAGGAGAGGGATTTTCCTACCAGCCTGAGCCTCCTGGGTCCCTCAGGAGGAGATGGGCTCCAGGAATTCTGGATTCTCTCTGTGGGAGAGAATTCAGGCTCTGCTGGAGCTGGAGAAGACTTTGCTCAGCACCAGGCACAGCTTTGGCACCTGGAAACTGCCTGGGCTGAGGCTCAGGGGATTAATGGTGCCTGTGGGTGCCAGGAGCCCCAAACTCTAATCCCAGCTTGGCAAGACACCACCAGCAGGGAATTTCACCTCCTTTTCCCTGGATTTCTGTGCTGTCCAGGCCAGGGGCTCCAAGGTGAGCACGTGGGTTGCCCCTGGAGTGGCTGTGGGATGGGATCCCAATCCAAATGGACACACCTGGCAGGAGAAGTCCTGGAATCTGCCATCCCATGTGTGTTTATGTGTCCCTTTTTGGGGTTGCTGTTGTTTCACTGTGGTTAGAGGGCTCTTTGCCCTGCAAGAAATGCCAGGAAAAAGGAGTTTTCCCTCAGTGGGAGCTGTTCCTGGTGCAGCCGCTGCAGGGAGAAGCTGCTCTGGGTCTCAGGTCTGCTTGGCATCAGGATTATTCAGATTGGTCTGCTTGGCATCAGGATTATTCAGATTTGCCTGCTGTGGACACCCGGCTTGACAGATCCACAAGCCAGGATTGCAGGCTGGAGCTGGAATTCTGCTTCCACTGGAGCCTCTGGCATGGATCCCACAGTGCTGGGACATCCATCCCACCTGCCAGGGGAGGCAGAGGCAGCCTCAGGTCCCTGCCTGTGCGAGGGGGAACGTGGCTGAGCGTGTCCCCCTGTCCCTGCCTGCCCCACAGGGATCATTCCCAGAGCCCAGCAGCTCCATCCCGCTGGCACTCTGTGGAAAATCTGCCTTGGAAGGTTCTGAGCCGCTCCAGGCTGTTTCTGGAGCTCACAGGACATCTCCCAGGTGGGCTGGAGCAGCTTTCCAACCCCTCTTAGGAGGCACCAGGTCTGAGTTGGGATGGGGATGGGGATGGAGCAGCCACTCCCTCACCATTGCCTTGTTCCAGGCTCTGTCTGGGGGCACAGCCTGGCACAGGCACAGCCGAGCAAATCCCTCGGGTGAGAGCCAGGCTGGAAAATCCCACAGCCCTGCAGCTCCCAGCCCTGCCCAGCTCCCTGTGCCCAGATCTCCTGGCACGGAGCAGCTCTGGTGGCACAGGGACATTTCTGATCCCAGCCACTCCAGAAGGAGCCTTTGGATGCCGGTGGAGGTTTTGGCAGAGCAGTTGAGATAACCAAAGGGGTTTTGGGATGGGCAGGTCCTGCCTGGTCTGGTCTCTCCTGTCCCACCAGGGAGGTGCTCGGGGTGGGATGCAATCCACTGATGCATTTTTCCTACTGGCTGCCAAACTGCTGCTGCTGCTTTTTAATTCCAGACAGATATCTTGGAAAATTCAGCCACCAGCTGGTGGGAACAGCTGTGGGAGCAGCTGCTGGGGCAGGAGCCCTGCTGGGCACCGAGTCCACGCCAAGCTGCTGGACACAGCCATGGGGACCTCACTGGCCTGTCCGAGGAAAGGAGGGACGTGGGGGGAATGGAGCCCCAGGAGGGCCTGAGGGGGCTGGGAAGGGGCTCAGCCTGGAGAAAAGGGGGATCAGGGGAGACCCTGTGGCTCTGCACAGCTCCTGCCAGGAGGGGACAGCCGAGGGTGTCAGGCTCTGCTCCAGGGAACAGGGACAGGAGCAGAGGGAATGGCCTCAGGTTGGGCCAGGGAGGTTTAGATTGGATATTTGGGGGAAATTCCTTCCCTAAAAGGGTGGTCAGGCATTGGAAGGGCTGCTCAGGGCAGAGGTGGATTCTCTATCCCTGGAGGTGACCAAAACCCACGTGGATGTGGCACTTGAGGACATGGGCCAGCGGTGACTCTGGTGGTGCTGGGAATGGCTGGACTTGATTTCCTTAAAGGTCTTTTCCAACCTGAATTGATTTTGAGGCAAAAGGATGAAGGGAAAGCAAAACTGAACCCCACACCTGGAGCAACAGTCTTGGTCAGAGCTGGAAGTGAATCCAGGGTTTGCTTCCCTGCAGCAGCTCGGGGTGGGTTGGTCACCACAAAGCAGCCAGGCCTGGAGGATTTCACTGAACTCTGCTGAATCCCTGCCCGTTTTAGCTCCAAAAGTGTCACCGCTGCTTCGCCCTGTCCCCAAAACCCTGCACAGCCACAGAGGCCACTCCTGACGGGGACAAATTGTCCCTAACTGCTGTGGAAGTGCTGTTCCCAAGCAGAGGCTGTCAGCCAGAGCCCCAGCTCCTGGAGAAGCTCTGGATGAAGCACAATGGCTTTTGTGCCTAATTAGGCCTTGCTGACTGATAGCTGTGCTGATAAGGGCGATAAGGAAGCTCAAACTGCTCCTTAACTGCCTCTTCATTCCTTTTCTCCCTCCTCTCCCCTGGATTAGACCTCGTTAAGCTTTTCATCCAGCTTTTTCCGAGCCATTATGAAACGAAAAGTAAATAATATTTAGCAATCTGTTGGGATGAATCAGAAAATGAGCTGCTTTTATGAGCCCGGATGGCTCAGGGTGGGCTTCGTTCCAACAGTTTGCATGGCTGGAAGGGAAAATGTTCCTAGCAGGGAAAGCAGGTGCTCAGATTTCGTGCTGAAAATCCTGAAGTTGCAAATTCAGACGAGGGAAGTGGTGCTGAATTAAACAGAAAACAGTAATTATTAAAGGAAGCCGCCATGTAAATCATTTTGGGGATCTTTTTTGTTGGTAATATTAATAATTATATTATAAAATATTTATGGAGCATGCTAAGTTTACAGTGCTTGGATCTGTGCCGGGGCCTCAGCACCCTCGCAGGGAAGGATTCCTTCCTAAATTTAATTAAATGCAGAAAAATTTGTGTCTCTGCTCCTTCCCTTGTGCAGGGTGTGAACTTGCAGGCTTTTGCTGGTGGATTTTGCTGGTTCCAGCTCAGGGCTGGCACAAGAGGCAGCCTGGATGTGGGAGATTGCCCAGGTTTGCCCAAAAGTGATTTTTGAAGGGTTGGTGGAAGGGCAGCAGCCCCTGCCTGCAGGGCTCAGGCTGAGCTGCACACGTGGCTGTGAGCTCAGGGCCACTTCTGAGAACTGACCATGGGATTTGGAACCTGGAACAGGAAAATCCATCCTCTGGAAGCTGCGTTTCCATGAAAACAGGAGGGAGATGAGCCGTGCTCCATCTCTGCCCTCGTGGGACAGCTCTGTGCAGGAACCAAAGCTGCTGCTGCTGAGTTCTGGGTAAGGAGAGCAAGGAGGGAACAAAGTTCTGCCCATGGAGGGCTGCAAATGCAGTTTATTTCCATCTCCTGGGGCAGAAGCAAGCTGCTCTTCGAGTCAAGGTGACTGATACCAAAGGAAGAACACTCTGGTGCTCAGCTGTATTTTTTTTTTCCTTCCCATTTGGTCAGAAGTTTTGAGAGCTGACCTTTCCAGAGGCAGAATTGCAAAACCACTTGTCCTTATTCCCATATCTCAAAGGGCTGCTTTGGGGGGATTGAAAACTGAGGATTTGGGGCTCTCTGCTGGGTTTTGGGGAGTTCCATGAGGCTGGAGGAAGGGCCAAGGGCTGAGCTGGCCTGGGAGCGAGGAAATAATGAGATCCATCATAGGGTAAGTGCTTGCAGCAGTAATATTGGCAGATAAATGTCAGCAGGACATCAAAAGCTTTTTAGGCTGTATCTGGACTTTGTATGGGGCTCTGCAAGGAGAGCTTGATCCCAGAGAGCTTTCCAGAGGAATCCCTGACGTGGATTCAAGGGATCTTTGAGTGCAGTTTGCAGGAGAGGTTTGTTATTCCCAGGGCTGGGCTGGCTCTGCTCTTCTGAAGGTGCCCATCACTTAAAAAAAGAGGGAGCAAATGCTTTAGAAGTGGGGTTTGGGCCTGGCTGGGAGGATCTGCCGTGCTGGGTTTGCACAGGTCAGGTTTTCTGGCAGAGATTCGGGGATATCACTTCCAGCTGAGCCCTTCTGGGAAGGAGCTCTGGATTCCCAGGGTTTGGAAGTGCTGCGGAAAATGAGGGCTGAGCTCTCCGAGCCCTGAATTCCCAGAAGTGAAACCATCCTGGTGGATTGCAGTTTGAGGAGACAGAATGATAAATACTGGCAGCGATGCCCAGTTAGGCCGGGTTTAAAAAGTGGGAAGGAATTCCGGGGCTTGTGCCCTCCCAGGACGTGCCGGAAGGACGAGGGTGATTGATAACGCTGGCCTGAGGCAGAACAAAAGCAGATTTATGCAGGGATGAGGTGGGGGATGTTTTATTCCAAGCAGAGCAGGCAGGGAAGCAGCTTTCCAGAGGCACATCCTGGTGGGAGCAGGGCTTTGCTGGAGCAGGATCTGCCTCGTGCTCCCCGAGCACCGGACGCGGCTCACGGGTGGGAAGTGGAGTCCCAACACCCCAAAATCAGCATCAGTTTTGTGTCCAGGGGGACCAGGATGCTGGCAGGGAATTCAGGAGAAAGGGGGAGGAGTGTCTGGTCAGGGAATTGATCAAAATAAAAAGTGGAGCTGCAAATCAGCATCAGAAAAGAGCAGTCCTCTGGATTGAGGAAGCCACAGCCTGCTGGAGAAAATGGGATGGAGGCAGGTGCTGAGGGAGAAACTTCCCAAAGGAGAATCAGGAGCTTCTCCATGGAGTGCCAGGACACAGGGAAGGGCTGCCCACTGCCAGAGAGCAGGGTTAGATGGGTGTTGGGAAGGAATTCCTGGCTGTGAGGGCGGGGAGGGGCTGGGATGGAATTCCCTGAGAAGCTGTGGCTGCTCCTGGATCCTTGGAAGTGTCCAAGGCCAGGCTGGAGCAGCCTGGGACAGTGGAAGTTGTCCCTGCCCATGGCAGGGGTGGCATTGGAGGAGCTGTAAGGTCCCTTCCAACCCAAACCATTCTGGAATTCCAAGTAAATTCTAAGTTCAGTGATGATCCCACCCAGACACGGCTTCCACGGGCAGTGGAGCACCAGGATTGGGGCAGGATTTCATTTCTCTCTTTGCTGCAGTTCAGATCTGCTTTTCTCTCTGTGATTCTTCACCAAAAGCATCTGTATTTACCCAAAAACACCTTCTGGGCTCCCCCCTTTGCCACTGGAGCAGGTGGGTGGCACCTGCCCCCGGTTCCCTCAGCTTTCCACGATTCCCAGCAGGACCAGGATAAACCAGTGAAGGTTTCATGGACATTTCCCCCCCAGGGAGCTTTGTGTGGTGAGGGTTTGGGCTGTGGGATCAGCAGCAGAGCTGTCAGTCACACTGCTTTGGGAATATGCCAGTCCCCTTTCCAGCAGTAACACAATTCCTCTTCCTGGATTCTTTGCTGTTTTTCTTACGGATTTGTTTTAAGCCTGGTGAAAGCTTCCTGTACACCTATTGGATTTCATCTCTTCCTCACACTCTCCCACTGTTCCCAACTCGTTTGCAGACCACCCAGGACCCTCCTCAGTTCCCTTAAATGTTCCCTTTTCCTCCCCCCTCCACGCATTTGGTCTGATTCAATCCTAATCGGATTAATCCTCGCCACAGCCACTCCAGCAGCTCTCCCTGCTCTGCCCCTGCTCCTGGCTCCTCCAGGGGCAGGAATGTTGGATCCCATGGCATCCCTGAGCTCCCAGGGCTGCTCCTGGAACGTGCAGGGCCCAGGAGGTTTGGCAGCTCAGAAGAGAGCACAGGCAAGGCTCTGGTAATTATTGAAATGATGGATTTCTGAGCCTGTTAATGGGGTGTTTTAAAAATGTGCAAAGAGAAGGAAGATGACAAATTTTGATGCTTTCTGGAAGACAGGAATGAGAGGGGGAAGTGGCAGAAGAGCATTTTCCAGTCTTTGGAGGTAACGTGGAATGGTTGGAAGGGACCTTAAAGCCCGTTCAGCTCCAAACCCCTTCCACAATCCCAGGGTGCTCCAGCCTGGCCTTGGACACTTCCAGGGATCCAGGGGCAGCCACAGCGTCTCTGGGAATCCGGGATCTCCCCACCCTCTCAGGGAAGGTCTTTTCCCAGGTCTGGTTTTCCTGGTGCTTTAGGGAGCAGAAAGGCCCAGGGGCCTCCTGGGGTGGTGTTGGCAGCTCCTTGATTTCTACGAAGGTGTCTTGGTCCTCATCCTCCAGTCTGGTGTCTTGGGGCCTCCAGACCTTGCCCAGAGCCCTCATCCCAGTGAATCCACCTCTGGATTCTCCCAATGAGAACCTCTGGATCCACCTCTGGATTCTCCCAATGCTCAGAACTAGTCCCCATGGCCACAAGTAGAGCCATTTCCTCTCACCCTTTCTGGCACATGAAATAATCTCTTTCCTGGTCTCCTCCTCAGTGGCTGCAGTTTAAGGAGAGTTGTTTTTCCCATCCATTCCCACTTTTCTCAGTGTTTGTAGGGAATTTTCCCTCATTCCCAGTCCCTTGCCTCAGTTCTGCTGGAGGAGCTGCATTCCCAGTGGTGGCCAGGGGTGCACATCCCTCCTTTTCCTCCTCCTCCAGTCTCTTTTTGGGATTTTCTTTTGGGAATAAGTGTAATGACCAATCCCAGTTCTCCGGGTAACATTCCTGGTGCAGATTCCAGAGGAGCTGTGGCTGTCCCTGGATCCCTGGAAGTGTCCAAGGCCAGACTGGAGCTTGGAACAGCCTGGGACAGTGGAAGGTGTTGGGGCTGGAACTGGAGGAGTTTAAGGCCCCTTCCAAACCATTCCATGATAATATTTTTTTATTGTGCACCAAAGGATTTAAGCTCAGCTGGAATTTTTATTCCCCCTGAATGAAACAGGGCCAGGCCAGGAGAAAATCCCACCATGGGCAGAACTTTAAAAACAGCTGAGCCCTTCCCTTTATCTGCATGGCTCCAATTCCCAGGTAATTTCTGCCATACAGTTCCCATATTTCTGCACACAATTCCCTGTGGTTTCAGCCTCTCCCTGTGGGACAGAGATTGACTGGAAGTGCAGCTCACGGGTTGTGTCACTTCAGTGATCAGCTCAGATGGCCCGAGCCAATTCCCAGGCACGTCTCCTTCCTTCCCAGAGATCGGGAAGAATCCCACGTATTTCTCCAGGTTTTTTCCACCTTCTGAGTACTCCAGCTCTCACAGCAAGCCCTTGTAGCTCTGGAAAAAGAACAATCCAGGGCTGGGGGGTGCAGGAATGAGTTAATTTGAAGTCTCTGCCGTGGTGTTTTGCTCCAAAGTCGTGTGCGCCAAACTGACCTTTAATCTTGGAATATAAATCACTTTCCAGTCCTATTATTTCTAAAATCCTACAGGCTCGGGAATGCACAAAAGAAGCCTTTGTCTCTTATTAATTTAATTTATAGGTTAAAGTTTCAAATCAGTGGCAAGCACAAGCTGATTTACTGTGCACTGCAGGAATTGCTGTTCTGGGAAGCGCAGCGTTTGCTCCGCTGCCTCCGAACGGGGATGTGTAATTAGGAGCTTCTGTAATTAGATATAATGTCAGATAATTTGCTTATCGTTTTTGGAATGCATTCTCCAGAAAAGCTGGGAGGGGATCTCAGGGTGGATTAGCTCTTTCAAGCCTAAAAACTCCCCAGATCAGTAAAATCGTGTGTGGAACCATCCAATCATCTCCTGTATGATGTCATTTGTGCTGCAACAAAAACCAGCCACTTTGGGGATAAAATTCACAGAAAAGCAGGGGGAGCCTTTTCCCACCAGTTTAAAACAGGGCACCCTTTCCTGTTTGTTTTGGTTTTGTTTTGGGGTTTTTTTAATTTGGATTTTTTAATTATTTTGAAGCTGTGAAATCCCTGTGTGGAGTCACATTGGTTTCTCTTCCCAGCCTTAGGAGTATTCCCATTTTCAGACCCATTTCTTCCACTTCCTGGGATTTCTAGTTATGGAACTTTATAGCCAAGTATTTTAGTCTGCCTCCAGATAGCTCAAGACAAAGAAATAAAACTTTTTCCTAACCCTGCTGTCATTCCCCATTCCCATTCCAGGGGAAAAGCTTTGACTCCTCCAAGCTCTCTGCAGAGGCTTTTCCCTCTTGACCAATTTACACGGAAAACAGGGATTGTGACTTGCTGCCCTTGCCAAGACCATGGAAATATCTGTATTAAAAATGGCATTTCTCTTCCTCCTGCCCAGGAATTCACTGATCTGTGTTTTCCAAGGATCAGATCCTTCCTGTTCCCTCTCAGCCTCAGTGGAAGGGCTTTTCTGGCCTCAGCATTAACCAGGACACGTGACAGGACTGAGCTGGGTCATGTCCAGTTAGCCAAGGACAAGACTGGATTTCCCACTGCCATCTTGGGTCCCTCTGAGTGGAGCACGGGCTGGGCAGTGTCTGCAGTCCATCCATGGATTTAGGGACTCTGGGATGAGGCGGGCGAGTGCCCATCTGTCCCCAGAGCTGCCCTGGCCAAGCTGGGGTTTCCCATCAGCTGCTGAGGGCATGGAATTAAAGCTTGGTGGGGCCAAGCAAGGGACTTGGAATTAAAGCTTGATAGGACCAAGCAAGGGACTTGGAATTAAAGCTTGGTGGGCCAAGCAAGGGATTTGGAATTAAAGTTTGGTGGGCCAAGCAAGGGATTCAGAATTAAAGCTTGGTAGGAGCAGGATTTCTTGTCCCAGAGCCAGTGAGTTCCCTGAACTCCCCTAAGAAAGGAGAGCTCCTGGGGTCCTGCTGCTGGTTCTGCTCTTCTCCCAGTGCAATATTCCACACCCCTGGCGAATTGGGACCGAAATCCCTTCTCCACCCCTCTCCTCCCTCAGGAATCTCTCTGCTTTTATAACTCAAGGGTGTCAGCCCCCCCTGCTCATGCAGAGGAGAGAGTGGGGAGTCCTCAACCAGCAACTGCTGGAGCCCCTAAAGGTCCTGCAAGGCCACACTGAGGTCACCCCAGAGCTTCTCCTCTCCAGGTGAGCACCCCCAGCTCTCCCAGCAGAGCTGCTCCATCCCTCTGATCATCCTGGAGCCTCCTCTGGACTGGCTCCAGCAGCTCCAGGTCCTTCCCCGTGCAGGTGGGGTCTCACCTGAGCAGGGCAGAGGGGCAAAACCCCCTCCCTGATCAGTGTCACCTGCTGAAGGAGCAGCAGCGTCCCCATGGAGGTGGCCCTGCTCCACATGGGATCCATCAGATCCTAAATCCTTAGGGCAGGAGTTGCCATGAGCAGTTTGTGAGCAGCCCACGGTGGAAATCATGGGATGTGTTATCCTTGGCCCTGAGGAGAAGAGGGGAATGTTTTAATTCCAGGAGTTAATTACAATTTGAGCAGCCTGTGGGAGCTTGGCAGGTGATGTGAGACCCCGTCCTGCTCTGATCTCAGCTGAAGGACTGGGAACAGCAGCACAGATGTGGGAATCCAACAGCAGCAGGAACGGGCTGGGAATGTTTCTGGGCTCTTTGTGTTGCTCTTTAATGATTCTTAGTGTAGGTGCCTCACTTTTAAGTTGCTAAAAATCATCACCAAGGGTTTTTCCAGCAGCTCCACCAGGAGTTTCCCGTGGGCAGGGAGCAGGCTGGATCCTGAGGTCTCCAGGTGCCTTCCCTTCCCTCTCCCTCAGCTCTTGTGTTGGTAAACAGGGCTGATGGACACTTCCCTCCCTTTGAGCAGTGAACCTGAACTCTCGGAGTGCACAGGGATTGACAGGAGGGCCCGGGAGCCAAGGGCAGCTCCGGGAGCTCTGTGCTGTGCCAGGAGAAGGGGAAGGGTAATTTAGGCCCAGCTATCAAAGGCGGGTCTCAGAGCCAGTCAAACCTGACTTTCCTCATTAAACTTTGGGTTTGTGCTGCAGACAGGAACTGGATTTGGGACTTGCAGAGATTAAAGTTCAGGCGCTGGTGCCTCTCCAGATTCCTGCACCCCATGGGCAGGGACACCTTCCACTGTCCCAGGTGGCTCCAAGCCCCTTCCAGCCTGGCCTTGGGCACTGCCAGGGATCCAGGGGCAGCCCCAGCTGCTCTGGGAATCTGTGCCAGGGCCTGCCCACCCTCCCAGGGATGAATTCCTGCCCAATATCCCATCTATCCCTGCCCTCTGGAAGTTTAAACCCCTTTATCCCTGGCTTTGCCCTGTTTAGTGTCTGTATTTGTAGCCTGGAGGAATTTTTGGGTCTTGCTCTCCTTCCAGGCTGGGAGGACTGAACAGTGACCCAGGGGAGCAGGGATTTCCTTCACTCCTGGCTCAGCCATCTCCTGTTTATCCTCCAGGGATGAATCCAGGTTTCCTGTCCTGTGCTCCTGCCAGGCTGCAGCATCTCCCTCCCAGACCCCTTTTTTGGGCAAGAATCCAGGGTTTTAGTGGGGTTGCCTCAGCATCACCCGTGGAGTGGGTTTAACTGCCAGGCAGGGTGTCCCTAACTTCTCCTGGGTGTCTGATGTTTCTTCTCCTGCAGGATTTATCTGTCACCTGCACAGGGCTGGGAGTTTCTGGGAGAGCCCTCTGGAATTCCTGGCTGTTCCTCTGGCACTTTGGTTCCATTTGCACCCCGGAGTGAAGGAAAAGTTCCCTTTAGGATAGGACAGGATGGGTTACACACTCTCCTCCATGGAGGAACACAGGGCTGCCTGTTACAGGGATAAAGCTTGGGAGGTGATACAGACAGGGGAATTTTGGGATGCATTTCAGGATCCATTTCACATTTTAGGGGTGTGTGAACAGCACTAAGAGCATTGCAATAGAACAGGACACAAACTCTCCTGAAATACTGGGAATTCAGGGATAAATGGGATGATAAATCCCAGGAATCTGGCTGCAGTGGTGTTTGCAGGGAGCCAGTGGGGTCAGGGGGTCACTGCTGCCCCGGGGCCTGGGAGCAGCTCTGCCCCTGCTCCAGAGGCTGCACGGATTCTCCACTTCCATGGAATCTCTCTCTGCTGATCTCAGTTCACATCTCTGCTCCACATTCAGGGTTTTTTGTGCTGCTGGTTAAAGGTGGTGACCAAAACAGGGTGAAATCCCTTTGGTTTTCCCTTTTGGTTTCTCCCAGATCCTCCTGGAGAATTTTAGGCTTGCCTTTCCCTGAGTTGTCCCAGGAGCTCCTTGGCACATCCAGGAGCCTTTTATTGCATTTCTGGCCCCATTCCCTGCAGTGATGGAGCCAATCCCTGTGGTTTTTGTGGCAGGAGAGCCCTTTGAAGGGTGTGCTGTGACATTCCTGGACTAAACCCCTCTATATCCATTCTCTGATGTATTTCCCTGGAGATTTTTAGTCCATCTCCTTTTTTAGGGCCTGCTGGAGATTCCAGGCAGGAATTTTTATCCTGGAATAGTGGATGAAATCATTTAAATTTATTTCTCCTGCTGTAACAGAAGAGCTGCCTCTGATCCCAAAAAACAGAGATTTGACTTTTTTAGGTCTCCTCCTTTTCCCACTCTGATCCTTCCTTCATCCTTGGACCTCATTGCCACTTCCTAAGTCCTGGTTTCCTGAGGATGATCCCCACTTTTCCAGCTGACAGATTTGAGCCCAAGGTGATGCCAGACCACGAGTTTCTGTCCTGCAGTTTGTGCCCTGGCTTGGGAAAGGGGAATAAGGACAATCAAATCCCAGGAGCTGGGTTTGGGTGTGGAACCAGGAGGCTCCACAATGCCTGATGTGGTCATGAAGGTGCCAGCCCATGGGAATATTGGATTTTTATCCAAATATTTTACTTCTAGCCAAAATTTGCTCTCCTAAAAGCATCTTGGGAAGAATTCCTTGCTGGGAATTTTCTTCATGCCAGGCCTGAGCTTGGCATGGGGGTGTCAGAGTTACAGGTGTCAGTGGGCAGTAATTAACTCATCATTTAATATTCCACATTTTTAATGGTTTTATGGCTTTGGAGAGCCCAAAACCCTTAAAAGCCACCCAGAGCTCCTGGATTCCTGATTTTTGTCATTGTAACCCATTAGGAAAACTTGCTGCAGGATTTGCTTCACCTGTTGAAAGAATTTATTGTAGAAGATATTGAGAGCTTTGTCCTGTTTGGTTTACAGATTTCATGGGATAAATCACATCCACGTTCCAGGACCACGGATGTGTGGCTGTGACAGCAGCTGGTTTTGATAAACTCCAAAATGTCCCTCTCAAGTAAACGAAGCACAAATTTCACCGAGCAATTCCACATCGGCCTTTTCATTCCCTTCCCTCCCCTCCAAGCTCGAATTTGATTTTATTGCTCGAGATTTAGCAGAAATTTAATACTTTATCTCCTTCTGAACCATCCCTCCCGGGCCCAGCATTCCTCTGGCTGGATTTGGGGTTCCAAGCATGGCTGATGTTTTGCCAAATTGAAGTTGCTCCGTGCCCGAGTTTCAGGGATGGTTTAAACTTTTGAAGTTTGCCCAGAAATGTGCTTTATGTTGAGTTGTCTGGCAGGAGAGGCCTCTCCTTTTCCATTTCTCATTTTTTGGAGAGCCCAAAAACATCAGGAGTTGCTCCTCTCCCCAAATTCCAGGCCGGGCCTGCAGCAGGATCTGCTCATTCCGTAGGGATCCAAGGCTTATCTTCATGGAAGGAAAGGAATTCCGAGGCTCTTTGTGGTTCCCAGCTGAGCAGTGGGCTTGGGGTGTTCCCCCCTTTTCCAATGACAGGAATTCCATCAGCAGCTCTGGCGTCGTGAACCCTCCCATGTGGGAGAGCTGTGACAGTCCAGGGCAGGGTTTTTGTGGATGTTGGTTCACAAAATCTCAGGAGCGTGGGGTTGAAACCAAATCTGTGCTGCTGGAGAGGGAAAACCTGGCACAGGGCTTGGAGGGGGTGTGGGGTGGCTGAAACCCCAGAAATGCTGAGGTGCCACGGAGCTGGTGCCAGTGGAAGCGTGGTGGGGCAAGGATGTTGATGTGGGATGAGGAGGAGGAGGAGGATGCAGAGCTGGAAGAACCAGGACTTCCATCTCTCGTGGCTTTGGCACGGTGTGTCCACAAGGGAGAGAGAGCTGGGAAGGCGTTGGGGTTGTCAGAGCCTTCAGGAGCTGCCCCAGGAGCTCCTCCTGGGTGGGATCAGATCCCAGAGGATCCTGGATGCCTGGAGAGGCTGCCTGGAGCAGGCTGGGCAGAGCTAAAGGAATCAAGCAGGGATTTATTAAAAGGCCTCAAAGGATGCACCTTGGGCAGCACAAGGGTCTGGCCAGGGCTGCACCCGAGATGGACAATGGGTCAGGAGTTTTCACCCTTGGATCAGCTTTGGTCCATTTCCATGTTGGGGTTCAGTGTCCAGCTCCAGCTCAGGTTCTGCAGTCCCACCCTCCCAGGCTGCTCTCCTCAATCCCCTGCTGTTTGCACTTTTTGGGGCTGGAGCTCGGCGGTGTCCTTGGTTGTGGGGCTGGAAAAGGATTGTTCTGTGTGCCTGAGCTGTGAGGAGAGCTGCTGGCACTGGACACGGAGTGCAGAGCTATGTCCCAGGGCAGCCCAGGAGCTGGGAAACGGGAAAGCTCAGGCTGAAGGCATCAGAGCTGCTCCTGCAGAGCCCCTGGCTCTGGGAGAGCCATCCCAGCCCTGGAGCATCCCAAACCCTCCCTCTGGGACAGGGAAAGGCCTCTGCTGGCTTTTGTTGAGCTAAGCCAGGGATTTGTGGAAAACTGGCTGCTTCTCAGTTTCTTTGGAGGTTTCGTGTTGGTCTTCTCCTTGGAAAGAGCTTCTGGATTGCTGAAGTTGGTTGGTGAGAGGCAAACTCTGCTCTGACAACTGTCAAACCATGAATTTTTTCTATATTATCCAACATGCTTCATCCTGATCTTTTAGACACCACCCCATGGAATTCCCCCCTGGATGTTAAAGCTGTGGACACAGACTCTTGCCTTCAGGGTTTATTTCCAGGGTGCTCAGGGAATGTCCTTTGTTCCTTTAAATTAAAACGGGGCCGTTCCCGTGGCAGGCCCTGGCCCTGCCGTGGGAGGCTTGGGGTGGGTGGAAGAATGTCCCCATTATTCCCTGGCCCTCGTGGCTGCTCCGTGTCCTTTGCGGGGACAGGAGGAGGAGGAGGAGGAGGGAACAAGGCCTTCACCCCAAAGTTACCAAAAGTAGTCACATTTTTGGGGAGTTTGGCTCTGCTGTGACAGTCCCCAGCTCCCCATGGGCAGGCTGGCAGCAGCTCTGACCGTGGTGGGCTTGGTGAATTATTTTCATGTGGAAATCTGTGTTTGTTGGGGTGTAGAAACAGCAGCTTTTCCCTTTCCAGTTAAAAAAAGAAACAACCCACAGTGTTGTTTATTCCTGTGGTTTTTGTCCAGGAACTCCGGGCATCTCCTGCCCAAACGCAGCGGCTGAGGCAGCAAGTCTTTTGTAATAAAACAGGATTTTTTCTGCTTTGTTATCTGAATTAATTCCATTTTTAGCGCTTTTCCATTTTCCACTTGCATTTCCGTTGCCTGGAGGATTTGGATGGATATTCCAGTGGAAAGTGCCTCTGCCTGTGGAGAGGGGTTGGAATGGGATGAGCTTGAACCATTCCAACCAAACCATCCCGTGATTTGTGTGATGTCCCCGTGGCTGGCACAGGGATGATCCGATTAGGGATGAGTGCTGGGACTCCCAAAGGCAGGACAAGCCTTTCCACGTGGGATGAGCTGGCAGGAAAGCCATTGTAAAGCCGTTGTAAAGCCGTTGTAAAGCCATTGTAAAGCCATTAAAGGTGTCACGCTTCTTATCTGCTTTTTGTTTATTAAAAAAAAAAAAGGGAAAGAAAAAAGAGGCTGCAAATAAAGCTGTGTCACGAGATCCCCCTGGTAATTGAGGGGCCGAAATTAATTAGCCATGGTGAATGTTCTGCATGGCTCCCTCTCCCTCGGAAGAAGGAGCCCTTTGTGCATCCCGGCCAAAGGCAGGAGCTGCACATGGAGTACCTGAGGGCATCGCGGGGCCTTCTCCTCCCTCTCCTCTTTTCACACTCCTCCTCCCCATCCCCTGCCTGTCCTTTCCAATTCTTTGCGTTGGTCAGGATTTCCTGACAGCTCTTTCCAGCGTGGCTTCCTCTCCAGCTCCCTCCCAGGCCCTCCCCAGTGGTGGGGTCCCCCCTCTAGTGGGGTTTCAGCTCCAGGGGTGGTGGCCGGGTTTGGGCAGGCTCAGGTGGAGCTGGCTGCTCTCAGCACGGCTGGGATTGTTGGCATCGTCCTGGCCAGGACCAGCAGCTGCATTTGGTGACCCTCGTGGGTCCCTTCCAGCTCAGGAGATTTTAGGATTCTCTCTGTGCTGCTTAATTTGGGGTTTATTGGTTTTTCTTTAGGTTTGCTTTATGCAATTTTTTTTTTTTTTTTTCTGTAAGGATTTGCCTTGTTCTGCTCTTTATCTGCTGCCTGAGCTCTGGCTTTTGGGGTGCTGCTGGAGCAGCTCTGGATGCCTCTAGAGTTGGGATTTTCTGCATTTTTATTATTGAGTCTCTTCCATTTCTTTGCCTGGCCAACTCAAGCTTACAGGCAGTGGCTGTGACACGCGGTAGTATATAGAATTTATATTGCAATTCATGTTTTTGTATATGGAAATAGAGAATTTATATTGCAATTCATGTTTTTGTATATGGAATTAGATAATTTATATTGCAATTCATGTTTTTATATACAGAATTAGAGAAGTTATATTGCAATTCATGTTTTTGTGTATAGAATTAGAGAATTTATATTGCAATTCATATTTTTGTACATGGAATTAGAGAATTTATATTGCAATTCATATTTTTGTACATGGAATTAGAGAATTTATATTGCAATTCATATTTTTGTGTATAGAATTAGAGAATTTATATTGCAATTCATGTTTTTGTATGTGGAATTAGAGAATTTATATTGCAATTCATGTTTTTGTATGTGGAATTAGAGAATTTATATTGCAATTCATATTTTTAAATTGGAATTTCAAATAATCAGCAGCAGATTCCAGGCCTTTTTAGCTTCCACGTTTAATTTGTGCTTCCAGGCCTGGGCTGTGCCCTCGGGAGGTTTTCCCCCAAACCTCGCCCTTGCCCAGGTGGGTGCAGAGCTCAGGGGCAGAGCTGCTGGCAGATGAGGAATGTGTCCATTTTGGGATAAACGGGGATGGGAAGCGTGCTGGGGGCAGTGATCCCTGCCCCTGGTCCCTGAGGAATTAAACCTGGATCACGGACTGGGCTGTGCCCATTCCCTGCCGGGGAGGAGCTGAGCCAGGCTCTGGGGGAGCATTCCCAGGGCTGGGCATCCTCTGGGGGCATCCCCCTCTTTCCAAAGGATCTCTGCTCCTCCAGGGCTGATGGGAGACCCTGAAGCTCTAACTGGGCTTTCATTTTCTTACCTGCTGGGAGATTCCACGGGGCTTTAGGGAAGGAGGGAGAGGAAGGGCTGGGTTTGACTCCCGGGGGGTTTAAAATCCCCAAAATCTTTAATCCAGTGGGATCAATCCAGTGGGATAAATCCAAATGGGATCAATCCAATGGGATAAACCCAAATGGGCTAAATCCAAATGGGATAAACCCACATGGGATCAATCCAGTGGGATCAATCCAGTGGGATAAATCCAGTAGGATAAATACAATGGGATCAATCCAGTAGGATAAATCCAAAGGGGATCAATCCAGTGGGATAAATACAGTGGGATAAATTTAGTGGGATAAATCTACTTGGATAAATCCAGTGGGATAAATCTACTGGGATAAATCCAGTGGAATCAATCCAGTGGGTTAAGTCCAATGGGATAAATCTACTGGGTAAATCCAATGGGATAAATCTAGTGGGATAAATCTACTGGGATAAATCCCATGGGATAAATCCAATGGGAGCCATCCCCCCCAAACCTGGAGCAATCTGGGAGCTGCCTCTGCTCTGCTCCAGTTGGAATTTCCACCCCATTCCTCTCCCTCCTTCCCTTTCAGTGCTTTTGGGGCCCTGGAGGCCAGAGCTGAGCAGAGCCTGACTGCAGTGCCCAGCACAGCTCCTTCAACTCCACCTCCCAACCCCTGGGCTGGAGGAGCTGCCCTGAGCCAGGCTTGAATCCATCCCCCAGCCAGGCCTGGCATTGGAGACATATTTCATAGGGCAGTAACGAGCCCAAATTCCAGGTATTCCTCTTCCCTGCAAACACGCTGCTCGCTCAAGGAAATTAAAGCCAGCACCGTGCATGCTGAGGGGGCTTTTATTTGGTTTTTGTGTTTGAAAAACAACTAAAAAAAAACCCCTCACAACCCTCCCAGGCTGTTAAAGTTTGTGCATGATTGATTTTGGGATTAAAAGAGCAAATTTTTTTTTTCAATTTTTTTTTTTTTTTTCGTTTTTGCCACATTTCAAATCATCCAGGGAGACTTTTCCACCCCGGGAGCAGGGTGTGTGTTATCCCAGATTTAATTGTGCAGCCTGGGTGTGTGCAAAGTGTTCCTGAAGGTAATTGGATGAGGGTCACTGGCTGCCCTGAGATATATGGGCACAGTAATCAGAGAATAATTTCGACCCAGGTTGGAGTTGCCAGTAAAAGTTGTAAAAGTTAATTTTATAGGGGCTGGGACAAAATATGAGTGAGAGCAGGTTCGGGGTTCTGGTGTATTTGCTTTGTCTGGTGACGTTTTTATGATGTTTTATTATTATTATTTGTGTTTTAAATGCAGTTTGGGGCAGAGGGGAGGGAGGGCTGAGCTGATTAGCAGCGTGTGCAGATGGATCCGCCGCAGGAGGAGGAATTCAGCACTGACAGGAGCTGCCCTGGGCACCACCAGAATTAAGCTGCGGGGTGATTTATTTATTTTTACCATCGTGTTCTTCCCCTTGATCTCCAGCAAGGAGCAAAGCCCATTCAGAGGGCATTTAATAAGTGGCTTTTCATATTCCTGAGCGGGTGAAATCTTCCAAACCAGCATCCTGGCTGAGCCCCGTGGGGACAGGGGCAGGGATGGAATCATTCAGGGTGGGAAGGACCCCAAGGTGATGGAGCCCAGCCTTGGGACAGGGCCCACGGGGTGGCAACAATCCCATCCTGGGATCTCTGCAGGGCCAGGAGCTGGGTTGGAGCTCCATCAGATCTGTCACAGGAGGTCACTTCTGTGAGTCCTTCCTTCATCTCCCCTAAAAACATCCCGCTGGGCATTTTCCATTTGTATTAATGCACAGAAACCCGCTCTCACTGGGTATAAATTGCTTCCATTTCTATTCTTATTTCAGCTGAAATCAGAGACTCCTGGAATGGTTTGGGCTGGGAGGGACTTTAAAGGCCAGCTTTTTTTTTTTTTGTTTGAATGAAGTGAGACACAAAAGTATTTCTTGTAAATCCTCAGTGTGAGGACACTTCCCTTGCTGTTGAAAATTCCCTTATCAAGCATTCATGATGTGGTTCGTGGGGGAGAAAGGGAAATATTGATTATTCCCAGCACCAGCCTTTGCAGAGTTTCTTTTAAAAAATACTGGGCTTAATTATTCCAAGTAGGGAAAATATTTGCATTATTAAAAACATCTGCATCCAGCTGAGATTGCTCTTATCAAGAGAAACCTTAATTGCTTCTGACTGACGAAGTGAATGTTTATTCAAATCTGCCTTTATGTTGATGATCTTGCTAATTAAGCCCTTTATTTTATTTAGACAATTATGTCTAAACAACCCGGGAGTTACAGTAGCTCTAATTGGGCTTTTATTTTCTTACCTGCTTGAAGATTCCACAGGGCTTTAGGGAAGGAGGGAGAGGAAGGGCTGGGTTTGACTCCCAGGGGATTTAAAACCCCAAACTGGTCAACTTCCAGTTCCTCTTTCTGTCTGTGAAGGTTACAGGGACAGGGAAAGGTTTGGTTTATTCCTGATTTTTTTTTTTAGTGGATTCTGCTCCTCCCAGGCTGGCATTGCCATTCTGGGAGTGGAGCTGCTCCTCCCCTCTGCTCTGGGAGAGCTGGAATTGTTCCCCTGGAGAGGAGCAGCTCCAGGGAGAGCTCAGAGCCCTGCCAGGGCCTGGAGGGGCTCCAGGAGAGCAGGAGAGGGACTGGGGACAAGGGACAGAGGGACAGGACCCAGGGAATGGCTCCCACTGCCACAGGGCAGGGCTGGATGGGAGACTGGGCAGGAATTCCTCCTGTCATTCAAACAAGAAAATAATCTGGCCTTTAAAGGTCCCTCCCAGCCCAAACCATTCCAGGAGTCTCTGATTTCAGCTGAAATAAGAATATAAATGGCACAGGGGCCCAGAGCAGCTGGGGCTGCCCCTGGATCCCTGGCAGTGTCCCTGGGCAGGGCTGGAGCCCCCTGGGACAGCGGGAGGTGTCCCTGCCCTGGCAGGGGTGGCACTGGGGGGGCTTTAGGCTGGAGGGGGAATCCCAGGGATCCATCTGCCCCTGGATGAGCCAGCCTTGCTCCTGCTGTCCCCACAGCTGCCCTGGGGGTGCCAGGGGGTGATGGGTGTGCCTGCAGGGGGAAAACATCTGCCAGGGCAGCGCTGGGAATGTGCTCTGGGTGTCCTGTCATTTGTCACCTCAGGCTGGCAGATTTTGGGGATTGCTCCGTGTTTTCCCTCTGCTTCGGGCCTGTGCTGTTCATTTCTGCTGGAAATAGCCCCAGTTTGTTCTCCTGAAGCAGTGGCTCGAGTTTGTGGAGGCTTTAAGGCAGTAGATGCCTCTGGCTTGGCTTTGCAAATAAACAAATAATCCACTTCTAAATGAATGAATGAATAAATAAAAAAATCCTCTTCAAATAAATAAATAATCTATGTCCAAATGAATAAATAGATAAATGAATAATCCACTTCCAGTTGAATGGATAAATAAATAAATAATCCACTTCCAGATGAATGGATAAATAAATAAATAATCCACTTCCAATTGAATGGATAAATAAATAAATATTCCACTTCCAAATAAACAAATAAATAAATGAATAATCCACTTCCAAATGAATGAATAACTAAATAAATAAATTAATATTCCACTTCCAAATAAACAAATAAACAATCCACTTCCAAATAAATGAATAAATAAATCAATAATCCATTTCAAATAAATAAATAATCGATGTCCGAATTAATAAATAGATAAATAAATAGATGTTCCCTTTGCAGGGTTTCCAGTTTAGTTGTGTTTATTTTTTTAACCCTCACGTCCACAGCGGGTAGCTGGAGCTGCAGGGCAGGGCTGGGTGGTGCCCTGGGTCAGTTCCTGCTGCTCTGTGTACAAGGGATGCACCACGAGGGCCCGCAGGTGGGGAGGGGATGTTTCCAACGTGCTGCCAGCACTGCAGTGCCTGCTGAAGGAGGGGAGGCAGATTTGGGGTATGCAGGGCTGTAGGATCGGGGGACAGCCCATTCCCTTCTCCCTGGGTGATGCTCTGCACTGGGATTCTCCACACACAGCTTCTGCTCCGGGAGTTAAACCTCTTGTACAGTGAGAGTAGAGCCGAGCTGAGGAGGAGCAGGAAACCTCCCTGCTGTGAAATCCCCACACTTCCAGCCCTTGAAACCTTCCTGGCAGCTTCACTGTCAGCCAAATTCCTGTGTTTTGGGGCAGAGTGGGGTAAATTCTGGAGAGGAGAAGGGAGAGCCCTGGGCTCTGTGCCTGGGATGCTCTGGGAGCAGGAGGGTGCCGGGTGGATTTGTAAGAGCAAGAGCCCCTTGGGGCATGAGGGAATGTGCAGGAAATCATCCTGATGTAGGAAAAAATGTGATTTATCCCCTGGAGTGAGTCACTGGTAATTTGTGATTGGTGTTTTCTGCCAGAAATCATGGAATGGGTTGGGTTGGAAGGGAATCTAGGGATCATCCAGTGCTGGGCAGGGACACCTTCCACTGTCCCAGGCTGCTCCAAGCCCCTTCCAGCCTGGCCTTGGACACTCCAGGGATCCAGAAGCAGCCACAGCTTCTCTGGGAATCTGTGCCAGGGCCAGGAATTCCTCCCTGATATCCCATCCATCCCTGGCCTGGGCAGAGGTGTGGACAGGGCAGTGTCACCCATGGCCAGGTGCCCACAGCGAGGACACAGCTCCTCAATCCCTGCTGAGGCCAGGCCAACCCCACTCCCCGCTTCTATTTTAATTTTATTTTTATATCCCTGTGCTCCCAACAAAACAATCTCCTGTCCCCCCGTGCTTGGAGCCATTGGGAAGCAGATTAAAAGTTTTCATCAGCTCTTCCTAATAGAGGCAGATAAAGCAGGCTAATGGTCATGTGTTGAGTTATTGAAGGGAATTCAGGTAATACAAAATCACCTTTAACCCTCGGCTTCCTCGGACCTCCTGCCTCGCCATTGTTTGCCCGGGGTGTAAAAAACCAGAGTCCAGTTCATAAATTATTATGGAGTTCCAGTGCCCTTAATGCAGGACAGCTTTGGCGGTGTTTCATTTTGGGCTGGGAGCTAATTCTGGGCTGTGCACGCCATAAAGCTCCAGTGTTCCCAGGATTAACCCTTCCCCTGCTGGCTGGGAGCTGGCTGGAAGGGAGTGACCAATATTTGTACACCTCTGTTTCATTCATGGCAGTGATCCGTGAGGAATTCTCTCTCTTTTTGTGAGTGCCTGGGTGAAACACAGCAGGAGGGTTTTGTTTAAAAATTTTAAAAATCATCTGAGATGTCACTTTTTAGAATTCAGCGTTCGCTGTGATGATTTTTGAGGATTTCAGCCTAAAATTTAAATTTAGGTTTCAAATTTATGGTTAAAAGTTTTCCACCACTGATATTAGAAAAAGGCATTTTGGTGCAATGTGACCCAGAGTCATTGTGGGGTGTTTTTAACTGATCAGTAGATTCCACGCTCTGGGCACTTCCCTCTCCACTGACCATGGCAATTTCTCCTGAATTCCTCCCAGCAATCCCTCCTCCTCTTCAGCAGCTGCTGTTTTCCACGTGAGCTGTGTTTTTAGGGTGAAGCCGTGAGGGATGAAGTTCAGAATTGCTGTGGGACGAAGCAAAGAGGAGCTCTGTGCCTTTGGCTTTGCTCTCCAGCAGCCCCTCACGCCAGCATTCCCAGTGTTCCTCGTTTTTGGAAAGAAATTACTGCTCCTTGAGCTCTGCAGGGCCTGGCTGGCATCCCTGAGACCTGCACTTCAGGCAGCCGAGGTGGTCCCAGTTCTTAAATCCCATTAAAATTATCCCTCTCCACAATGTTCTGCACTGGCTCCTCCGTCCAGAGAGAAGCCACGGACTCTCCTGCCCATCCATCCCTGAGGGGCTTCCCAGATTTGCCAGCTCGTTCTGTGTTTGTCTTGGTTTAGGGTAAATTTGGGAGAAAAGGCCAAATTTGGGAATGTTGTTATTAACACCAAGCAATGGTCAGCCCCGTGACTGCTTTTTCCCTAAATATAGGAGGAAATTGCTGGCTGTGCTGAACTAAAGATGTTTTAATGGCCAGTTCTGTTCAGGAGTTTTATTTCCCGGCGTGTTAATTTTATTTTAATTAATGCATGGACTTGGAAATAAGTTAATCACTAACAGAGAGGTTCTAGCAGCTCTCTTTTGGGGTTGGGGTGTGCTTTGAAGGCACCGAGCTGCCTGTGTGGGTGAGAAGCTGCTTTTTGGGATATTTTATGGAGGGCACAAATCTCCGAGGTGTTTTATGTGGCAAGCTGAAGGTGGAATTTCAATCCCAACAAATAGCTGAGGGGTTATCCAGGGAGAGTTTGTGTCTGTGCAGAAATGCTGCACAGAAAACCCAAATTTCCTCTGAATTGTGTTCTGTTGATCCCCAAAATCACTGAATCCCAGGATCCAAGACCATCAATCCAGCTTTGGAGCCTGGAGCATCACTTTGTCACCAACCAGGGCACCGAGTGCCACGTGCAGTCGTTTCCTGAAGGACAAGCCCGTGGCTATATTTGGGCTGACTGGTTTTTTTTATGGAATTGTTGGATCCTGAGGTCTTTACTTTTCCCTGCTGCGTTTCTGGAGCACTCGGGCTGTGGGACATGTCCCACTGGCATGTGGCTTCCAGGAGGGGTTGGACCCAGTGACTGCTTGGACGTGCTGCTTGTGCCTGGAATAAATCCCATTTCTCTCAGTCAGAAATTTCCAAAATCCCACGTGCTGGAAGACTCAGTGAAAATTCAAATTTCAGGGGTATAAAAAGGTGAATCTCTTATAGAAATCTCTATATACTTTTTTTTTTGTTGTTCCCACCAACTGTCTCCTTCTCAGCACTGAGTTAGAAGTGCTCCAAACCCTGGCTTTTCCCGTTATCCTTCGGGATAATGTCTGGAGTTGGAGCTTCTGGTCCCATCCAGTAACAAAGAGAGGGAGGTTGATTGTGAAGGAAATGTGAAATGATTTGTAGAAGTGGTGTGAAATGTCCTTATGGGGGGCAGTGGAGGTGGTGAATCAAGACATGGGGACACCCCTCTTCAAATTACTGATTTAATGGTGTGGTTTAGGGCCGGCCCTTTATTTTTATTTTTTTTCTCCTTCCCTCCCATAAGTCTTTCTGATCCCTCCCTTCCTTGCAATTTTCACGGTTCTCACATAACCGTGTCCCAGACATGGGCAAGCTGCTCTTCAACCAAAACCACCGGGATTCCTTGTGTGCAGACACATTTGGGATGAGCAGACAGCTCCGAGCGCCTCTCACCTCCCCGTTTGCTCTCTCAGGGCCGGGCTGCGACCGCCGCAATAATCCATAAATTATTGCCAAAAACCTTAGCCTACTGCACATCTGCGTCCATCCAGCTCCATCCTGACCCCAAATGTGAATTATTTAAGCCCATGGATGGGCAGGGAGGCGCGTGGGGGTGGCCTCATCCCGGCGCTGCTCCCTGGATCCCTCGCGGCCGGCGGCGCTCGACTTCAGCTGGAAAGGCAGCCCCGACTGCATTTAATAACCACTCCTTCAGCACAGAGAGGTGCAGAAAGTAATTTGTCCCCTTGCCAAGGAGCAGGAAGAATAGGCATTTTGTTCCTGGTGATTTTACCTGGCTGGGTTCTGCAGGGAGAGCAGGACTTTGTGCTACCGTTGCCCCGCACGCTGTGTTGATTTATTGAAATTGGAGCCCGCGGGTGCAGTCCTGAGGTACCTCCTGACATGGAATTTCTAGGAGAAATATACAATTGGCTTGGTTATTATTTTTTCCCTCCTCCCTCTGCTTGGGCGTCTTTCCAGCTTTTGCACTAAGGAACAAGATTTTAAATTAGCCTTGAATTTTAACACGGTGCAGCTTGGCCTTGCTATTCCCAGGGCTTTATTAGTCTGACCTGGTTGTGTCCTGGTTTCATCTCCATCACCTGCCCTGAAATGCAGAGTTTCTTCTCTTTGCTTTATTTTAAAATATTTTTTAAATTATTTTTTTATTTTTAATTTTTATTTTTAGAGGAAGGAGTTGAAAAGAGGCTGTGGGCCATTGTCCTGGTTTAAATGCCATCATCCCCCTTCCCTGTGTGCCTGCAGAGAGGTTTGTGGAATCTCCCTCGCTGGAGATATTCCAGAGCTGTCTGGGCACAATCCCGTGCTCTGGGATGACCCTGCTGGAGCAGGGAGGTGGGAGAATGTTCCCAATGTGGGCCCTTCCAGCCTGACCCCTCCAGGGATTCTGTGACTTTCCAGGCGTTCTCATCCAGGCAATCGTCTTGGGGAGGGAGTTCCCAGTGGAGCCAAAAAAAGTGATGAGAAAACCACAGGGAAGGGATGGCTGGAGCTGTGATGCTGTGTATCCATGTCCAGGGTCTGTAAAAAGAGTCAATTCCCTGATAGCAACTCCAGTTAATTAATTTCCTCTCAAGCAGTGTTAAAATATGAGTAGAAATCCTTCTCTTAATTAATATTGCCAACATTTATCTGTTTATTTTTATCAGGTTTACTTTTAGAGCAGAAAAATTCAGAATTAGTATTTTATGCTGCTACTTCCAGAGGTTTTTTGCATCTCTTTATTGGACATTTAGGCTGCTCCTCCTGCTGTTTTGATTTATTTCCTGGGCAGGTTTTGGGAAGAAGCTCTGTCTGGGTGAGAACTCTGCAGAGCCAGTGGGGTTATGTTGAGAACAAGCCTGGAATCTCTTCCCCTTCACAGATTCCCACCAAACGGAGCTGGGATTTGAGCATCACTTTTCCATGTGCCTCACCATTAACGAGTTTCTGTTAATTACTGTCCCTCATAGTTATTAGCAGCATCTTTGATGGTCCAGTTAAAGCCCCTCCGCAGAGTTTCTCCGTGGAAAACAAAGCTGCCCCTTGCCGTGTGTGGTGATCCAGGAAAATCCTGGGATGCTCTGGGAGCAGCCGTGTGCCACCACATCAGGCTGGGCACGACCACATTGACCACCTTGGCGCGATTTTGGCGACTTTTGGGAGCAGAAGAAGGGCCAGGAGCTGGAGGTGCTGCTGTGCAGAGCCCGTGGCAGCTCAGCCCAGCTCCTCCGAGCCCTCCTGCCCCCTTCCCGTCGGATCCGCCGGGTAATGCCGTGCAGCTGCGCTGACAGAATGTGATTGCTCATCAGTTTGCTTGATGACTTAATCTGGGGCTGATTAGCATCTTGGAGCCCGTCCAGGAGATCAGAAATGATGCACAGCTCTGCTGCAGCCCCGGGTTATTGCACGTTTGAGCCTGGGCCCGGCTCTGCCCGGCAGCAGCAGGGGCTCTCCTGGCACTGCCCCGTCGCTCTCCACGAGGGTCGGGGTTGGGGAGGGGGCAGTGCCAAGGCCAGGCTCCTGTCAGGGAGCTGGGCTGGCCTGGCTTTGTGTCCCAAGCACGTTCAGCCCACCAGGCAGGGATGTGGAGCGTGGTGTAGCACTCGGTGCTCTGGGCTGGTCGATCAGGTGCTGATCGGTCACAGCTTGGGCTCGATGATCTTGGAGGGCTTTTCCAATGAATTCAGTTAATTTGTGATCACCCCCCAGTAGTGTACTGTGCACTTGGAGCAATGATAAATCCATAAAAATCCTCTCCTTCCCCTAAAAGCTTTTTCCTTAAACAAGTGAGGACATTCCCTGCTCCTTCTGGTGCTTTCAGATCATCACCCCGAGACGTTTTTCTGCCGGGGGAGTTTGGGAAGCAGCAGATGGGACAAGGGCCAGGATATGGGATGATGTGGGAAGGCTGAGCTGTGGAATCAGCCAGCTCCTGCTCAGCAAGAGTTAAATCTGGAGCAGGGACTGCTGGAAGAGTTCAGTTGTTTCACATTAGGCCGGGCAGCCCTGGCTGCCTTCCGTGCTCGGGGAGCCGGGGGCCGAGTCCCCAGCGCTAAATCTGCGTAACCGATGCCGTACAACTGGCACCAGCCTTGACCACAAGTGGCCGTTAAAATAAACATCCCCGGGCTTAACTGACAGGCAGCAGCGAGCAGAAACAGCCCAGCATGATGGGGAATATTAAACACCCAGCCAGAACCGAGTTTCGGCAGCAAACCCCCCCCCAAACCCAGCCCGGCATCGCCCCGGCCCCGCGGCATCAATGGGAGCAGTGTTTGGGACCTGCTCCCGGGGCTGGTGGGGTGTGGGAGATGGGAGAAGTCCAGCCCAAAACACGGCCTGGGTAAACACAGGGCATGAGCCCCAGGGTGGCAGCGGGATCGAGAAGTCCAGCCCAAAAGCTGTGCCAGGAAACGCAGGGTACGAGGCTCACAGCAGCAGCGGCACCAAGAAATCCAGCCCCAAACATATCCCAGGAAAACAAGGCACAAACCAACCCTGTGACAGCACTGGGATGGAGAAATACAGCCCCAAATATATCCCAGGTAAACTGAGGACATGAGTCCCCTGGCAGCACCGGGATGAAGAAATCCAGCCCAAAACATATCCTGGGTAAAGAAAAGGCACAGGCCCCGAGGTGGCACCAGGGCCAAGAAATCCAGCCCAGAACACATCCCAGGTAAACAGAGGACATGAGCCCCACAGCAGCACTGGAATGAAGAAATCCAGCCCAAAACTGATCCCAGGTAAAGACAAAGCATAAGCCCCATTACAGCAGCGGGATGGAGAAATCCAGCCCCAAAATATCCCAGGAAAACAAAAGGCACAAGCTCCAGCGTGGCACCAGCATGGAGAAATCCAGCCTAAAACATATCCCGGGTAAAGACAAGGCATGAGCCCCATGGCAGCACCAGGACTGACAAAATCAGCCCGGAATCTTTCCTGGGAAACACAGGGCACAAACCCCACAGCAAAACTGGCACCAAGAAATCCAGCCCCAAACCTATCCCGGGAAAACACAGGGCAGGAGCCCCAGGGTGACAGCAGGATGGAGAAATCCAGCACCAAACCTATCCCAGGAGAGCACAGGGCAGGAGCTCCAGGGTGACAGCAGCGTGGTGAAATCCAGCACCAAACCTATCCTAGGAAAACACAGGGCAGGAGCCCCATGGAAGCCCCATGGGCTGGCACAGAGGATGGGAGCTGCCATCCCTCGGGCACTGAGCTGCTCCAGGATCTTGTCTGGAGTTAGGAAAGGAGGTAAAAGGCTTTATTAAAAATGAGCTGCTTGCCTTAGGTTGGCAGATTTATTTATAATGGTGATTTGTGAGCACTCCAAGTTAGGACAAGAGTGAGGGCATTATTATGTCCACGGGGATAGAGGAGCGACACATTTATTGGGTGGAATTTATCTGCCTGGAGAATTTCTTGATTTCTTTTTATAAGAAAAGCATAGAAACAAGCAAGACTTACAAAACAAGCGATTACACAAGGGCAGAACTTGCCAGAGCTCGAGGCAAGAGGATTTGGACATTGGTGCTGCTGGGAGAGGCTTCTTCCCTCCTGGATAGCAGCACAGCTCCCTGCTCTGGCACGTGCTGCTTGAAATCCGTCACGTTTTTGTGTCAGAAGGGAAACCACTGGAGTTATTAAGGGTGTGCTGGAGAACTTCCCTGAAATTGTGTCCTTTAAAATGTAGTTAATTATTGGTTTTACCCAAGGAAGGCCTTGAGCAGGACAAGGATATTTCTGACAAGCGCGGTTTTGTGTTCAGGAGTCCAAAGATGCCCGAGCCTGTTTCCTAACATTTGAAGGATTTAAAGTTCTTTATCACTGTGTGTATTATGTCCTGGAGTGTTGTTATGTTTTTGTAAGAAGTCACTAATTTAACTTCTTAATTGTTTAAAAAGAGTTGTTGGAATGATGGCCACAGTAGGAGATGCAGTGCCTGTGTCACTGCTGGAGAGGTGCAGCTCGTGGAATCACAGAATCACTTGGGTTTGGCTTGGGAAGGATCTTAAAACCCATCCAGTTCCAACCCCAACACCTTCCACTATCCCGGGTTGCTCCAAGCCCTGTCCAGCCTGGCTTTGGACACTTCCAGGGATCCAGGGACAGCCACAGCTTCTCTGGGCACCCTGTGCCAGGGCCTGCCCACCCTCACAGGGAAGACTTTCTCCCTAATCCCCAATTTAATTCTCCCTTCTTTCAGTTTGAAGCTGTTCCCCCTTGTCCTGCCACTCCAGGCCCTCGTTCTTTGCCGAGGGGGAGCAGAATTGGCTGCTGGATTCACCCAGCAGAGTTTGGAGATCAGCTCCTCATGGCCAAGAGTTTTCTTGTGCCTTGTTTTGCTTGTCCTAAATTCTTCCCGGCTGCATCCTTTGTTACTGAGGAGAAAGCCTAAAACAGAAACAAATTCTCCCAAGCTTTTGGCTCCATCTTTGGGACAGCAGCCTGGATTTTCCTCTTGTTTTATTCTTATCCCATCCTGCCCTAGAAATGCTCTTGGATGGACAGGAGGCTCAGAGCTGGATCAGTCGGGATGGCTCCTGTGGAGCCAGCTCTGGATTTGAAACCATGTGGACGTGGCGCTTGGGGACATGGGTTGGTGGTGGCCTTGGACTCGATGGTCTCGGAGCTCTTTTCCAACGCTCCTGATGGTGCAGTTCTGTGCTGGGTGTGCTCTGTCTCCTGGGCAGTTGCAGAGTTAAACGAGTTCCCCCTGCCGCCGCCGGCGCTGGCTTTGGCTCGGAGCGCGGTGGCGTTCCAGTTCGGAGAATTCCAGTGACCAACCAGGTAGTCGGCTCCTAATGGCACAATTTACCCTTTGTGAAGGCATTTTATGAAAGCTCTCACTGTTTGTCTCGAGTTGTGGAGAGGGGGGGAAAGAAAAACCCCAACCCGACTGTAAACGTCCAGGCCACGGAGCTGCCTAATCCAAACACAGGCACGAGCCGGGGCTCCGTGTGTTCCTTGGCCTGGTGCTGAGCTCGTGTTTATGAGCACACACCAAAAAAAAGCCCTCTGAAGGAGTCTGGGCCTGGCTTTAGCACTGGACATTTTAAAGGGGGGGAAAATGAGGGAATGAGGGGCTGTGGGAGAGCAGCCGTGGGGTGTTTTTGGGGTTGTGAGTGGAAGGGTAAAGCTCTGGGTCCTCTGAGTGTAGCCATCGGAAAGATGTTCAGGAAGATGTTCAGGAAGATGTTCTTCCACTCTCCAAAGCCATAGGTCTGCCCTTCAAGGCACCAGAGTGTGCAAGGAACTCTGTGGAAGAAGTTGGAAAATTCTTGGAAAATGTTGTAGTAAAATAGCTGGGGTGGGAATGGCCAGGGGGATGAGCAGGATTGTCAGGGGATGCTGGAGGTGCCCAGGGCAATGGGCTGTGCCAGCCAGTCTGCTCCTGGCTGGAGTTACGAGCACAGAAGATGCTGCTGGCCTGGGATGACCCACGTTCCTTGGGAAGAAGTGTTGACATCCTTCCCTTTGGAACGTTTCCCACTTGGGCACAACAAGGGGTTAATGTTGGAATTGTCCCCTCAGCCCACCCCATGGGGGAACTTTGGGTCTTGCAGGGATGCTCAAGGCTTGTTGAGGTGTCCTGGCTCTGTTTTTCCTCCTTTCCACTGCTTATTCCCATCGCTTTCCTGTTCCTTGATTTATCAGTGGGGCCTGGTGGGAGCTGGCAAATCCCTCACCGTGCTCATGAACCAAAGCAAAACCTCTGGCCTGCAGGAGAAAACACCAACTGAACCCCAAATAATGAGTATTAAAGGAAAATGTAAAATGGCAGAGGGCACATGGAGTAAGCAGAGGTATTTTCTGGCTGTCTGGTCGAAGGTTTGGTATCATTTTTCTCCAGGATTACAGGGGCTTTCACCTCATAAATTTGGGCCTGTTTGAGGTCGTTAATCTTTCTTTACATGTTGCCTTGCAATTTTAGAGCTTTGCCACCATCTGGGATCACATTTTAAATGGAGTTTCCACTCACTACGTCCCCTTTTCATGGAATTATTTATATATGGAGAAATGCATAATAAATACATCAGCTCTGGGTTGTTTTTAAACATTTTCAGGGCTTACCTTGTGTGGAAAAACTTGTCTTCTCTAATAGAGAGTCATAACAGTGACCAATTAAAGGATCACATTTGCAATATGCTCTTAAATGGCAATTTAAAATATTGGTGAGTGATCCGTGGGGAAAGGGAGCTCCAGGCCAGGGACCTGATTTGGAAAATCCTGGAGTGTGAGACAGAACAGCACCATCTGATGGAAACAGCAAACCTGGAGAGGGAATTTCAGCTCCCCCCTGGCCTTTGGGATGGAACCTTCTTGTGTTTCCCTTAATTCTTGGTTTTTCTCCACTATATGGTGGTGTTGGGTCAAATGGTGGACTTGACCATCCTGGAGGTTCTTCCCACTCTCTGATTCTTATGGATGGGCCTTCCAGCCTGTCCCACTCCCTAAGCCCAACTTGCCCCATCTCTGCTGCTCTTGACAAACCCCAGAGGACCCACAGCTGGTTCCACCAGCTCTTGCTGGCCCCACCAGAGCCAAGATGTCTGCCCCAGGCCCCACCAGCTATTTGAACGGGTTTTTGAACAAATAAATAGCCTCAACAGCTCAGTGGTTCCTTGTGTAATTTTAGCTCAGGACCTCTCCAAGAATGTCCAGAATAAATAGGTGAATCTGTAATCCATCCCCAATTAACTGGATATTCCGGGAGCAGCTCGGAGCACGTTACGGAGGAGCAGTGTCAATAAACAGGGATGCTGTGGGCCCTGGAAATGTGGGCTCTGTTCCTGGAGAGGGAAGGCTCAGACCAGGAGCTGGGTGCAGGCTGGAAAAGCAAACAAAAAGGAGCCTTCTGCCCCCACCCAGGTGGTTGGGATTCCAGCCCCCATCATTCCGTGTCCCCCAGATCCTCCTGGGGTGGTTCACCCTGGCCAAAACTGAACGTGGCAGGGAGGTTTCACCTCCACCCGAGACTTTACAACGTTGTCAACAGGAAAACAACAAATTCCCCGGGATATTTTACAGTGCTGAGACATGAAATTGCAGAGCAGAATCTTCTCCCCAAGCCCCCTTTCCCCTCTGGCAGCTGCAGCCACCATTCCCTAAAAAACCCAACCTCCAGACGTGAAGCACTGCTGGGATTTTTCAGGCTTTTAACTTTTCCTTGGCTCAGCCGGCAGGAACGGCGACCTGCTGGAGCTCTGAAAAACCCCCGAGCACGGGCTGGCTGGGGAAGGGAGTTAAAAATGAACCAGCAGATTTTTATATATATAAAAAGTAAAAATATATGTTCTCCATCTGAAGTTTATTTAGGTCCTTTGGGAGAGTGGCGCGGCACCACGTCTCTACTAAATTGCCAACATTTTATGGCCGTGCTGGCACCGAGTCAAACACACATCTCCTTGGCTTGCTCTGCTGTCTTAAACAGGCAGATTCCAGTCTGTTTTTCTATGGACTGAATATTCCTATTGACTGGGCGAGGAGAGCTCTGCCCAGCGAGAACCTACAGGCAACTTCTTTTTTTATTACTTTATCGAGGCTTGATTATTTTGATATTGCGCTGCTGAAGAGCCGACCCCTTGTGACCCACTGGATGTCAGAGCAGTGTGCATTTCAAGCCAGATCCAGCTTTTTCTTTTTTCTTTTTTTTTTTATTTTATTCCTTTTCTTTCCCTCCTGATTTTATTTGGATTGGAATCTTATTAATAACTGGAAAGTTTTGAAGGGGCTATTTTTAACCGCTTAGCTGTCAGGAGTATTTCAGTGGCGTGGACGTGGAGCTTTGAGTGTACAGATAAAATACCCCCAGCACAAGGTGCTGCTGGGTTTAAACCCAGTTCCCTGCTCCATTTTCTTCCCAACATGAGAATCCTTGTGCAAAATCCCTCTGCTGCTCACCAGTCGAGGTCGCTGCCCGCGTGGAGCCTTCCCATGGTGAGGAAGCTCCAGGATCTCCCCCTGTTCCAAGCAGGGTGGGTTTTAGGAATCCTTGGTTGCTGTAGAACCCGAGACAGGCTGACTTCAGGCAGGACCCTCATCTGCCCACACTTCCCAGCAGCTGGGAGTGACCTCCCTGCTCTCCTCTCCGCTCGCTGCCTCCTGGCACGGGGCTGGGGAGACGTTCCCGTCGGCCTTGGGAGCGCGGAGCTTTCATCTGCAGATGCCTGAGGAGCCAGGTCAGCCTCTGAAGCAGAAGGGACTGGCAGGGAGCAGCCTGTTGGACCACACTGATCCAATTAGGCTCCACGATGGAGAATCCTTTTTATTTCTTGGTCCAAAGCACAAGAGAAGCAAGGGCTGTGCTTTGAAGCCGGGGAGATGAGTTCATGCCTCAGTGCTTGGGAAGCTGGAGAGCCGAGCTTTGCAGTTCATCTGGATCTTCCACAGCTCTCCAGAAAACATTTAATAAAGCTCTCAGCCTGCTTTTCCAGGGGACTGCTGCTCCTCACGCTCAGCTGGCTGTGCCAAAGGCTTTCCCTCTCTCCTGGCTGTGGGAGCCTGCAGAGCTGCTCCTGACGTGTTCACTGCACCTCGGTGGGGTCAGGGGGAGGATAGTCCATGGTTCCATAGGGCAAGGAACGCTTCACACTGCCAGAGGGCAGGTTGGATGGGATACTGGGGAGGAATTGTTCCTGTGGGGATGGTGGGACACTGGCACAGGTGCCCAGAGCAGCTGTGGCTGCCCCTGGAGCCCTGGCAGTGTCCAAGGCCAGGCTTGGGCCAGCCTGGGATAGTGGAAAGTGTCCCTGCCCCTGGCAGGGGATGGCACTGGATGAGATTTCAGATCCCTTCCAACCCAGCTCATTCTGGAATTCTGTTTCTTTTGACCAAATAGTTGGTTTTTCTCATTGTTTATTCCTGTTTGCTGTTGTTCCCTTTCCTTCTGTTTTTCAGGATTTCTCTGCCATGAAGTGCGCTTGGTTGGATTTGTTGATCTTAGAGGGCTTTTCCAACCTCAACCATTCCGTGATCCCCTGATTCCTTACCCTCCAACTCCACACTCCCCTGCTGCTCAGCTCCTTGCATGGCAGCGGTGCTGGGAGCCCAGTGAGGAATCCCAGGGTGGTTTGGGTTGGAAGGACCTTAAAGCCCATCCCATTCCATGGGCAGGGACACCTTCCCCTATCCCAGTCTGCCCCAATCCCAGCCCTGTCGGAGCACTGGGTTGTTTGAGGACAATGTGGGATTTGTTTCCCTGTAGAAGAGCCTGGAGCGTTCCCCGGGCTGGGCTGGGCTGGGCTCTCCAAGGCTGGGATTAAATCCTCCTTGGAGTTTCTGGGGAGCTGTGGCAATAACGGGGCTGGGAGGAGGGACCGTGGGCATTCACAGCCCCCAAGAAGAGCCTTCCCTCCTCTGTATAATGGCCTTCTGTTGGCTTTTAGTGGGGTGCAGTTTAGTAAATTAGGAGTCTTCAGGTACTTAGCACTTTAATGGTTCTCACTAAGAACATAATTAAACCATAGACCCCGTAGGGAGAAAAAAAAACAGTTTATTGTGCGTATTTTTAGACTCTGTTACCAGCCCTCATAAAACCTGCTCGATCCAAGCCAGGGAACAGGCCCGAGCTGGCGACCCAGAGTTCCTCCAGCAGCACTCACACCTTACAAATCTGCCCTGTGAATTACAGAATTCATTTTCCTGCTCCCATTTCCAAAGGCGTTTGCAGCAGCGGCTCCTCCCCGGCTGCTGGAGGTGAGAGGGAGGCACCAGGGTTATGATGTTGTGCTGACACACAAAGCCAGGATTTGCTAATTGTTGGGGTTTTTTTTTTTAATTTAAAAACATTTCGGTCTCACAGAGGTGCCCAGAAACGGGGCTGCTCCAAGCACAGGGCTCTGCTCCCTCTCCGTGTGCACCCACCTTGGGATTGTTGAGTTCCAGCTGCCCTGGAGCTGCAATTCCCATATCTGTGTGTCGGGAGATCACAGTTCTGGGTGGAGGAGAACTCCCTGCTGCTCCTAGGATGCTTCCTAGGATGAGGAGATGGAGAGGGAATTTTCATCAGGCACTGGGGTGATGGGACATGGGGGAATGGCTTCAAACTGAGAAAAAGCAGGTTTGTGATGGAAGATGGAATAATGTGGATTAAGATGGAATATTGGGATAAAATCCTTTCCTGAGAGGGTGGCAGGCCCTGGCACAGGGTTCCCAGAGAAGCTGTGGCTGCCTCTGGATCCCTGGAAGTGTCCAAGGCCAGGCTGGATGCAGCCTGGGACAGTGGAAGGGGGTGGGAATTAAATAATCCTCCAGGTCCTTTCCAACCCAAACCATTCTGGGGTTCCGTAATTCCCCTCCCAGCACAGCACAGCCACAAAGCAAAGTGCAAAGCTCCAAATCCCAGGAACGAGAGAGCCTGGAAGTCTTTTCCCTCCTCTCTGACGCCAACACCACTGGGATGTTCCCATGGGATTAGGATTTCTTTGGAACGGCAGGTGTGGGGCAAATTCCCTCTCCAAAGAAAGATTTCTCTAGCTGTGGGATTTCTCAGGGTGGCATTTATTAACAAATCAGAATTTGGGGTTGTTCCCTTTGAAAAATTTACCATTTTCTTGTCCTGGGTGGAAAAATCTCCCAGTGTCAATAAATTTCAGGCTGACAGAAGAAGGGAGCTTTCCCCAGCTGTGGGTTCCTCTGGTGGGCTGGGGCACAAAAAAAAGAATCCAGGAAGTTTTCCAGCATCCCAGGCTCCTGGTGATTCCCAGGCTGCTCCTGCCTCCCTGCCCCATCCCAAGGAAACAGCTCCCTTCCTGGGGAACCTGTGCCGTGCAGCATCTGGAAGGCATTGCAGAACACACACACACATCTCCTCCCCCAGCAGCTTTGAAGGCATTTCTGGGACGTGTGAATCACTCCTGTCACTGGGCTTTGCTTTATCCACAAATCCCAGCCTGGTTTGGGCTGGAAAGGACCTGGAAGCTCATCCCATCCCACCCCTGCCATGGCAGGGACACCTTCCACTGTGCCAGGGTGCCCCAAACTCTGTCCAGCCTGGCATCTTCCACTGTGCCCCAAACCCCAAACCCTGTCCAGCCTGGCATCTTCCCTGTTCCTGGTGTTCCAGCCCCATCCAGCCTGGCATCTTCCCCTGTTCCTGGTGTTCCAGCCCATCCAGCCTGGCATCTTCCCTGTGCCCGGTGTTCCAGCCCTGTCCAGCCTGGCATCTTCCCTGTGCCTGGTGTTCCAGCCCATCCAGCCTGGCATCTTCCCTGTGCCTGGTGTTCCAGCCCCGTCCAGCCTGGCATCTTCCCTGTGCCCGGTGTTCCAGCCCCATCCAGCCTGGCATCTTCCCTGTGCCCGGTGTTCCAGCCCCGTCCAGCCTGGCATCTTCCCTGTGCCCGGTGTTCCAGCCCCATCCAGCCTGGCATCTTCCCTGTGCCCGGTGTTCCAGCCCCATCCAGCCTGGCATCTTCCCTGTGCCCGGTGTTCCAGCCCCATCCAGCCTGGCATCTTCCCTGTGCCCGGTGTTCCAGCCCCATCCAGCCTGGCATCTTCCCCTGTTCCTGGTGTTCCAGCCCCATCCAGCCTGGCATCTTCCCTGTGCCCGGTGTTCCAGCCCATCCAGCCTGGCATCTTCCCTGTGCCCGGTGTTCCAGCCCGTCCAGCCTGGCATCTTCCCTGTTCCTGGTGTTCCAGCCCCATCCAGCCTGGCATTTTCCCTGTGCCTGGTGTTCCAGCCCATCCAGCCTGGCATCTTCCCTGTGCCCGGTGTTCCAGCCCATCCAGCCTGGCATCTTCCCTGTGCCCGGTGTTCCAGCCCATCCAGCCTGGCATCTTCCCTGTGCCCGGTGTTCCAGCCCCATCCAGCCTGGCATCTTCCCTGTGCCCGGTGTTCCAGCCCCATCCAGCCTGGCATCTTCCCTGTGCCCGGTGTTCCAGCTCATCCAGCCTGGCATCTTCCCTGTGCCCGGTGTTCCAGCCCCATCCAGCCTGGCATCTTCCCTGTGCCCGGTGTTCCAGCCCCATCCAGCCTGGCATCTTCCCTGTGCCCGGTGTTCCAGCTCATCCAGCCTGGCATCTTCCCTGTGCCCGGTGTTCCAGCCCCATGCAGGGCCCAGGGCAGCCACAGCTGCTCGGGAATCTGGGTCCTCCAGCCCTCACACCCTCCAAGCTGGCCTGGAGCTTCCAGTGCAGGATTTGAGGCTGGAATTTTCTCTTCCTGCCCTTAAACAATTTGGGATGGCAGTAGCTCCAGTCCCAGCTCACACAGCAAGTGGGACAATGCGCATTAATGAATTAATTACTGGTACAAGCAGGTGTGGCATTAGTAACCTGCCTGCTCTCCCTGGTCCTCATCCATGAGGGCCAAACATTCCAGCCTGTTGGATCAGCTGGGTCAGGATTGGTTAAAGCACTTAAAAAAATAATAATAACAATAATAATAATTCAATATTTATAATATTAATGTAATATTTATCATTGCAATAAATAATTAATAATGATCTTTGTTATTGTGGTAATAGTGATGATAATAATAACTTGGGGTCATGTGATACTAATTGTGATGATGATAATAATAAGTTTATAATTGTGATTATAATAATAAATTAATATTAATGATAATAATAATAGTTTAATATGTATAATTACAATAAATAAATAATAATGATCATTATTATTGTGGTAATAATGATGATAATAATAACTTGGGGTCATGCGATACTAATTGTGATGATGATAATAATAAGTTTATAATTGTGATAATAATTAATTATAATGATATAATAATTTGATATTTATAATTACAATAAATAATTAATAATGATCCTTATTATTGTGGTAATAATGATGATAACAATACGTTTATAATTGTGATTATGATAATAATAAGTTTATAATTGTGATTATAATAATAAATAATATTATAGTAAGAATAATAACAATAAGAATAATGATGATTATGACGATGGTGATGATGATGATGATAATAATAATAATAATAATAATAATAATAATGATAATAATAATAATAATAATTTTTAAAAGAGCTAAGGAATAACCTGCCAAAAGCATTTCTCAGCAATCTGGGATCCAAACAATCCCTGTGGGAGCCTCGCTGGGAACGCTGCAGGAGCCCACCCGGGATGAACTGGGAGCAGCTCCTGGGGCAGGGGACGGAGCCTGGGGGCACCCGGGGCTGCCCTGACCCCCCAGCCCCGCAGAGCTCCCTGACCCCGGCCCGGCTCCATCCGGGGAGGAAGGATGCGGTCTCTGTCCTGAGGGGCCTCGGCAGCCTCCAGCCCAGGCCAGGCTTTATTAATCCCAGCTTTGCTAATAAGGAATTACAATAGCTGTGGGATTTGGCAGCGGGAGCGTGCTTGGCTGCCATGCATCCTGCAGGATTTGCCCTGTTTTGTTTGTATTTTGGATTTAACTACAAATAATTTAAAGATGTGTTGTGTCTCCTTCAATTAACATTTGTGTTTTCGACCTCTCTCTTGTTTTGTTGCTGTTGTTGAAGTTTTAGAACAATACCGGGGAATTTGAGCCCGTCAGATGCATTAAGATGAATTCACGTTTATATTTTGCTCCAGCTGTGGGATTTCTTAGGGTGGCATTTATTAACATATCAGAATTTGGGGTTGTTCCCTTTGAAAAATTTGCCGTTTTCTTGTCCTGGATGGAAAAAATCTCCCAGTGTCAAAAAATTTCAGGCTGACAGAAGAATAATATTGTCCCAAGGCCAGTATGTAAATACCTTAACCAGTAGAGCATGTTTAGAGGAATTACACTTTCCTCTCCCAAATTACCATCTTGGAAAGCAGCTCTACCAGCACATTTATTTGAATTTTAAACATTTTGAAAGCAGATCTCCGAGGTTTTGAAATCTGGTTTCCATTCCTGGCTGTGTTTGACCCAAGGCCTGACCCTGAGCAAATCTCAGGCTCAGTGTCTGGATCTGCTCCGCTGCTCTGAGGATCCTCACTCACTTTACCACCCCTCAGTGCTGATCCGAGTGTAAGATTTCAGTGTGAAATAATAGTGGGGTTAATGTAAGATGGGGTTTGGTTATGATGACAAAAGGGAAAATTAAAAAACGTGGTTTTTAAGAGATGAATTTGTTTAAAGGTGTGTGGGATGAAGTCATTTTGTCTGCAAAGAAACAAGTTCCCAGAGGTGCAGGATGGCAAACTTGGGGAGAGAAGCGAGGAACAAGTCCAGAACTTCACAGCAGCCCTTCATCCCAAGTTTTGGAGGGGATTAATTCCTTTCTTCGTCTGACATTGCAGACTCAGCCAGTGCCCAACCCCATCTCGTACTTCATGCACCGCTCGCCCTGGTGGTTCCACCGCCTCGAGACCTTGGTCAACCACTTCATCGAGCTGCTGGTGCCCTTCTTCCTGCTGCTGGGCAGGAGGATGACCATCCTGCACGGGCTGCTGCAGATCCTCTTCCAGGTGAGCTGCTCCTGCTTCGTCTCCTTGAGGCCTCAGGTTCTGGCTTTTCCGTTTTCAGGTTCTGTGTTGCTTTAGGCTGTAGTTCTGGGATTGTTTTTCAGGTTCTGTGCTGCTTTAGGCTGTAGTTCTGGGATTCATGTTATGATGCCTCAGGTTTTGGTTTTTATATTTTCAGGTTCTGTGCTGCTTTAGGCTGTGGTTTTGGGATTCATGTTATGGTGCCTCAGGTTTGGCTTTTCTGTTTTCAGGTTCTGTGCTGCTTTAGGCTGTAGTTCTGGGATTGTTTTTCAGGTTCTGTGCTGCTTTAGGCTGTAGTTCTGGGATTGTTTTTCAGGTTCTGTGCTGCTTTAGGCTGTAGTTTTGGGATTCACGTTATGATGCCTCAGGTTCTGGCTTTTATATTTTCAGGTTCTGTGCTGCTTTAGTGGGTGGGTCTGAGCTTCACATGAGGGCATGCTGAGCTCTGTGCACAGAGCAGGGAGACAAAACAATTCCTGCTCCAGCTGGGCACCAAGGACAATGATCCAAATCTCAGCCCAGGAGCACAAACAGTGGTAGATTGAAGAGAAAAACAAAAAATATGGGACTTCATAACCTAAAGCTGTAATTGGAGAATTAATTCCAATATGCAAATGAACCAGAACTTATAAAAGTGAGAGACCTTGAGTCCATTTCTGTGACCATTTTGGTTCATCTGGGGTGCAGCCCTGGCTGGGCTCTTGTGCTGCCCAAGGTGGATCCATTGAGTCTTCCTGGTAAATCCCTGCTTTATTCTCTAGCTCAGTCTAGCCTCTGCTCCAGCTCAGCCTTCTCAAGGCATCATCCTGAGGGTCTCCTCCTCTCCTGGGCTTCCCCACTCCTCCCAGCAGGAGCTGGCTCAGGGGCAGGGTGGGATTAAGGCTCCAGGGAATGAGGATGATTCCCAGCCAGGAATTCCTGGGTGTTTCCTGCTGCTGGAGCTTTGGTTTCTGTGTGGCAGAGGAATGGCAGCCCAGGATCAGTGCAAAGGCTCTGTGGGGCATCCTTGGGATTCCCCCAGCAGTTAATTTTTGTAGACATCTGTCCATCTCTGAAGGGATTCTTCTTTCTGGATTTGTCATTTGAGGATTGTTCTTTATCTCTGGAAAGGGTTGAGCTGCTCTCCACAAATACCAGATTGACTGTGCGAGGTTTAAAATCAAAACAATTCCTTGGAAATTTAATAGATTCACATTCCAGCTGATTTTCTGGTTGGGTTTTTTTTGTACTCTGCAAAACTCAGAGGGCAGAAGCTGCTGCATGAATACTTCCCTAGAGCCCATCTGACTCCTCTCCTGTCTGTCCTGGCGGAGTTCAAAGAGCTCATGAAACTCCATCTCCAGCCCTTGCTGCCCTGCCTTTGTTCAGCATCATTTCAGCATCAGGAAATTCATACTCGGGAGCTGTTCCTGCTTCCTGTGAGTTCATGTGATGATTAAACTGGAGAACAGCTCATAAAGCCCCCTGGTAAACCACAAAAATGCTGCTCAGGGTTTAAAGGTCTGACAGAAGCCCCGGTGCCCTCCCGGTTCCTTCTGCTTCCCAAACGCTTCCTGTTGTGTCTGGGTGCCACTGAACATCAGCTTTTACCTTTTTGGGGCAGCTTTGGTTGGGTTGGGATGGATTTGGGCAGATGGAGGGCAAGGTCTGACCCAGGGAGCTCCCGGGGTGTCACTCCAGAGGTGCCAGCTGCTTGCGACACCCCTGAGCTTGTTGGAGGCACTTGGGATGATTTTATTCAGCCCAACCCTAAAAAAACTCCACAGACAAAACAAAACCTATCTTCTCTTCTGGTTAAGGTGAAAGAAGGCAGGGTTAGATTAGAGATCAGGGATTAATTCATCCCTGGGAGGGTGGCAGGCCCTGGCACAGGGTGCCCAGAGCAGCTGGGGCTGCCCCTGGATCCCTGGCAGTGCCCCAGGCCAGGCTGGAGCCCCCTGGGACAGTGGAAAGTGTCCCCAGGGGGGTTGGAACAAGGTGATCTTTAAGGTCCCTCCCAGCCCAACCCATTCCATGCCCAGTGCTCCCCTCCCATCCCCTTCTCCCCTCGGAGCTGCTCCATCCCTGTCACTCCCAAGGAACCCCCAGCTCCCCCAGGGCCCTGCTCCTCGTTAGGGGCCCTGGGGGGGCTGCAACGGCCGAGCCCACCCCATAAATGCCCTAATGACAGCCAGCCAGTGCAGGCATCAAGCCCCTTTAATTGGCCCTTTATTGATAGCTGGCAATTACTGCCTTGTTTGGATCACGAGGGGAGGCTGAGCAGGCAGAAAGGGTCCCAGTGTAAGAGGCAGCTCTGGTGCCTTTACAGCGTTTCAACAAAAACCTGTTTATTTAATATTTACTGCCCTTTTCTTCATTCAGAATGACTTTTATTGACAATCCTTGTGCTCTGCAAAGGAAGCAATAAAGTTTAATGTTGATATACCACTTAATTCTGCTTTTCAAGATTTGAATTGACATTACAGACAAGTTTTATTGGACATTTTATAATTGTTATTGGAGTCATGGTGGCGAGCTTGAGTGAGTGTATTTTTCCAGATTCCAACTGGCCTGGAGAATATTGCTTTGTCAGGAACCCAAAAAAAGTTGGGCTTTAAAAGAGGAAAGTGGGGTTTTTTTTCCAAGTGTGAACTTATTCTTCTTGCCTGCTTCACGTTTGGAAGGAAAAAAGCTTAGAGAGGGTGGAAACATCAGAGAGGAGGTGCTCAGCAGCATGAGGATGGATGTGTGTCCACCAGGGGATCCCTGTGGGGTTGGGATTCCAGCCTGGAGTTACCCCAAGGGAGCTGGAAGCTCCACCTCGTTCCCATCCTGGACGTGCACAGGAGGTTCCTGTTGGGGTTTGTGTTTGATGGCACCCAGGTGGGATTTAGGGTGGGATTTAGGGATTCAGGGTGGCTTTGATGGACACCACAGTGCTGCCAGCACCTCCATTCCCCTGGAGGGGCCACAGGGACCCTTGGGATGGGCCCATTCCCAGCAGATGCAGGAAGGGCTCGGGGCTGCTGCTCCTGGCCAGGAATGGTCCCTCCTGCTGCGGTTTCCTGCCCCTCAGCTTTGGGGTTTTTGCCACGTTCCCTTTGTGAGCTCAGGGCAAACCCCACCATTTCCATGGACCTCCTGGACACTGCTGCCAGTTGTGTCTGCCAGGAATGAATTATCCCTGGAAGTGTTCAGAAGACGGTGGATGTGACGCTTCAGGACGTGGTTTAGTGGTGAACGTGGTGGTTGAGGGTTGCATTTGATGATGCTGAAGAGCTTTTCTGGCCTTAACAATTTTGTGGTTGCCTGGTTTTTGTAGCAGAGGTGGGGTGTGGGCCTGAGAAATGCACACCTGGATCTGAAACACTCCAATATTCAGGAGAAATCAAATCAAAAACACGGCTGTCAGTACCTGGAGGGGAGCAAAAGATATCTTGGAGGGTCTTGGAGAGCCCGGGTGAGGTGTGGACTCTTATTCTTGGTTCCGTAGAAGCACCAGGGCAGAGCCTGCCCATTCCCCAAGGAGTTGGTGGGGTGTGGGAGGTTGGAAGCGCTGCTGGGGAAGGCAAATCCTTCAGTTTGGTGGGGATTTCACTGCTCCCTGGATCTGCCTCCAATCCTGGATCTGCCTCCTCAAAACCCCGATCTGCCTCCTCAAACCCTGGATCTGCCTCCTCAAAACCTGGATCTGCCTCCTCAAAACCTGAATCTGCCTCCAGCCCTGGATCTGCCTCCTCCAAAACCCTGGATCTGCCTCCAATCCTGGATCTGCCTCCTCAAAACCCTGGATCTGCCTCTTCCAAAACCCCAGTCTGCCTCCTCCAACCCTGGATCTGCCTCCTCCAAAACCCCAGTCTGCCTCCTCAAAACCTGGATCTGCCTCCAGCCCTGGATCTGCCTCCTCAAACCCTGGATCTGCCTCCTCCAACCCCGGATCTGTGTGTTTTTCACGCTGTCCAACTCCCAGCTCACACCCAACGTGTTTCTTGGCTCCTTGGAAGGCAGGCAGTAAAATCCCACTGCTTGGCAAACGAGTTGATGAGGGGAAGCGAGAGGGAAGGCAGAAGAAGAGGCAGGAAAAATCCACCTTGCCCCTCAGAGCTGGCAGCAGGGCTGGGCTGGAGCGGGGTAGGGAAGGAGATTTGGCAGTGCCTGGTGGGAAGGAGCTTCAGGATCAGAAATCCACAAATGAATAAAGAGCATGGAAAGCCCCCAGCCGGTGCTGGTGGAAAGGCAGGGCACTGCTTGGATCCCAGTCAGAGCCATACAGGCACGATCTGGAGGAGCTGAGAGCGTGGGGATGGTTTTAAGGTTTGCAGTGCCTTTGGGTGTGGATGGATCCGTGCAGTGTCACTCCCTGCCTTGGCCCCCGGAGGCTCCTGGCGTGTCCTGCAGCACGGAGCAGCCTGGTGGCCGCAGGAGGAGCTCAGCCCACGGCCACAGCAGCACAGGGTTCCTGCAGGAGCGGGGCTGGGCTGTGGAGCGTCCCCAGATCCTGGTGGGGATGGTGAAGGTTCTCCTCTGCTCCCACCCAGGCACTCCCGGGATGGCTTTCAGCTGGAGCCACCTCCAGAGCACAGGGGTGACAGTGCCAGGGACACAGGGGTGACAGCGCCAGGGGCACAGGGGTGACAGTGCCAGGGGCACAGGGATGGCAGTGCCAGGGGCACAGGAGTGACAGTGCCAGGGGCACAGGGATGGCAGTGCCAGAGGCACAGGGGTGGCAGTGCCAGAGGCACAGAGGTGATAATGCCAGGGGCACAGGGGTGGCAGTGCCAGGGGCACAGGGGTGACAGTGCCAGGGGTACAGGAGTGACAGTGCCAGTGGCACAGGGGTGGCAGTGCCAGGGGTACAGGAGTGACAGTGCCAGGGGCACAGGGATGGCAGTGCCAGGGGCACAGGAGTGACAGTGCCAGGGGCAGAGAGGTGACAGTGCCAGGGGCACAGGGGTGGCAGTGCCAGGGGCAGAGAGGTGACAGTGCCAGTGGCACAGTGATGGCAGTGCCAGGGGCACAGGGGTCATAGTGTCAGGGGCACAGTGATGACAGTGCCAGTGGCACAGTGATGGCAGTGTAGGGGCACAGGGGTGGTAGTGTCAGGGGCAGAGAGGTGACAGTGCCAGGGGTACAGGAGTGACAGTGCCAGGGGCACAGGGATGGCAGTCCCAGGGGCACAGAGGTGACAGTGCAGGAGCACAGGGGTGACAGTTTTAGGAGCACAGGGGTGACAGTGCCAGGGGCACAGGGGTGACAGTGCCAGGAGGCAGGCACAGTTCCAGCCCTGCAGAAGGCAGGGGTGAAACCTCCAGAGCCGAAGCCCCTGCAGGGTTCAGAGCCCTGCACAGGAACCCCCAGAGGAGGCAGCTCCAGGATCTGGCCCAGGAGCTCTCGGGGACTTTGGGAGCTGGAGAGGGAAGGGGGGGCCTGCTGGGAGAGGGACCCTGAGGGGGATGTGGCAGGAACCTCCAGCTCTGTTCCCCTGGAAAAGCAGCTGCCAGCACCACCCTTGCCCAGCTGGGCACTGCACCAGGGCCAGGCAGCCCCTGGGAGCTGGGCATGTGCAGGAGAGCAGGAGCAAAGTCATTTTCCTCCTCCTTTTTTTTCTTTTCAGGCAGAAAACAGTTGTTGAACAGATATTTTCTGTCTTTTTTTTTTTTTTCCTTCCTTGGCTTGGCCAAACCCCAACCTCTTAAAAATTTTGATGGAAGAGGACATTTCCCTCTGCTTGATTTTGTTCCCATCTCTCCAGGAAGGCAGGGGAGGCCAAGTGGAGGTTTCCCCCCTCTTTTTTTGGGAGGGGAGGACCGAGCCCCCCGTTGTCCCGGCGCTGCCTCTGCCACACCACGAGATGCTGGAGGGATGAGCTGCCCCTGCAGCCACACACACACAAATTAAATCAGGCTGCTGCAGTGCCACAGCTGCAAGAGATTGTGTTGCTGACTTAGGAGGTAGCAGAGGTCACAGCAGCAGCCTGGAGAGAGGGAACAAAAATTAACCAGCCCCCCCTCCCTGCAGAAAGTGTCTGAATCCAGTGTTTGTTTTCACTTGTCAGACCGAGCTGGGTTTGTTCTCGTGGCCAGGCTGGTGTAAATCAGGGGTGTCTCCAGCAGGATTAGCGGGGTTACACCAGTGCCAGGCTCGTGGCAGGAGCATCAGGCCCCTCCTTGGGGCTTTAATCGGGCACCCCCGGGCACGGGCAGTGCTGGAGGAGGTGTTTTCCTGTGTGGATGCAGAGTGGTGGTGTTAATGTGTGTGAGAATAAAGCCCAGTTCGCTGGAGGATGGAGCGGCCAGAAAGTTCAGGAATTATTCTGCAGTTTGCACAATCCCAGAATGGTTTGGGTTAGAAAAAACCTTAAAGCCCGCCCAGTGCCACCCCTGCCGTGGCAGGGACACCTTCCACCATCCCAGGGGGCTCCAAGCCCTGTCCAGCCTTGGGGCAGCCCCAGCTGCTCTGGGCACCCTGTGCCAGGGCCTGCCCACCCTCCCAGGGATGAATTTCTTCCTGATATCCAATGTAAATCTCTTTTCTTTCAGTTTACATCCATTCTCCCTTGTTCTACCGCTTCACGTGCCTGTAAAAAAAAAATCCCTTTCCTGCTTTTTTATAAATCCCTAAGGATGCTGGGGAGCATGGTCCCCCCAGCCCAGCAGCTCTGGGTGGGTGTCACTGCCTGGGCTGGGCTCCCCTGCCAGAACAGAGGAAATTCAGCCTTCCCCAAAGTCCAAATCTTGTTGATTTTGTTGTGGTTTAGAAAGAAACAACAAACAGAAAGTCCCAGGAAAGTGAACAGAACAGGACAGGAGGAGTGGGCCCGTGGAGAAGAGTTTTGCAGTTCAGTTGTTCAAAAATCCGCCCTGGATTTTTAAATCTCGTGGGGTGTGAGGGGGAAGGTGCAGGCAGAGGGATTCCAAGGTTCTTTGGGAGTGCCGGAGCTTGGGCTGGGATTATGGAGGTTGATGCCCCATCCTGGTCCAGGTGAGGGTGGCTGGGGTGTCCCTCAGGCCCTCCTGGCTCCCCAGGTCCCCTCCCTCCCCCTGGCCCAGCTCAGCTTTTCCCCACAGCAAAACAGAAGGAATGTGAAATCAAAGCACTTACAGGGCAGATTTTCTGTTACATTTAAGCCCCCTTAAATTAAATCCCGAGCTCTGCACCCCCCAACAAGAAACATTCTGAGTTGAGCAGGCAGAACCCAAACTGTTTAATCACTCTGATATTTGATTTCACATCCAGCTCGATAGGATCTGCTGTGCCAGACACGGGACTAGCAGCACATACCACCCCAAACCAGTAAATAACACTGCTGCCATAATGGGCTCTGGGATTAGTTAGCAACAAGTTAAGTCCTTGCATTCTGCAGTAGTCACAGGGACTGAGAAACACTCCCTGGGAGCCATAGGAGTGCATTTAATTAGCTCCCGATTCTGGGCGCTGGGGGTTTTTTTTCTCTTCTCTTTTTTTTTTTATTTTTTTGAAATCATTAAATAAAGTGTCACCCCAAGCCAGCGCTGTAAACTCTATTTTGATTGTGGCTGCAATAACCCCTTTGGGCGTCATTCAGATTGTACTAAACAGTTTCTGGAGAGCGCTGGTTTCTCTCAAAATAAACCCAAGTCCGGCTTTGACAAGCTCTAATGAAAAACAAATTGTTATATTACTTAGAAAAATAATTTGAAGGAAGTCTGAATTAGTTGTAAAGGTGGAAAAGGTTCAGCTACTTGAAAATAGAAATTTGGAAGGTATTTATTTTAACCATTAAGCCAGTGGCCTTGAAATACAGCCTTGTTTGTTCCAGAACGCTCCTAACGAGAGCCATGAATCACGCTGTTAATCAGTATGGGAACTTGATTAATTGGAGAGGGGAGCAGCAGTGACTCCAGCAGCCCGGAGCTGGGCTCCTTCACCATCCCTCATCCTGCTGGCACCACGGGGGCTTGGGGGGCGTCCCACAGCCCTGGGCTGGGCCTCTGGAGAGTTGGGAATCAAAGGTGGCTCCCTGTGCTGGTGCTGGGCTCAGAAGGGGCTGCTTCCCCATGGAGCGGGGCTTGCAGTGGCTCTGCTCATCCTGTCCCTGTCCCCTCGCCTGTGCTGCTGCTCCTGGCTCTGCTGTTGACCCTCAGAGGGAGATTGGGTGCCCAGCCCTGGCACCAGACTGGCCCAGGAGGCCCCCGGGGTGGGAAGCGCTGCCGTGGCTGGGAAAGGCAGCAGGAAGGTCGGGGTTGGTTTTCACTGGGGCTCCTGGGTTTGGGGCCAGCAGGAGCTGCGGTGGCTTTGGCCATCCAGGAGCACGGCAGGGATGAGTTCCAGCAGAGTTCCAGAATTCTGGAAGCTGCCACGTGTGCCAGGCTGGCCCAGTGCTGGTGGCACAGCTTGGTGTGCCACAGTGTCCTTGGGAATATTGCTGAGCACTGACTCCAGGATCACCAGCTGGATCCTTAAATTGCAATTCTTGCTGAAATGGGCTGGAAACTCACCCAGTCCTGGAGTTCTGGCCACGTTAGAGCTGTCCAGGGGCTCTGAGGTGCCTCTCTCTGTGCTGCTCCCTGGCTGCTCTTCCCTCTCCAGAGCTCATGGAATGATGTGGCTGACAGTGGAATGATGGAGGCTTCACCTCCTGGGCTCTGGGGCAGCTCAGGGTGGTTGGGTTTTCTGCCTGTTTGGATTTTGCCCCAGATTTTCAGAATTTTCAGAATCCCTCCGTGCTCCAGAACCTTTTGTCCTGCAGCAGAGTTTCCAGGTGCTTGGGCAGGACGGGGGAAATCGATGCTGAGGATGCTGTCAGTGAAATGATCCGAGCTGGAGCTTCCAACATCTGCATCTCCCAGATGGGATTCAGGTTCAGCTCCAGGCTGGGAGATAAAGGATGTGTTGCACATGTGAGGGAGGGCATAAAACATTTCTGTCTGATGAGAGCCAGAGCAGCTGCAAACCAGAGATGTTCCTGGTGTCCATGACATGATCCTCACCATGTTCTGGCCCCGTATTTCCAGGGATAATTATTTATTTACGTTTAGGTGTAGCTGCTAAAGCTGAGTAAAGCCATCACAACCCGTTCCTGTGCCCAAGCCAAAGCACTCGCCCACTAAAATGTGTCAAATATCTTTAAATATCTGTGAATTTCTCCAGCTTCAGTGCAATGGTTTGAAGAGATGGTGAAGGTCTTCCAAGTTTAATCCCATTTTCTGTCCCTTAGTCCTTATCTGAGCTGGTCCCTTTGCAGTTTCCCAGCTCTTGGCTCCCACCAAGCTTTTGCTGTTCGGCAGGGGGACATGGTGGGATTTGGGATTTGGGATTTGGGATCTCTCCTCCCACCAGCAAGATGACAGGGCCTTTAAATAATGTTTTCTATTCCATTAAAAAAAAAATAAAAAGAAGATGAAATCAGAACAGCCTAACTGGAAACAGATGGCAGATGAGAAACTTCTTTTAAAGAGGATTTTTAATACATTTATTATGAAGAAAATCATTTATTGGTGTCAGAGATGGATGTGTGAATACAGAATGTGCCCATTCCAGGCGTGGAAGGGGCTGGAGTGGGATGATGCCTTTGGTGTGGTGTTCTTGGAGCGAGGGGAGGATTTTGCTGCTGGTAAAGTGACTTTCCTGGCTGAAAGGAGGCTTCTTCCCATCCCTGCTCCTCCAGCTTCCCTCTGGGATCCCTGGCTGTCAGAGCAGTTTTGATGATGCTCTTACTGTGGGTTCCTGGCATGGTTTTCCTGCAGTGATTTGGTTGGAAGGGACTTTAAAGCCCATCCAATTCCAACCCCAACACCTTCCACTATCCCAGGTTGCTCCAGACCTGGTCTTGGACACTTCCAGGGATGGAGCAGCCACAGCTTCTCTGTGCCCTGTCCTCCCGGAGGGTCAGCTTAGGGATTTTTTAATAATAATATGCATATTCCAGTCAGTTCTGTCGAGTTAAATGAGCGTGTGCTTTTCTGTGTGAAAGCAGCACAGACAGAGGTGTCACTTTCCCCAGTCCCCCTCACACAGTGACTTTCATTGCAGCCCTTTAAACAAATCCCACATCATTTCAGAGGGCTGCCTCTCGGTGTCTGGGCTGCTCAGGGATGGAGGTGAAGATGGATTTTCCCTTTCCCTGCTTTGATGAGCAGAACTCCTTGGCTTGTTGTGGGTTCAGTGTTCCTGTGAAACGCCGCTGCCCCCAGAGAGGTTTCATTTTATTTGATTTTATTTTTTTTGTTTGGCTTTGGCAGCGTTGGGATGAGGCTGCAGCCCTGGGATGCTGCAGCCCACACGCAGTTTACACAGCTGCACCATCCCCTTCCCCAGCTCCAGCAGGGCTCTTATCTCCGTGCTGATGCAACGGCCAGAAAAGGCAGGAAACCTGTGTCACTCTTTGCTTTCATCTTCCTATAAAAACCGGGATTTTTGGAGCTGTGACTCAGAGATGAGCGCAGGATCCTCTTGGAGCGGTGGGGTTTGTTTGGTGCTGTGCTGTGGGCAGTGGTGGTTCCTGCCTGGAGAATTGTTTGCAAACCCCAATCTCACTTTCCCTTTTGTTGGGAACACCATTTCCCAACAGGTTGTGGCCTCCCATCCCTGGCAGTGCCCAAGGCCAGGTTGGACAGGGCTTGGAGCAGCCTGGCACAGTGGAAGGTGCCCCTGCCCGTGGTGACAGGCTGGAAATGAGCTTTGAGGTTCCTTCCAACCCAAATCATTCCATGGTTTTGATTGATCCATGGGAAAGATTCCATTTTTTATGCTGACATTGAGCAGAGCATCCTGGATTTCCACTGCTGCTCTAAACCCTGAGCTGAGCCCCCAAAAAAACCTCGATCCAGGCAGGTGTTTGCAGCACGAGGTCTCACCTCCCCTGCTTTCCTCTTGGATTTTAATTCCATCTCTGCCAGGAGCTGCTTTGTCCACGTTCCTGAGTAACTTTTTCCACACGTGAAACTCCCTCTGGGGCCGGGTTCAGCTCTGCAGGAGCCACGTGGGTTTGGTCTGGGCTTGGTGTCCACACGTGGAGGGGTTCAGGGACAGAAGTGGCACTTTAAATTTACACCCTGCTCCAGTTAGGAAAACTTGGAAGCAGGGAGAAATCCCAGACCAGGCCAGTTTTGGAAAGGCTGAGGAAGTCTGGGAGAAAAATGCACAGGAGCAGTTTGGGAATGTTTTGTCCCAAATTTTGGCCAGCGTGGTGTGGCAGTGGTGGCTGGGATGGCTCAGGGATGGATTCCCTGCACTTTGTGAGCAAGGAAGCAGAAAGGGACAGGTATCGAGTAGAATCCTGGAATGCTTTGGGTTGGAAAGGACCTTAAAGCTCATTTTGGGCAGGGACACCTCCCGCTGGACCAGGCTCTACATCATGGTCACCCTCAGAGAAGCTGCCAGCTCCTCTGAGATGCCAAAATCCAGGAGCTGTAGAAAACTCAGGATGCCTCAGCCAACAGAAATTTCAAAATTTCCTCTGTGAAAACAAATCAGATTGCATTGATTGTTTGGATGGGGTCGGGAATGGCAGGAGTGGGGAGTGGGAGAGACAGGGATTGTGTTCATGGCATCATCAATGTCGTTTGTTCCATAGCCAGCCCTTGAAAAGCAGTTGTAATCCCCACACAAATCCCTCTGGAGCAAATCTGCCAGTTCTCCTCATCCAACACGGATCATCCCTGCAGCCAGAAACCTCAGAGGGAGCAGAGCCAAGGGAAGAGGGTCAGGGGGGCACCCTGAAATCCCGCGCACCCAAAGCAGCTCCACCTCTGAGATTTCAGGGCCAGAGGTCCTGAAGTTGGAGAGAGATCATTTTCCTGCGGTTATTTGGAAAAAAAATGTGACCACAGATAAAAACTGGAGCTTCAGAATGTTGAGTTCCTTCCCAATGCCCCTTCTCCACACCCAGGCAGGAAGGGATCAGCTGGAAGGTCCTGGCTGGGCAGTCTCAGGTGCTGGTGGCCATCAGTGAGGGGGTCCTTGGTGCTGCAGGATCCCTGCTGGAGGGATTTCCTCTGGCCCCTGAAAGCAGGGAAAGGGAGATGTTTCCACGGAAATCTGTTCCTCAACCGTCTTGGCAGCCAGAGCTGAAAGGATTGGAGTCTTTTGCCCCCAACTCCACGTTTCTGGTCAGTGTGAAACCCCACCTGTGATCACCACAGGCAGCCTGGGCCGGGCTGCAGTGAATTAAAGCACCAGGGGGAGTTTGAAGGAATACATCCTCTTCCTTCTCGGAGTCAGGTTACAGCGACCTCGGAACATCTGGACACCGTGTCCCAGGGCTCCCAGAGGTTCTGCTGCCTGCAAGGTTCATCTGCCTTTGTTCACTTCCTGGCCTTTTCCCTTCCTCCTTGCCTCCTCTGGATTCGGGGCTGCTCTCAGTGTTCCTGGCCATCTCCTGGCTCCCTGGGTGAAACTCCCCATGGGATTTTAGTGGTGTCTTTCCACGGGCAAGCACGGATCCATAACTCCATGGCCATTTGCTGTGCTCCTGTTTTTCCAAAAGCCTGAATTCCCTCTAAGCTACTGGTTCCCAGCATCCTGGAAGAGTGAGTTTAGGGGAAGAAAATGCATTCTTTAATATTCCCTAGATCCCAGGAATGCATTTGGTGATGTGATGCTGCTTTGCTTTGGAATTCCGTTGCCTGATCTCCAGGTTGTCCTGACGGGGTTTAATTGAAGTAAGGGTGTGAAGGTGGGTCCTGCTGCCTTGAGGATTTTTTTGGGAAAACTTGGGATTTTTTTGGGGAAAAATTTGGGGGTTTTTTTGGGAATCCAGAGCAAGGGAAGTGCCAAAGCCATGGGGTGGCTGTGGTGGCCGGATTCATGGTGGTCCACGTTGAGAAGATGACGTTGAACTCCAGCATCTCCTGGAAGTGACCCCACGCTCCCCTTGGGAGCAGCACATCCCCATCCCACCCCATCCCACCCCAACCCTCGTGCTGTTGTGCGGAGCTCAACGCCCAGAAGGAAAATGCAGCTCCAGCTTTTCATTTTTGTGCCTCTCAGGCCCAGACCTCAAGGTTTTAAAGACTTTCATATGTGCCTGACTTGATGTGCTCCGAGTATTCCCACTGAAGTGAACTAAGTGGATAAGACTTTGCAGGATTAAAGCCAAATGAGTCCTCACCCACCATGCTGGGAAGTCTTGTTGAAGTGGGTCATTGGAGGGAAAAGGAGGAGGAGGCGCTTCCCATCTTGCCCCTTTCATTTTATGCTTTTATTTATTTAAAGGATTTTTTTTTATTTTTTTTTAATTCTTAGGCAGCTTGGGGGGAGAAAAGAAAATAAAAAGCCCCAGGCTGTGGTGTAACCACCACAGGCAGATGTTGTCATGGCTACTAAACAAGAAACCTGATTTATAAAATGAGGAAAAACAGATGAACGTGAAATAAAAGAGAAAGAAAAAAAAAAGAGAGAGAGGCGATCTTAAAATATTAACTCTGATGTAGAGAAAAATATAAACAGACAGGGTTAGGAAATTCCGTAAGGAATATGACTTGTTTAATATTAATCATAAAGGAAAAGATTATGAGAGCTCCAAAGGGTGCCAAATGAAATAGTCCACACGCAGCCACTGCTGTGATAAGAGTCCTCGTGTGGCTCCCCAGGGCTGCCCTTGGCCGCACTGTGGTGGAGATGTCCTGGCTGGAGGTTGTTCCAGGGATGTTCTTGTGGTTCTGCTGCTTCTCCTGGTGCTTCTCCTCCCTCACAGAAGTTTCTGAGTGCAAACCTCCAGCGTGTGACAGCCAGTAACTGTACTTTCATTGCAGATATGGGCAAGTGGGAGAAGAGATTGTGCTTGGGGACGTGGAGGGGTTTCTGTGACTGGGGCGGGTCAGGAGGGGTGTGATGTGTCCCAAACCAGGGGTTCACCGTGTCCCAAAGCTGAGGTGGCTGCAGATGAGTGGCTGGGTGGGGCTCAGGTGGCTCTGCCCTGGCTCTGTGTCACTCTGCTGCCCTTCTTGTCCCTCTCCTGCCATCCTGAGCTGGCAAAGCCCGTGGTGATCCTGCACTGGAGAAGTGCCAGGCGTCACAATTCCCTCTTCAACGCTCCCAAACCATTCCTTGTCCAAGACAAGGCCAAAACCAGGAGGGTCTTCAGGACCAGGAGACCCCTCTGGGTGGATTCCAAAGGCTCTCACTGGACCCCTGCCAGTCCCCTTTGTCTCTCGGGCTGTCACCGCTGGTGTTCCCTGGTGACAGTGCCCGATGTGGCCCAGCTCCCCAGCGCGGTGACAGCGGCGCTGCCACCACAAGACGCCAGCAAGGAGCAGCTGTGACCACAGCTGGGAGGCTGGGAAATCCCTCCCTGGGCTCCCACTGGCAAACCCTGGCCAGAGCTGTAATTTGCTGCTCCGTTTCCCCTCCCTCTGCGCTGTCCCGCCGCTCACGGCTCCGGCACGCCGGCGTGTCCGGGCCCGAGGGGGACAGGAATGCCTTGTGGCACAGCCTGTGCTCCAGCAGGGAATTCTGGAACTCTGGGATTGCTGCTCCCAGCCCACGCTGGCCCCAGCCCTGGCTTTGGCACTGGCTCCTGAGCAGTTTGGTTTGCAGAAACCTTCGGGGCTCCTTCTCGCCGTCAGGAGGAATTAAGCTCCAAAGCCAGACAGAAACTCTGCGGAACAAGTCCGCGGCCTGAAGGTCCAGGATGGAGATGCCCACCCAACAGGACCTTCCAGGGCTGCTGAGCAGGTTCCCCTTGCAGAATCCATCCAGGAAAGCTGGGCAGACCCACTCTCACCTCTCCAGGTGCCTCTGCCTGCTCCTGATCCGTGTCCTGACCTGGCACTGGCCGTGCCCACATTGCCAGAGCTCTGAGCACTGTGGGGATGGTGCAGGAAAACTGGAACAGCCAAGATTTCTGCATCTTTTCCCAATTCCCTGCATCTTTCCCCAGTTCTCTGCATCTTTCCCAGCTACCTGCATTTTCCTCTCCAGTTCTCTGCATCTTTCCCTAGCTCCCTGCATCTCTCCCCAGCTCCCTGCATCTTTTCCCAGCTCCCTGCATTTTTCCCAGCTCCCTGCATTTTCCTCTCCAGTTCTCTGCATCTTTTCCCAGCTCCCTGCATCTTTTCCCAGCTCAGCAGCCTGGGAGCATTCAGCTCCCTGCTCCTTATCAATCCCTTTCCAGTGCTCCTCCAGCAGCACCAGGCAGTGCCTGGCACTGGTGTCTCATTCCCAGTCTCTGTCCCAGTGTCACTCTGGCACCTGGCTCCTTAGCCACGCTGCTGGATGAGGCTGTCGGACTCCCAGGATGAGGCAATGATGGGTTTTTGCTCTTCCCCTCTGTTGACAAACCCAGTTTGTGGGTGAATCATGAGTAACCCTTGAAAGCGAGCCCCGTGGCTGATGCGGATGCCCTTGGGTTTTGTGGGATGAGTCACTGTGGAGAGCAGGAACTTCCTCACAGACAGGCAGCTGCACTTCATCCTCTGCTGGAGCTGGAAAGCCTCAAGCCCAGGGCAGCATGATTCCAGGGGAGCATCTCTCCCTGAGAGCAGCCCAGCTGCCCCTGGGTGTTTGCAGGGCAGCGTTCCCCCTCTGGTGACAGCCCTGCCTGGAATATCCAGCCTGGAATATTTTCGTTCCTCTTCCAAGGGTTCCTCTCATATGTAAGCCATCAGTGCAGCAGCCTGAGCAGGGATCTTGCAGCTGTGACCTTGCAAGTGGGTGGCATTTTCTGCTTCCTCCTCAGCATCCTCAGGGATCCGCAGCTCATGTGATCCCGTCTGCCGCGGGCCAAATCCGGGCTGGGAAAAGCAGGATGAGGCTCCCAGGAAATGCCCACGGCCCTCATCTCCTCACGGCTGGCATCTTCAAAGCTCCCACGAGGAGCCAGGCTCCTCGGGCAGCCCTGGAATCCCCCTTTGCCATTAGTGCAGGCAGCAGGCTCAGGGATAAATGGCTCCAGGTTTATTAAATCCCATCCCTTTGGAGCACCTTGTCTTCCTCTGCAAAGCTAAAACCAGGATTTTTTTCCTGCCTTCTGTTCCTATCTAGGGCTGAACAGACTCCATCAGTCCCTGTGGTGGAGGTTTCTTTCAGATTCCTACAAGTAAATAAATCCATATAAATAAAATAAAAGCCACCCCCGGCGGGGCTGGAGCAGCGAGCATCCCCATCTCTCATGATCTTCCCTGCCTCCATCCCAGCAGCATTTTGTCCTACATGGAATCAGCTGCTCAGGGAAGGAAAAAGTTGAAAAACCTATTTTTAAAAAAAATTATTTCATCATTTACACCTCGCTCCCATTGTAATTGGAATTGTGAGTAAGGCTGAAAAGAAACTGCTGCAGATGGCAGCATAAAATGTGATTTTTAACACATTTTGTGTTTTCTTAAGCATCTCTGGTTTTGCCCAGGGTACATTTCATTTGCTATTTATTTAGTCCCCACCTCTGACAGCTCAGGGATTGCTAAGCTGCCATCTGGGAAGGAAGGAAAATGGGAAAATGCCTCTTTTTCCTGCTTTTTCTTCTTTTGACCTCAGAAAATTTAACAAAATTTAATAAAATTTAAATGTGTCAGTGAGCTGTGTGGTTACAGCCAGGAGTTGGGCTTAGAATCCCAGAATCTTGGAATGGTTTGGGCTGGCAGGGTCCTCAGTGACCATTCCCAGCCCTGCCATGGGCAGGGACATCTCCCCTCTCCCAGGCTGCTCCAAGCCCCTTCCAGCTGGCCTTGGGCACTTCCAGGGATGGAGCAGCCACAGCTGCTCTGGGAAACCTGTGGCAGATCCTCACCAAGGACCTCAGTGATCCTTGTGGGTGTCTCCCAACTCAGGATATTCCTGGATTCCATATTTATCACAGTTGGAAGCCATTTTCCAGCAGAGTCGAGGGAAGGGTTTGGGGCAGAGCCTTGCTGCAGAGGCACAGATGGAGATGCCAAGGCACAGTGGCTGTTCTGCCCTTCCTTCACATTTCTCCTCTTTTTTAATTTTTTTTTTTTACCATTTCCATAAAATTTTTACATCCAGTCCTTCACTTTTTTTAATCCTCCAGGCTTTTGCAGCCTGGCTTTATTAAAATCAAATGCTGCCCAGCCCCAAGCACAGCACCGGGCTGGGTTTTCCTGGTGTGTTTGCAGCCACAACTGTTTCCCATTTCTGCCAGGCTCTCAGGAGCCCACGGGCTCAGGGATCAGGGATCAGCTCCGTGTGTTCCCCCCCAAAACGTGCTCTTGCTTTGCTGGAAAAATCCAGGTCATCCCAGAGTTGGAAGCTCACCCAGCCTTGGCTTGCAGTGACACCGAGTAGCCAACCCAAGTGAAATATTTCACTGCAGATGTTGCTGAGAGCTTAAAGTTACCCAAAATTATGGATTTAACGAGGCAAGGAAAGGAGCTGCAGAAAGATCCAAATCAGGGAAGCCACCAGTGCTTTCCAGGCCGGTGTCAGGCTGATCAGATGTGACATCCTTGACTTTTTCCTTGCGTTTTCCCTGGGCCTGCGGATGTGGTCACGTCCTTTCCTTTTAGCTTGAAAAGGCAGAGATGGGTTTGAATCCGTGTTGGGCTTGACTGTGGGGAGCTGTTCCCAATCCAGCTGTTGCAGATGTCTCCATTTGTGAATTGGTGAAACCAAAACCTTGGATTTGAGTTGTTCTGGAAGGGGATTGTGACACAGATCCCGTTTCCCTGTGCCAGGCCTGTCTGAGATTGGCCATGCTCAGCATTCCCATCAATATTTATTCCCAAGAACATTGTTTTCCCCGTACTCTGTCTTTAATACCAATTTCATCCAAATTTTACCAAGACCTGGACTAGAGAAGATGTTCACTATCAGAATAGATTTTTTTCTGATGTGTTCTCCTTCTCTCCTTCCCAAAAAATTGGGTTCGCTCTGACTTTGGCAATTGTTAAATACCTCTAAATATCGGAGAAAAGGGGATTTTCAGGGGAGCCTGCAGTGCCTGGATGGCGAAAGGGAATGGAAGCATTTTTGCCAGAAGTGTTTTAGCATTCCTTCAGTCAAGGAATATAAACAGTTCCATGTGACTTTGGGCTGATCCAGGATTTGAGAGCAGGGTTTGAGTCACATCATTTCTCGCAGAGGGAATTTTGAACCCACATATCTCCTAAAAATCTCCTAATTAGTAGGGAGGAGGATATTCTGGGAAAGGCTTTCACTTTCTACTCCTGATGGTGTTCCACTTTATTACCGATCACTCAATAAGCATCCAGTGTTAATTACAGGGGAGTTCTGTGTAACTGAGTTATTGACTGGTGCCTATGGACAGCCCATTCCAGGCTGTAATTAAACCTCAAGCCAGCACTATTCCTACAGGGCTGGAAAATGCTTTTCCTGAACCCTTCTTTTCCTGTGTGTTGGTATTAGGGGATAATCCTGGCTCTGAGGCACAAATGGCAGATGCAAATGGTGTTTGTGGTCTCACCGAGTCCAGAGCTGGTCCTTGCGGTGCCTGGCTCCTGCTGCAGCTGCTGGGAAAGGCCCCACAGAGCCAAGGGCTGGTTCCACCCTCCAAACCCTGCGTGCCTGGAACCTTTTGGGAAGGACCAAGGTGCTGGGAGTGCCTGGGGTGGGATTCCTCATCCTGGCTGCTGTCTAGAACTAAAGAGCCCTCATTTCCCCGCTGAAGGGACCCTCAGCTTTGTGTTTCAGTTTGCACGTGGCTGGAAACCAGGGAGGAATTCCTTTATGGAAACGGCTGTCCAGGGTGGAACCTCCCTGCCTGGAGGGATTTCGTGTGGATGTGGCACCTGGGGACATTTGGGATCAGTGGTGGCCTTGGCTGTGGTGGGGGAACGGTTGGGCTCAATGGTCCAAGAATCAATGATTCCATGATTCCATCCTCAATGATTCCATGATTCCAAACTCAGTAATTCCACAATTCCAACCTCAATGATTCCATTATTCCAATCTCAGTGAATCCATGATTCCAACCTCAGTGATTCCATTATTCCAACCTCAGTGAATCCATGATTCCAACCTCAATGATTCCATGATTCCAATCTCAGTGATTCCATGATTCCAACCTCAGTGAATCCATGATTCCAACCTTAATGATTTCATGATTCCAACCTCAGTGATTCCATGATTCCAACCTCAGTGATTCCATGATTCCAACCTCAATAATTCCACGATTCCTACCTCAGTGATTCCATGATTCCAACCTCAATGATTCCATGATTCCTACCTCAATGATTCCATGATTCCTACCTCAGTGATTCCATGATTCCAACCTCAATGATTCCATGATTCCAACCTCAATGATTCCATGATTCCTACCTCAATGATTCCATGATTCCTACCTCAATGATTCCATGATTCCTACCTCAGTGATTCCATGATTCCAACCTCAATGATTTCATGATTCCAACCTCACTGATTCCATGATTCCAACATCAGTGATTCCATGATTCCAGCCTCAGTGATTCCATCATTCTAACCTCAATGATTCCATGATTCCAACCTCAATAATTCCGTGATTCCAACCTCAGTGATTCCATGATTCCAACCTCAATAATTCCATGATTCCAAAGAACACCCACCCCAGGGGCGTCACAGGGACAATCCCCCAGCCCCTCTTGGCATCCGCATGGTTTCCCACAGGATTGGTCTTTTCCATGGACGTGCCCTGGCTGTTCCCGAGGCGCTGCATCCCACAGCTCCTAAAAAACTTTAAAAACATCCATGGACACTTTTCCAGGCGCAGTCTGTGCCTCCCTACCTGCAGGGGAGATGACCAATCACGTATGTCAGCGTTTCCTGCGAGCTCTTGCTTCATTAGAGGTGCCTCAAGAGATAAAAACCAGATTATGGCCTTGCATGCACAGCCAAAACATGGAGGGTTTGTCTGCATCCCCTTCCAGAGGCACATCCAGCCAACAGCCCGGCCCCCCCACGCAACTGTTTGGGGTTTTGACAGTTTTATAACCCTAAATTTGCACCTTCTGGAAAACGGTGACAGTTACTGATTCATTGCCCTGCTGGAATTTTTCTTATGATGTCTTAATATCCAAGCATGGAGCAGAGCTCAGCGGAGAGGGAAAATAAAAACCTGGAGCAAAACGCTCCCAGAACAGCTGGAATAGGCAGGAGCTGCCCAGGCCTGCCAGTGCCATCCAAAATATTTGGGATTATTTTTTTAAAAGCTCTTTCCTGGGTGTCCAGCTCCGGTTTGAAAGTGGTTTGAAAGGGAGCTGTGAAAAAATGTCCATGGGTGCATTCCTCACTTTTCAGGAAGGAAGTTGATTTTGATATCACAAACCATCTGCTGCTTTTAACCAAACCAGGCAAAAATTAATCAAAACTTTGTACTTTGGCAAGACCTAAAGTTGTGCTGACAAAGCAAAAACCATAATTAAATCGTTTTTTACAATCAGGTAAATACTTTCAGCTTATTTGCCGTTGATTTGCCCTATCCTGCCCTTCCCCTGGAAGTGCTGGATGGAGCTTGGAGCAGCCTGGTCTAGTGGAAGGTGTCCCATGGAGCAGAGTGCTCTCCAAGCATCCTGGGCTCAGAGCTGAGCCTGGCCCATTTTATATCCTGATGAATCCACAACTTGTGGTTGGAAAAAAACCCTTCCCAAACTGCTCCTCTCCCCGTGGAGGAGGCAGATGGAGGGCAGAGGTCCCTCTGGAGCTTGTGGGGCTCTTCCCCACATCCCCACGTGGAGCAGAGCCCTTCTGCTGGACTCCAGCTCTGCTGCTCAGTGGAACACTTGGAGCATTCAGGGATGAGGGACTTTTTAAGGAGCTGTTGGTCTTAATGAGCTCATCAATGATGAGCTCTTAATGAGCTTTCCCAGCACTCCTGTCCTCGGGATGGATCCTGGGGCGTTTCCAGCAGCTCCTGTGGAGCTCGGGGCTGATCCAGGAAGGGCTGTGGTGCCCTGGGTGTAACACCTTGACTTGGAGTTGGAAAAAATCCCTCCCTGTCAGGGTGGCACAGGGTGCCCAGAGCAGCTGGGGCTGCCCCTGGATCCCTGGCAGTGCCCAAGGCCAGGCTGGGCAGGGCTTGGAGCTCCCTGGGACAGTGGAAGGTGATCCTGGCAAAGGGATGAGCTTTTAAGTCCCTCCAGCCCATAATCTGTGGGAATTCCAGGAGGTGGCTCCTGTGGGAACAAATTAAAAACCAGTTTGGAGCGAGACTCTTCCATTGCTGCACGTTCAGATCAAACCTAAATGTGGGGCGTGGGACAGCAGTGGGAAGGATTTGGGTCCCTCTTTAGCCCTGGGATTGCCAAAACCTGACAGTGCAGTTTGTGCCTCATCAAAGCCTGACCCGGAGCAAGGACAGGTTTTAGTGAGGACCCTGCATTTCTGTGTCCATGGTTGGTTTATTCCTCAGTTCCCTTTTCTCCTGGTGCTTCCAATAGTTCTCTGAATTTCTCTGGGATTCACAAACCCATCTCCTGTCTAGACAGAGGAGATTATTTATTTACCTTTTTCTCTTCACTGAACAGCAGAGGTTAAATCCTCATGCAAATATTCAATTAGGAGTCAATTAAAAATTCATAATGGGGGGAAATTAAAAATTATTTTTGCTGCTATTTAATGGGAATATTTTTTGTCTGTGCCTATGATAAACTTTTGGGGAAATCTACATGTATGAGTATTTTTCTAGGAATAGTTTAACAAATACACTCCAGTGCAGGTAGAGACTCTACTTTGACTTTTAGACTCTGCTTTGGGGCAGCAGGAAGGACTGGATGGTTCTTGAGGTTTCCTTTTTCCCTTTAAATGATTTATAATCCTTCCAGACATCCCAATTTTGGCTTTTCTGTGCCAATGGCTGGATGTCAGGGAGCCCCAGTGAGGTGACCCCGTCCCCGTGCTGCAGACAAGCTCCAGGTAGCCCTTGCTTGTGTTTGAGAGTTTCCAGCTTCTTTTTGTCCCTCCTGGACAAATATCCAGGCTGTGCCACGGAATTTGAGCTTCCTCTGCCCACTGGATGTTTGTAACAATCTGGGACTTTAAAAAAAAAACCAAAACCAAACCCCAGCCAAAGAAAGAAGCCCAACCTGTAAAAAAGTTACAGCTAGAGGTGCCCATTTTCTGACAGAGGGGTTTGGTAACAGGGCAGGGGACAGAAATGGGAGGAATAATTGGTTTTGGGCCTAGAACCAGGAAAACTACTTTTCCAAATTAATCCAGCGAGAGCCATGAATCCACTGTATTTCATATCACACTTCATAAAACTCCAGTCATAATCCATAAAAGTGACATTATTAGATTAAAACCCTCAGTTCCTCCTAGAAGGAGCTCGCTCATTAGACATGCTGTAGTTTTATAACCTCAAAGTTCCTCCCCAATTACCATGATTAATACTGGGCTTTAATAAAAAATTTCTCCCCATCACCACAGGGGTTGATCCCATCTGGTTGGTGTAATTGGGAGTTTCAATATTGTCCAGCGAGGGAAGGACGCTCCGGGAACACAAACCAAGGCTGAGGATGGATGGGGATGGAGGCCTGGAGATCCAGCTGGGTTTTGGTGGTGGTTGGAGCATGGAAAAGTCCAGGTGATGTGAGCCAAAGGCTGGGATTGCTGGGGGAGGTGTGGATGAATTCTCCCTCCTCGTGCTCTTCCAGCAGGGATCTGCCCTGGGGAACCCACCCGAAATTGAACGTCCCAGCTGGAGGCAGCACAGTCCTGCTCTGAGGGAGCAGCACATCGAGCTGCAGAGGAAAGGCAGGATTTGGGGAGGAATGCTGCCTGCCGGGGTTTGGATGGCAGTGGATCCCTAAATCCTGGGAGACACCAGGGTTCAGCTTCATCCTTGGTGCCATGGACACGTGCATCCCTCTGCTCTGCCCTGGTGACTCTCACCTGGAGCACTGCCACCAGCACGAGGACGTGGAGCTGCTGCAGCAAATCCAGAGGAGGCCACAGGGATGCTCTGAGGGCTGGAGCCCCTCTGGAGCCAGGCTGGCAGAGCTGGGGGTGCTCACCTGGAGAGGAGAAGGCTCCAGGGAGAGCTCAGAGCCCTTCCAGGGCCTGGAGGGGCTCCAGGAGAGCTGGAGAGGGACTGGGGACAAGGCATGGAGGGACAGGACACAGGGAATGGCTTCACATTAACAGAGATCAGAGCTAGTGGGACATTGGGAAGGAATTCCTGCCTGGGAGGGTGGCACAGATTCCCAGAGATGCTGTGGCTTCCCCTGGATCCCTGGCAGTGTCCAAGGCCAGGCTGGGCAGGGCTTGGAGCAGCCTGGGACAGTGGAAGGTGTTGGGGGTGGAACTGGAGGAGTGTAAGGTCCCTTCCCACCCAAACCATTCCATGATGATGATGATGATGATGAAATAACATAAAGCTCACTCTCGAGGCCGCTTGCTGGGCCACCACCCCTCAGCATGTTTGATAAATCCCATTTTTTGGCTTTGCAGCAGGAATTCCTTTGAGGTTTGTCCTTGCAGATCCGAGGGGTCCGTGGTTCCGTCGAGCCCCGGGTGAGCAGGAGCTGGTGTGAGCTCCGAGCCTCAGCCAGAAGCACTGAAATTAAAAATGTGTCAGCTCTGCAGTTCCACCCCAGCCCAGAGAACGCCAAACTCGTGTTATTTTTGAATCCCCTGATTTTTCAGGGCTGCTGGAAATAAGAGCTCCTGCTCCTGACTTCCAAGCAATAAAGAGAGGTGAATCACTCCTGAAAAAACCCTCCCGTGGACCACCCAGGGGCTCCTGCAGAGCTGGGAACCAGAAGTGGCAAAGCACAGAAGGATTTTCTTAACACAACTGCAACTGCACGAGGCAAAATCACCTCGGAACAGGAGCAGAGTGAGAGGTGTGATAATGAAGCCAGGCTGATTAATATGCATCGAGCTAAATCACATTCAGGTCACAGAGCAAGCCCCAAACCTCAGCTGTAACATGTTCCCCTCCAGGACCCAACATGTGTCTGGAATTCAGATAGAAATTGCTTTTTTTCCCCTCATAATTATCCAAGTCAGCATAAATTATTATTTTTTTTAACTAAATAATAGTTAGGATTTTTGTTCCTTGCTGTGATTGGTCAGAGCTCTCCTTTTTTAACAATCTCTGACTTTCTGAAGAGTCCTGCTGGGGTTTTAAAACTTGTAACTTGCAAATCGCCATGTCAGAAACCACAGTGCCAGTCATATAAAATATGAAATTACACGTTCTTAGCATTTATTTGTTGTCATTTTTAATGAGAAAACATGGATTTTTTGAACAGAACAGTGGCTGAAAGTCCTCAGGCTGAAACTGCCCCCTGTGTTCTTGATGTTCTTACTGTGGAGTGGTATTTTGGGAGACCACATGCAAGATATTCTCCTAAACAGCCAATAAAAGCTAAAATTAAAACAAAATAACGCCTCTTAAAAGGCACACTTCTGTATTTAATGCTGCTCTTTAATTAGAAGTTGCAAGGTTTCCTCCTGAAGGGTTTCGGGAGCGTTGCTGTCACGGATCCCTCGGAATAAGCAGGAATTGGGTGAATCCTGTGGGAAATCGAGTCACTTTGGAAATCAAGGCACTGGAAATCGAGTCACTTTGGAAATTGAGTCCCTTTGGAAATCGAGTCACTTTGGAAATCAAGGCACTGGAAATCGAGTCACTTTGGAAATTGAGTCACTTTGGAAATCGAGTCACTTTGGAAATCAAGGCACTGGAAATCAAGTCACTTTGGACATTGAGTCACTTTGGAAATTGAGTCACTTTGGAAATCAAGGCACTGCGGAAAGCAAGCCACTGGAAATCGTGTCACTGTGGAAAATAAGTCACTTTGGAAATCAAGGTACTTTAGAAATCAAGTCACTGTGGAAATCGAGTCACTTTGGAGATCAAGTCACTTTGGAATCAAGTCACTTTGGAAATCGAGTCACTTTGGAATCAAGTCACTTAGAATCAAATCACTTTGGAAATGGAGTCACTATGGAAATGGAGTCACTCTGCCCTGGCTGATCCCTCCTGCTGGAAGCACAGGCAGAGCTCCCGTGTGAACCCAGGGTCCCATCTGGGCTGGGGCCTGGGCTCCAGGAGGGCTTTGCCATCCCGGAAGGTCCTCCTTGGGATGCTCCAATCCCTCACCTCTTGTCTTGCCTGGCATTTCGGGACATCCAGCCCTCTCTGCCTCCTTGTTCTCCTGTCTTGCCTGGCATTTCAGGACATCCAACCCTCTCCACCTCCTTGTTCCTCTTGTCTTGTCTGGCATTTCGGGACATCCAGCCCTCTCTGCCTCCTTGTTCCCCATCCTGTCTTGCCTGGCATTTCGGGACATCCAGCCTGCTCTGCCTCCTTGTTCCTCCTGTCTTGCCTGGCATTTTGGGACATCCAGCCCTCTCTGCCTCCTTGTTCCCCATCCTGTCTTGCCTGGCATTTCGGGACATCCAGCCCTCTCTGCCTCCTTGTTCCTCCTGTCTTGTCTGGCATTTCGGGACATCCAACCCTCTCCACCTCCTTGTTCCTCTTGTCTTGTCTGGCATTTCGGGACATCCAGCCCTCTCTGCCTCCTTGTTCCCCATCCTGTCTTGCCTGGCATTTCGGGACATCCAGCCCTCTCTGCCTCCTTGTTCCTCCTGTCTTGTCTGGCATTTCGGGACATCCAGCCCTCTCTGCCTCCTTGTTCCCCATCCTGTCTTGCCTGGCATTTCGGGACATCCAGCCCTCTCTGCCTCCTTGTTCCTCTGGTCTTGTCTGGCATTTCGGGACATCCAGCCCTCTCTGCCTCCTTGTTCCCCATCCAGGTGCTCCTGATCATCAGCGGGAACCTGAGTTTCCTGAACTGGCTGACCATGGTGCCCAGCCTGGCCTGCTTTGACGACGCCAGCCTGGGGCTCCTGTTCGGCTGCCGGCTGCGGGAACGGGCGGCGCGGCTGCAGCGCCCGGGGACGCGGGGACAGAGCCTTTCCCTGGGTGAGTCACCCCAGAGAGGGCAAAGGGGGGTTTTGGTGGGCTTGGCCACAAAGCCCTCAGCTCCAAAGCAAAGCTCTGCTGCTCTGGGGGCGGAGGGGGCCTGGACCTCGCCACGGTGGTTGGTTGGTGAGGGTCTGGGGGGACATTGCCATGGGGACGTTGTGTCTGGGACACGTCCTCTGCAGCATCATTGTCACAGCAAGTCCAGGCAGCTGCAGCCCTTAAGTCGATCCTTGCTCTGCCCCCAGTGCCTCAAACTCAAAATGAGAATGTGGAGTTGCATGATTTAACTTACTGCTTTTTAATTTATTTTTTGATTTTGACTGTTTAAAGTCAAGGATGAAACACCCAGTGGGACTTGAGGTGGGGTTAGAAGCTGGGTTCTCTCCTCGCTTGCTCTCCTTCAAGGCATGGTGAAGAGAAGGTTCCAGAAAGGACTTAGAGCCCTTCCCAGGGCCTAAAGGGGCATTGGGAGAGCTGGAGAGGACACAGGGAATGGCTTCTGACAGGGCTGGGTGGGATTTTGGGCAGGAATTCCTGGCTGGCAGGGTGGGCAGGCCCTGGCACAGATTCCCAGAGCAGCTGTGGCAGCCCCTGGATCCCTGGAAGTGCTGGATGAGGTTTGGAGCAGCCTGGGCTGGTGGAAGGAGCAGCTGCTGGTGGCCACCACTGGTAGCGTGGCCACCATCGTGGTGGGGAGAGAATTCCCCAGACCAGGGAGGAGCAGAACTCCTGCTCATCCCATGGATGTGAAAAAACAAATAAAGGGGGGGATGTAACTGGAAAAAAGGGCTCGAGGTGGCTGATTTCCCCTTCCAGAGGCGCTTTCCAAGCTGCCCCGATCCAGGAGAAGCAGCTCTGGGATGTTTCTCCTGAGGCTGCAGAGCAGATGGAGAGTGGTGTGTGCAGCATTTTTATAAACCGCATATAAGCAACAAATTGCCTGTAATATCAACAACAATCACAGCTGCTGGGGTTAAATATCCCAAACATCTGTCAGAGGAAGGAAAAATGTCAACAAGAGGCAGCATCTGTCTCCAGTCTTTTCTACCAAGAAGCAGCTCATTAAGCAAAAATAGGAGGTCCAGCACTGCAACTTCATTAAATTTTGTCTTTTATTTCACATATTTTGCTGGAATAAATCTTTATCGGCTTTTCCCCTCCTGGAGCTTTGCTTTAGAGGCTGTGAAAGCCTCAAACTTTCCTCCCAGCTCCATTTGTGCCTCCGATCCCAAACAAAACTGAGGCTGCACCTTGTTTTTGGGAGGAGAAGCCAAAGGGAGTCACTGTGAGGGGGAGGCAGATCCTGTTTTGAGGAACTTGCACCTTTTCTGTGATGTTCTCCAGGAAGGCTGGCTGAGCCAGGGTGTCCCAGCGAGGAGAATGTCCGTCCCACTCCGGGTGCAGCTGTGTCCCACCCTCAGGAGGGGCAGGGTGTCTGTAACATCCCGGGAATTGCAATTCCTGTGTTTTCGGGAAGCAGGGGCTGTAGAGCTGGTGCTGATGGGTGCCAGGAGGCTCAGGGGAGGCTCAGGGGAGCCCTCAGTCCTGGGCCACCAGAGCAGAAGACAGGACAGCCTCCAGCCATATCCTGATTTTCTGAGGCCAGTCCTCGAAGTGTTTGATTCCTACTGAGGCCTCCACTTCCCATCCAGATCCCACTGGCTCCTATCCTCACGTTTTGCTCCATCTAGGCTATTTTTTTCCCAGAATTAACCCTTTTTTCTCTGTGATTGAGTGGCTGTGACCCCAAGGGCCTGGAGAGAGGAGGAGAGTTGCTCCTGCTGAAGGATGAGCAGTCCTGCATGGCCATGGCCTGCTGAGGAGCCAGGGGAGCCTCTGTGCCTCTACCTGCTCTTGAATTACAGGGGAAGAAGTTCAACCCATCTAAAAAAAACCCCAAAAAACGCCCCAAAGCCTCGTACCCAGCAGCACAGGGGGTGAGGGAAGGCCCGATTCAAACGGTTCTCCAGAAATGTTCTCAGACTAAACAATTATTAATAGCTTCTGAGAGAGGTTCAAATAAACATCCCTCTCCTGCAGAGATAAGGGGAAAGCTCCTCGCAATTGCTTTGAATCTGATCCTTTGGCTGTTAATGTTAAATAAATTGAAAAGGGCCATGAGGGAAGGAGCCCCTCGGGGGTCACCTCTGCTTATTTGTCTGATCGTGGCCTGGGATCCAGCCCAGCCCCGCGCTGCTGCTGCTGCAAACCCCATCCCAGAGCGCTGGCACAGCAACACACATCTCCTCCGGGAGCGCTGGGGAACTGGGATTTTGCAGAAGGAAAAGCCCTGAGGATGGGGAGAGCTTGGGGCAGCAGGAGGAGGCAGGAGCAGCCCAGGACTCCCCAGGCAGGAGGCTGATCCCGAGCAAGGTGCAAGTGCCAGCTGTGCTTTTTCCCCAGTATTAAAGCCATGATTGATGTCACATTTTAGACATTTTTCCTTTTAGCCCTTGCTCAGACTATTTAGAGAAAGGCAGATCCCAGCGGCGATAGCGGCCCGTGGCAAGGTCGGGGTGGCCACGGGGGGGCCAGCACGGGGGGCCTGGGGATGGGGATTGGGATGGGGATGGGATGGGGATGGGAATGTGCTGGAGCCCTGGCTGCTGAGAATCTCAGGCTTTCCGTGCTGACAGGCAAGAGAACACTGCATTGACCTGAGGCCGTGGAGATGCTTCCAAAATGGAATGACAGAACTGGGATTCTGGGGGTGGAGTTTGGATCGAGGTGTGTAACATCACAGGCTGGGAAACCCAGAGTTTAAGGGTTTAGAATATAGTAATAGATGTAAAGAAAGATGGAGGTTTAGGGCAGAGGCTGGGCCCTCTTCTTCTCCTTCTTCTCCATGGGTTTGAGTAATTGGATAAAAAGTCCCCATTGCAGGCACAGGTGGTTGGTTATTGGGTTAAAAGTGAAAACAATTTAGGTGTCATTTCTTAATTGCATAGTTAATCCTTAAAATGCCTTGTAGAGAAGGAGATGGGGCTCCCTTTTTAGCCTGTTAGAGTGCAGAGCTGTAGAACTCAGGGTTTGTGAGACTGTGACATGGATAAGAACAAACAAACACCTGAGTCCCAACAAGAAACACCAACTCATGCATTTCATCCCAACCCTGGCAGAAAAGAAGCAAAGACTCAGCAGAAGCACGAATGGGGAGGGGAGCAGAGCAGTGAATCACCTCCCTCTGCTCTGGTTTGGTGTCCCCCGCAGGCTCCTGTGTCCGCAGAGTGCTGAACATCTCCTTGGGGCTCCTCATCACCTACCTGAGCATCCCGGTGGTGCTGAACCTGCTCAACTCCAGACAGGTCATGAACACCTCCTTCAACCCGCTCAGGATCGTCAACACCTACGGAGCCTTTGGGAGGTACCTTTGGGCCTTTCCTGGCACATCCCAGAGCCAGACCTTCTGTGTGCCTTAAACCTACAGAGAAATCCTTCCAGGAGGCCTGGAATATGAGAGAGATGGAGAAAAGGAGCAGGTTTCTTTCCCACTGAATTCCAATTTATGGATTATCTGGTTATGAGAAATAAGGAGAAAAGGAACAGGATCCTTTCCCACTTAATTCCAGTTTATGGATTATCTGGTTATGAGAAATAAGGAGAAAAGGAACAGGTTCCTTTCCCACTAAATTCCAATTAATGGATTATGTGGTTATGAGAAATAAGGAGAAAAGGAACAGGATCCTTTCCCACTGAATTTATTTTCTCTGAGCTGCCTGTGAGTCAGCTCACTCCATCGACATAGCAAATGTAAGAGCAGGATGAAAATATCCATAGGAGAGTTCATCCAGGATGTCTTCACCATCCCCAGCCCTCTTTATTTCTGGTGAGCTTCTCTTCCCCTGCACTCCTTTGCTCTCCCTCCTGGAAACATCCACAGCAGCTCTTGGGAGCAGATTTTTCCAGTCAGTGGCTTGGGAAATTCAATAAATATAAATATAAATATAAATATAAATATAAATATAAATATAAATATAAATATAAATATATTTTGCAGAAGGTGAGGCCGTTTGGCTGGGAAAGGTCTGGCCTCCCCAGTGAAGGGGAGGAGCAAGTCCCACCACGAGCACTGGAGATGCTGAGGACACATCAAATGAATATAATCTTTTCCTCAGTTTTTCAAATAGCAGGAATTTCTGTGGACAGAAAAAAAACTAGAAAAAATATTAAAAACGTCAACACATGTGGAAAATGCCAACATTTCCTCTTTTTTTTTCATTTTTTGACAGAGAGAAATAAGCCCCGAACCTCTTTGAGGGCTGGAGTGGTGAAGCTCCAGGAGATTGTTTTCTTTGGGTTGTTGTCCTTTTTCTTCTCCAGTCCTTGGTTTCTGTTTCAGCAGTTACCAGACCCTACAGAGCATGTGCTGAAATGCTGCTGTAATATCTTGGTAATTCCAGCCTATGTAAACCAATAAAAAGAGGATTGCAGCTTATAATGAACCCGGGATGATGTGAAAGCTGACAGGTTTGGGATCACACAGTAGGAGCAGGCTTTTAGTGGTAATTTGGTGTCCCTGATTTACAGGGTGTTCCTGAGCCTTGGGCAGCTGGCCACGGCTCAGGGCTCAGCCCGGGGGATAAAATGGAACTTGGCTGGAGAATCCACAGATCTCCTCAATGGAGGCAACAATTATGAGAGGAGATGCTCAGCATTCCTTAGGTTGGGAGCATCTCTCCCTGGGAGCCGTCAGGGCAGAAGGTGGAGGTTGTGTGTTCCCAAATTTTCAGTTTCTCGGGCTGGAGGAGGCAAAATCAAAGTGGAAGCAAATCCAGAGGGTGTTGTAGCTGCAGAGCTTTGCCAGGCAGGTTTCTGCAGCTCTGTGCTCAGTATGGAAAGCAGCTCCTGGGGCAGGAGGGGGTCTCTGGCAGCTCAGGGGGGTGTTTCCATGGCCTGCAGTTTGCCATTCCCACTGCTCCACGCTGGGATTGCAGCTGAGCCCCGCGGGAGCTCTCATGAGCTGCTCTGATCCAGAACCACAAGCCCACCTGTCCTGTAGGAACCATCTTTATGGATCCCAGCTGGCCCTTGGGCTGCAGCAGCTGCAGGTGTAAAAGGAAGGAAGAGCGTGGAATTTGGCTTTGCTGCTGGAGAGAGGAAGGTCCCAGGATCCAGAGGTTCTCTGGATCCCAGCATCCAGCTGTGCCTCCAGGCCAGTGACTCGTGTTCCACGTGGGCTCTCATGAGCCAGAGCCTTTAGCTGAGACAGGGGGAGAAATCCTTCTCCTTCCTTCCTGGCACAGATTCCCAGAGCAGCTGTGGCTGCCCCTGATCCCTGCAAGTGTCCAAGGCCAGGCTGGACAGGGCTTGGAGCACCCTGGGACAGTTTGGGGTTGGAGCTGGATTGGCTTTTCCCACCCAAACCTTTCTGTGATTTTATGATTTTCCACGATTTGAGCCAAATAACAAAAATAACAACATGCTGCTGTACCCCACAGCATCACCAAGGAGAGGACAGAAGTCATCCTTCAGGGAACGTCCAGCCTGGATCCCAATGACCCCACGGCAGTCTGGGAGGAGTTTGAGTTCAAGTGCAAGCCTGGGGACTTGAGGAGGAGGCCGTGCCTCATCTCCCCCTACCACTATCGCCTCGACTGGCTCATGTGGTTTGCTGCCTTCCAGGTAGGTGCCTCTGAAAGCCTGGGCCTTCCTTGACCAGGAAAAAGCAATTACATGGATTTACTACGTGTTGGGATCACAGGGGAATGTTGGAAGCAGTGGCTGAGTTAATTATGTTTAAAAAAAAAAAACAAACCAAGAACAAAGGGTGTGTTCCTAAAGGACTGTGCTACTGTAATGGAACTCTTGGCAATTTTATGTGAGGGGTTTTTTAAGGGTTCCTTAGCAATACCAAGAATCCCTGTTGGGGACACCCCTGGGGACAGCAGCTCCCACATGGACATTGGTCCCTCCAAATATTGTCCCCACGTGATACCAGCAAACAGGTGACAGCCAGAAATTAAACAAGGGGGGGGGGACTTGAATGTTAAACTTGAATGTTAATTCCTGTTTAGCTTATTTTGCAAATCTTACCCATGTGACACGGGCTGGGTTTTCCAGAGCTGCCTGACAGCAGTGGCACGAGGAAAACCCATCTCAGAGTACCCCAGGCTTCTGTCTTTGTCCCTGCATCCTCTCCTGGAATATCCTCTTCCCTCTGCCACAAGCTCCTGGGTTTGCTGTCCCTGTGGTATTTTCATTTTGGAGCCTTTGAGATTCCTGGGCCCTGACATCAGGCCACGGTTTGATATTTACCCCGCTGGTTTGTGTGCGCTGGAATTTCATTTAATCTGCATTAGGGCTGCTTATCCCTCAGGAAAACCACAGCCAAGGTCCAGGCTGCAGCCAGGGCAGTGCCTGGAATTAGGCAAAGGTGCAGGGGGTGGATGGAGCTGGGGGTTGAAGTCAGGCTTTTGGGAGGGCTCTGAGTGGGGAGAAATCAGCTCCCCCAGGCCCGGGTTGTGTCTGAGGTGTGAAAAACGCTCTGCCCACGGCAGAAATGTCCTGAGGGTTTCAAACAAAAGGGATCTGAGGTTCAAAGCTGAAGGATGGGGCACAGGTGCTGCTGTGCAGAGCACAGTGTGGGCTGTGCCTGGGAGGAGGAGGAGGAAATAACCCAGCCTCTTTGCATCCTTCCTGTTAAATTCAATATTATCAGTGTTTAATTCATTATTATTAGCATGTAGTTCACTGTTATTAGTGTTTATTTCGTTATTATTCGTGTTTCATCCATTTTTTTAGTGGTTTATTCAGTGAAAGCTGCCCCCAAGTGTTCCCATTCACCTGTTGGGAGTGTTGGTCTCTCCAGGGGTGTCCACAGCACTAATTAGCAGCATTAGTGTTGAAGGTCTCTTTGCTCTGGCAGGCTGGAAGGTGGGAATGGAGGTAACTTGTGAAAAACAGGGGGAAATAGATGAAAATTAGTGTGAAAAACAGGGGGAAATGGAGGAAAATTATTGTGGAAAACAGGGGGAAATGGAGAAAATTGTTGTGGAAAACAGGGGGAAATGGAGAAAATTGTTGTGGAAAACAGGGGGAATGGAGAAAATTATTGTGGAAAACAGGGGGAATGGAGAAAATTATTGTGGAAAACAGGGGGAATGGAGAAAATTATTGTGGAAAACAGGGGGAATGGAGAAAATTGTTGTGGAAAACAGGGGGAAATGGAGAAAATTGTTGTGGAAAACGGGGAAATGGAGAAAATTGTTGTGGAAAACAGGGGGAAATGGAGAAAAATTACTGGGGAAAACAGGGGGAAATGGAGAAAAAATATTGTGGAAAACAGGGGGAAATGGAAAAAAATTATTGTGGAAAACAGGGGGAAATGGAGGAAATTATTGTGGAAAATGGGGAAAGAGAGAAAAATTATTGTGGAAAACAGGGGGAATGAGGATAACTTTTGGAAAGCAGTGGGAATGGGGGTAACTCTTGTGGAAAGCAGTGGAAATAGAGAAAATGGTTGTGGAAAGCAGTGGGAATGGGGATAACTCTTGTGGAAAGCAGTGGGAATGGGGATAACTGTTGTGGAGAACAGTGGGAATGGGGATAACTGTTGTGGAGAACAGTGGGAATGGGGGTAACTTGTGGAAAACAGGGGGAATGAGGATAACTCCTGTGGAAAACAGTGGGAAGGCGAGTTGCCCGGGCAGGGCAGTGAGCTGGGATGCTCAGGCATGTAAATACCTGCTTAAGCAGGGAAGCAAATCCCTTCTGGAATGGGCACTGCTCGGCTGGAGCGCTGAGAGCCGCAGATCTGCTGCCAGCTGCCTCCCCGGGCTGCCTGTCCTGCTCAGCCAGACAAATCCCTGCGTGGTGTTTGGACCTTGAGTTCCCCAGAGCAGCAGGGAGGAGGAGAAGCAGGAGCTGAGCGCCCAGGAGGAGCTCGTGAAGCCAGAGGAGTTGTGCAAAACCCGTGTGGGAGTTTGGAGCCCATAAAGCCCAGCGAGCTCAGCCTCTGGATCAGACTGGATTTGTTTCCAGAAGTTCTGGGATGTTTCTCTGGCACCACTCCCCCGTGGCTCCAGGGCTGTCTGCAGCTCCCTGGCAGTGGCCAGGTACAGGGCTGACATCCCCAGCTCTGACAGGCTGTGGAAAAGCCCCCGGGCTTGAGGGAAGGATATTTCCCACCCCTTGCTCCTGACAGGCTCCTCTTTTCACCTCATCAGCACCTGACAAACCACCCCGGGATCCCCCAGGAACCTTCCAGCCTGGGTTGGCTGCAGGATTCACTGGGAAGTTGCCTCCAGCCTGGCCTTGGGCGCTGCCAGGAATCCAGGGGCAGCCACAGCTGCTCTGGGCACCTGTGCCAGGGCCTGCCCACCCTCAGAGAAGGCTGAGATGAGATTTAACCCCACAAAATTGAGGGGAAGCATTAGGAGTCACTTTTCCCCCCTTGACACTTCCATGTGTTAGTGCACAGACATGCTGGTTTATTGTTAAAGCTTATCTGTGCTGCACTTACTGATGCCAGCCCTCCTGTAATCTCACCTCTGGTTTATGCTGGAATTTCAGGAATAGCCCAACACTGAGCTGGGCTGGCACAAAACTCATGCCAATTCCTGGATTCAGCATCACTGATCAATAACAACCAGAAAACAAAATGCTGCTCATACTTTTGGGGCTTCAGGTTGGTCAGTTCTGCTGCTGCTGGGATGTTGTGGATTCTGCAGAAGCTGGATTTTTATTGCCAATTTTTTATTTAATTGGTTGTTGTGGAAAAGGAAAAAATCCAAGGGAAAGGTTTTTCCCTTCCTTATCGTGGCATGAAGGGTATTTATTCTGTTTGGGGACTGCATGGCTGACACAAAGACCCCTCTTGGTGCTTATCAAAGAATAACTGCTCCAGAATAACACAACACTGCTGCCCTCAGGTTGGATTTAAAGCCCAGTGTTTGTTGGATGGTTCCTTGAAGCTGCTCCAAAAGTCTGTGGAGCAGAGCTCGGGATGCTCTGGGATGCAATGTGTGTTTTCCAGACTTAAGGATATTTATTAAAAACCTTCAGGTGCTTTCCTAAGAACAGAGGGAGCCTCCAGCAGCAGGGTTGGTGCTCTGGGTGGTAGCAGAGAGTGAGGGAAACCTCAGGTCTGGAAGAGCTGAGGAAAAGTACCCCCATTTCTAGAGAAGGCAGGTTCATATTTATTACTGTGGGTCTTCAGGGCAGTTAGGACTTGGTGAAGGGGAGATCTTGACTCCATTTCAGAAGGCTGGTTTATTATATTGTGATATATATTACATTAAAAAAGACCACACTATAACTGTACCACAAAGAACAGAGAGAAAGATTCATCAGAAGGCGAGACAGGAATAGAAAGGAATGAATAACAAAGTTCTGTGACTGCCAGAGAGTCCCAGAGCTGCTGCCCCCTGGATTGGCCACCAAGCAGAAACATCCCACACTGAGCAATGGAGGAAGCACCTGCTGCATCCCACAGCAGCAGATCACAAATTGTTCACACTTGAAGCTGAGGCCCTTCAGCTTCTCAGGAGAAGAAAATCCTAGCAAAGGGATTTTCATAAAATATCACAACCACACATATTCTTGTCAGATATTTGATCTGAGCCTCCTGTTATCTCAGTCTTACAGCCAGAAGGTGCTCAGAGGTGTGGGTGTGATCATCAACCCCCCGTGCTCCCTGCACCCAGCTCAGCCCTCTGCATTTCCTTCCTTGCCCTCTCCACACCCCGGCTCAGCTCTCCTGGTTCCCCTGCAGCATCCTGCTCCCTGGCAGGGCAAGGTCTGCTTTCCTCCTCCTCCCTGGGCTCTGTGGCTCCCTGTGGCCATGCAGAATTCCAGGCTGCCTCCCCTCCTGCAGCAGCAGTGCCAGGGCAGTGCCCGGAGTGCCCAAGCAGATATCCTGTGGTGCCGTGGCTAAACCCAGAGCGGGGCCTTGGCTCGGGGAGTGGTTCCTGTGCAGTGGCCACTGGGTGGCCCTGCCAGACCCCGCTCTGGAACAAAGGGACTTTTCTTCCCCGAGCCAGAGGTGATAGAGGAGCTGTGCCAGGTGTGGCCTTTCCCTGCGTAGCTGGGATCCAGGAGCTGATTCCCAAAGCCGTGCTCTGCCCTCTCACGCAGCCTTTTATTCCTGCCTCCTTCAGGGAGCAGCTGCTTTCCCAAGGATTTTCTGATGGGATGGATTGAGGGCTGGCTTTTAGTGAGGAATGCACATTGGGCTGGAGACGTGGCTTTGGGAAACTCACAGAAAAAAAGGGATGAAATTAGGAAAAAGTTCTTCCCTGTGAGGGTGGGGAAGGGCTGGAATAGAATTCCCAGGGAAGCTGTGGCTGCCCCTGGGTCCCTGGCAGTGCCCAAGGGCAGCTTGGATGGGGCTTGGAGCAGCCTGGGACAGTGGAAGGTGTCTCCCCATGGCAGGGCTGGCACTGGATGGGTTTTAGGGTCCCTTCCAGTCCAAACCGTTCCAGGATTCCATGGGGTTTTTGGAGATGATAGAATGGACCTTCCTTGGACAGCAGGATGGTGACAAGTGATGGTGAGCTGGAATTCCATGAAACAAAGGGTGCCGTTAACTGTGGCCTCCTTTCTGACAGGGATTATTCCTCCTGACAGCTCACGCTCCCCGAGCAGCAATGCTGAAGGTGCTGAACTGCAGCAGGGTGGGTGTGGGGTGAGAATGCCCAGGATGGTGGAATCCCGTGCTGGAATTCCCGTGTTGCATCCCCAGTGGCTCAGCCGTGACACACAAACAGCCCCTCACACCAGAGCAGGGGAAATGGAACCTGCCCTGCCCCTCTGGCAGCCACTGCCTCCGACCTGAAACCACTCAGGGCTCCCAACCACGTGAAATAATAACCCTGGGCTCCCGTGCCAAGTTTCCAGCTGTTCCCACATGTGCATCTCATCCTGACCTCCTCCTGCGCCCGTGCCAGCCCCGAGATTCCATAAAACACCACACTAATCCCCAGCCCTTTTTCATTAAATGACCAATTAAAGCTCAAGGAAAAGCCCCCTTATTATTATTATTTCAGTTGGGAACATGTTCCCTGTAGCACTGGGGGGTTTTTTTTTGGGATGATAACGTTCCCTTGACTTTGTTATCAGCAGGGTTTGGTTGCTACTGTGGCTGCTCTGCTCTGGCTCTGCTGGTGCCTGCCTCAGCAGAGCTGTGGGGTTCAGTCCTGCACAGTTATTAAATCCTCCTGGACACGAGTGAATGTGCTCAAGGTGAGAACACCGTGTTTATTCCCTGGGAAGGCGTCAGAGTGGGGAGGTCAGGGAGTGCCAGCAGCTGCAGGGAAGTCCCAGGGCAGTGCTGCTGGGGAGGTGGGCAGTGATGCTCAGCTCCTCACTGGGAGAAGGAGCAAACTCCCTTCCCAAAGTGGCATTTGGGGTGAGACTGGCATGGAAAGATGGGGGAAGTGTCTGCCTGAGCTCTGCACGAGGCTGAAGCCCATCAGGAATTCAGAGCTTAGCAAAAAAAGTGCCCCAAGTTCTTTTTTAGTCCTTTCTGCTGTACCTGAAACAGGATTTTTGGAGGTTCTGGGTGCTGGTCCCAGCTGTAGGGACAGCTGAGGATGATGTGGCTGGAGAGCTGCCCCTCACATTTCCGTGGATCTGCACGGGGTGTCCATGAGCACAGACAGGCTTTGGCTTTAGGGCTGGGGTCTGTGGGACCCCTCAGCTCCTTTGCACTGGTTGGCCGTGGGCTTCGTGTGAGCTCAGCTCCCTGAATTGCTTCCTGTGCTGGAACAGAAGGAAAACTCTCCAGAGATGTGCAAGGGAAGTGAGTTCCTCCCCCGGGGGGCTGCACCTCCCCAGGAGTGCTGTGGGCAGGGTCGGAAGGGATGGTGCTCCCTGCAGTGGCTGTGCAGTCACTGGTTCCCCAGTAACCCCAGTGTGGATGCAGCCCAGGCTCTGTGTGGCCCCAGGGAGGGCAGGAGCAGCTGAGGGAGTCGTGGTCCATGCCTGGATGGAGGTGATGGAGATGATGGAGGTGATGGAGATGATGGAGATGGAGCAGCCCAGGGATCCGTCGCTGTGCAGGATCACTCCTGGCTGCTTCTCGTGCTCGTTGAAGATCCAAACCCTAAAACTGCCCCCAAAACAGGCCAGCCCACCTCCCAGCAATGAGTGCATCTGTCCTGGATTCTCTTTTCTCCTGCAGTTGATGCCCGGGTGGTTCAGGCTCTGTGTTGCACCCTCAGATCCCTCCACGCTGCCCGTGCAGATCCCGCTGGATCCACGGACAGAGGAACCCCTTGGAGTGACTCTTCCCAGGGTGCAGCCCGGATCTCCTGGACTCTTTCCCCCCTTTTGCAGGGTATCACTTTCCAGAGTAATGAGTTAAGCAGGGTCGTTAGCCCAGCCCGGGGAGGGGGGCGGGGGCTGCGCCGCCTGGAAATTTCTCACCGCAGACTTCACTGGGGCCAGACATGTTGTAAATTTTACAAGAAAAACACTTTACAGACCAGAAGTCCAACTCTGGTGAGCACAGAGCTGCTAATTAACAATTTGGAGACCACGGGAGCCGATCCCACCTTGCTGGAGCCTCCTGGTTCTCAGTCGGGCTTGCAAGGCTTGGGGGCCTCCTGGAGCTCCAGCTCAGGATCTCTGGTGGTTCCAGTTTCCATCCTCCCGCTGCTTCCCAGCTTGCACACGGGAGCTCCCAAACCTCCCAGGCTCTCCTGGAGATCATGTTTACCATCATCCAGGGCACTGGGATGTCCAGGGAGACTCAGGATGCTGAAGGTGTCACTTGTGGCGTTTGATCCCTGCTGTGGCACCTTTTGGGAGCTCCTCTGTCCCAGCCGGGGATTCCCAGGGTGGCACCACCTTCCCAAATCCCACCTGAGCCCCCCCAGCATCCCAGAGCTGTTGGGGGACACGGAGACGGGGAGTGAGTGACGCATGGGGACACAGCCAGGCCTCGGGCAGGGATGGGGACAGCGCCAGCTCTCCCTGGGACGTGGGTGAGGTTGGTGTGGCACATCCCACACGATGCCAGGCTCCTGCTTCCAGGGCTCACCGTGTCTCCTGTCGTGTCAGGAGCACCATGGCCCGAGTCCCACGGTGGCCTCTGTCCCCTGTCCCTCCCTGAGAACCCAGGAGGTGGCACTGGGGGGTCGGTGGAGGGAGCATCCCTGTCTCCATCATCTATCCCTGATGGATGAGAGCAGATGGAAGGAGCGGGACGGAAGCAGGACGGGGAGAGTCATCATTTGGAGGAGCTTTTTTGGCTGCAATAACTGTGGTTTTCCTCAAAATCGTGATGAGCTGGGGTCAGAAACCCTGCGAGGTAGAGCTGCCCCGGTGGGCCTTGGTGTTTTCCATGGTTTCTCTCCCGTTTCCCTTGGCGACAGGAATAACAAAGCCGCGAGGGGAGCTCTGGCAGCAGCTTCGCTGAGAGCCCCGCAGGTACAGCTCCCGGCTTTCCCTTTCCCACAGTGTCCCCTACTGCTGGCACTCAAAAATCCACCCAGGAACTCGTGGAAAAAGCAGGAAAAATCTCAGGAAAATCTCAAAAAAAAAAAAAAAAAAAAGAGCAGGAGAAATCTCAGAAAGTCACCATGGGGAAATGCTTTAGGGAGGCTGAAGAGGAGCAGAGAGCAGGATTTCTGCAGGGAGGGAAATCACAGAATCGGGGAATGTCTCGAGCTGGAAGGGATCCATAAGGATCATCCAGGCCAAATCCCTGCTTCCTCAGGATTTGCTGAATCCAGAGCCAAACTCTGCCCCTGCTGCTCCAGAAGGGGTTCTGTGAGGAAGGAATTTAAAGGGGATGGATCACACAGCAGGAAATAAAGAGGAGACAGGAACTGGGAATAGAGAAGCCACTTTCTTCTGTTTTCCTTTGGATAACACGAGGGAACCAACCCAAACCCTTTTCCCAGGGGAAAGCAATCTGGATTAGAAGGGTGGATGGGTTATCCATAGAAAATGTGCTGTTATGGTTCCCCTCTGGGGTTTGCTGCTCAACAAATTATTTAAATCAAATATTTGGGGGCGGAATTGGCAGATGAGATGAGACAAACCCAGGGAAGCTCTCCCTGCTCCCTGAGGGTGCCAGTCTCTGTCTGGACCTCAAGGATCCCACGGGACATGTGCTGAAACGCTGGGAAATTCACCATTTTCCACCCAAAATCCACCAAAATCTCTCCCCAAGGCCAGGAATCTTTCATCCCAGCAACACTCCAGGAAAAGCCCAGCAGTTCCTAACGTTTCCATTTCTCCTTCCTCCCCCAAGACCTACGAGCAGAACGAATGGATCATCCACCTGGCTGGGAAGCTGCTGGCCCAGGAGGAGGAGACCTTGTCCCTGCTGGCCACAAACCCCTTTGCAGGCAGAGAGCCTCCAAGGTGAGCCTGGAGTTACCCCAAGGGAGCTGGAAGCTCCACCTCGTTCCCATCCTGGACGTGCACAGGAGGTTCCTGTTGGGGTTTGTGTTTGATGGCACCCAGGTGGGGTTTAGGGTGGGATTTAGGGATTCAGGGTGGCTTTGATGGACACCACAGTGCTGCCAGCACCTCCATTCCCCCTGGAGGGGCCACAGGGACCCTTGGGATGAGCCCATTCCCAGCAGATGCAGGAAGGGCTCGGGGCTGCTGCTCCTGGCCAGGAATGGTCCCTCCTGCTGCGGTTTCCTGCCCCTCAGCTTTGGGGTTTTTGCCACGTTCCCTTTGTGAGCTCAGGGCAAACCCCACCATTTCCATGGACCTCCTGAGGTGTTTCAAAGACAAAACAGCCCTGCAGGAATTACTGCGTTTGTGGACACTCGTCTTGGAATTGTTTGTGTTTTCAAGGAAGAGACAAAGCCAACATCAGCCAGGGAAAGGCACAGAGGAAAGCTCAGAGGTTTTACACAAAAGGAATTTTGTCCCAAAAGCGTCTGTTTTGTTGATGGAGTTATTTTTAGCTGAGAAAACATTTTTTGGGGCATTTTGGATCAAGTCGTGTCGTGTTATGCTGCTGCTAATGTTTTCCATTTGAGGCTCTGAGGATGCACTGCAAACAGGGATGCAGGTCCAGGGCTCTGCCTGGAATGAAATTCCCCTCAGATCCCACTGATGTTTTCCAGCTTCAGGGCACTGCATCCCCCAGAGCTTCTGAGGAGAGAGACTCCTTCTCCAGCTGAGGCACAGAAAACTTCCCACTTTTACCAAAATGGCTCCTCTGAGGTGCTTCGTGAACCCCAGGATGGTAAAAATCCCAAAATCCTGGAATGGTTTGGGTTGGGAAGGAGCTTAAAGCTCGTCCAGTTCCAACCCCAGCATCTTCCACTGTCTCAGGCTGCTCCAAGCCCTGTCCAGCCTGGCCTTGGACACCTCCAGGGGCAGCCACAGCTTCCCCTTGGACACCTCCAGGGGCAGCCACAGCTTCTTTGGGCACCCTGTGCCAGGCTTCCCACCCTTCCAGGGAGGAATTCCTTCCCAAAATCCCATAACCCTGCCCTCTGTGGCCTGGTGCCCTTGGCAGGGGATGGAACTGGATGATTTTTAACCTCCCTTCCATCCCCAACCATCCCTGACCCCATAATTCCCTGATCCTGGACTTCTATCCAGATTGAGGGGAGAGTTTGCTGCCAGCCTTAGGGATCCCTTCATTCCCACCACAGTAGCTGGGTGGAAAAAACCCCTAATTTTCCTCCCATTATTCCCCCCTCCCTCCACTCCAAAGGGAATTTTGAGACTTAATTATTTTCATTCCCTGCTAGACTAAATAATTAGGGGAAGGGGCTGTTTTCCATAAGAACCTTGCACTCCATCCTCCACGGAGTTTGTTCTGTTAATGGAAACTCTACACCTTAAATAGCCAAGGGACTTTCAGAATGAGTTAATGCCTTCGAAATGAAATTTCGGAGACCAAAGTTTGGAGGGTTCTTTACAACTCAAGAAATTATAGTATTTTTTCAAGTGTGATAAACTTCAAATGAGAAACAGGTGACTGATTAAAAATGAGGGCATTGTTGAGGGCCTGGCTGAGTGGGAAGCTTGGACCTCGAGGCTGCTGATGTTTGGGGAACGTGGATTTCCCAAATATTCCGGGGCAGTGGATAGTTCATAAAAGCCCAGCCCTCGTAAATCTGAACAGGAGAGCTTGGGCTGAGAAATTAAGAAGTGTTGAACACACCATGGAAAAGGCTGCAACAATCAAAGGAAACAAAAATCAGATTTAGCCCACGGGAGAGGGAAAAAAACCCAGGCTTTTGGGTCTGTTTGGTGGCTCTGATATTAAATCATGGTCACTTCAGGATTTTTATTCCAATTAAAGTAGCACTTTGTTGGAAAAGCCCCACCAGGGGTGTGAAGAGCTGGATGTGTAGTGGTGGTGTTTGTGAGGGAGCTGGTGCTTCCCCCTGGATGCTTTGGAGCACAGGGGAACGGGGCATTTGGGATCCTTCCTTATGGGATTTTATTTTATTTCCCATTTTAAAGTGACTGGACTCGATAGCTGGGCTGGGGTCTGTGCAGTCAGCCCAAGCCATGGGAAGAGCTTGCTCATATTTGCACTTTGTAGAAGCCACTTTGGGGTTTGAACCCTCCCCAGAGGGACAAAGGTGACTCTGGAGCAGTGCTGAGAGCAGGCAGGGAGTGGGAATTGCTGGGAAATCCACGCCTCACTGGGATTAGGTGGGAAAGAATCTCTCAGCTATTGCCAGAATTGAATCCCACAGCCCTGAAGGGAAGTTTAAGGGGTTTTCTTTGGGGGGAAAAAACCCTCAGTGTTTCAGGGAAGGCAGAGCTCATCCCAAGCTGGCAGGATTTCCCCCAGGCTGGGAAATCTGGTGGCCATGGGATCCCTCTTCCTTGGCAGGTGAATTCCAGCCTTGGATCCATCTGGAGCCAGGTTTTTGGGGTTATTTTTTTCCCCCACAGTTTGCTGTGCCCTTGGTGTTGTCCCACCCTTCCTAACCCATCCAGAGAGGAAAAACCAGAGAGGAAAAACCCCCCTGTGCCACTTCCCGAGGGGATTCTGAGGATCAGCTGCCCTTGGGATGCTCCAGTTCTTTGGGACCAGACCTTGCAGCAGCCCCAGAATCAGCAGCACTAAAAAACAACCCCAAAACTGCCCTGATTCCCTCAATTTAGGCCAAGATGGATTCATTTACACTCCCTCCCACCAACAGGGCAAGAGCAGCCATGCTGGAGCAACGTTACCTTGATGAATTTGGGCTTCCCACCACCTGATTCACAGCAGAGCAGGGAGCCTCGAGATAAAACACCCCCAAAAAGACACCCCATGTTTTGCTTGCTTGCTTTCTCTCCCTCTCCCACCCCTCCTTGCCTTGGCAGGCCATTAATTCTAACAGAAACCACCTCTGGGTTTTTTTTTTGGTTTTTTTTTTTTTTCCCTGGAACCCCTCAGCTGTTGCAGGGAGACAGCTGCACCCTCTGGAACTAATTACAGCTGTCTGGGAGATTTAGGCCCCCATCCCAACAACTCCAATATTGCTGCTAATTTTTAACACATCCACTCGGGGGATGGCAGGAGGGGCTGACACCCGAGCGGCTCCCGAGGGCGCTGCGGGGCAGCTGCTGCCGGGCATCTGCTGAGGGCAAAACGCTGCTTTCAAAAATAATGCTGATTATTTTTAGCTTTTCTGGCCTGCCCCCGAGGCCAGGGCCTTGCCCAGCCCGCTGGGGATGCCCTCAAGGGTGGTGGCAGAAGGGTTCTTGGGGTGGCTCGGTCGTCCCGCCTCCGTCGGCGTTGTCGCTCTCCTGGCGCCGCTGTTGGAGCAGAGGTTGCCCGAAGGACCCTTTTGTCCCCTGTTCCTCACAGCAGAGAGGGTTTTCCATCTCCTGGGAGAGTCCTTGGAATGCCATCCAGTCCCACCCTTGCCACGGAAGGGACATCCTCCACCAGACCCCATCCAGGCTGGCCTTGGGCACTTCCAGGGTGGAGCAGTCACAGCTTCCCTGAGGGTCTGTGCCAGGGCCTCCCCACCCTCACAGGGAGGAATTCCTTCCCAATATCAATTCCTTCCCATATCCCATCGAAATCCTTCAGTTTAAAACCATTTTTAATGGGAGCTGGTGCCAGTTGCTTCCCAGGGATCCAGGAGGAGCTGCCAGCCTGTGTTTGCTCAGTAAATCCCCACAAGTCCTTCTCATCCTTCTCTGAGTGCCTGGAACATCCTGGGACATCCTGGTGAGGTCAGGCAGCTCCTTCCTGACCCTCCAGAAGCTGTTGCTGTTTCTCCAGAGCAGGAATCAGGGAATCTCCTGCAGGCTCAGTCTCCAAGACCTGTGGATCCCTTCCAGCTGCCAGGAGATCTTTGTGGAAGCCCCAAAACTGCAGAAACTCTGTGAGCCCTGGAAGGATGGGAGTTTGTAGCACCTTCCCTCCCTGAATCCCAGGAAGAGGGAGCAGGACCAGCACTGGAGGAGCTGGAAAACCCCATAATTCTAGGATTGAGGCACCCAGGCAGGTTATAAACACTGGCAGAGCTTGTAAACTCTGTGAGCCCTGAAATGAGGGGCTCCAGTGGGTATTAAACACTGCAGCTTTTACATCCTGAGCCTGGCAAGGAAATATTCCCTCCTGGGTTCCGGGTTTTCCACCTTCCTCACGTTTATTTTGGGAATTTTTGGAGGTGGGTCCAGCTTGGGAAGTGCTCTGCAGCCACGTAGTGAAGGAAAAACCCCCAGGATCGGAGTGGCAGCTGGAGGATGCTGGGAGCAGGAGACTGCCACAAAATCAGCCTCCGAAGCATTTTTGGGAGGTGGATCTGGGATTGGAGGTGGAGATGTTTTGGGGATTGCAGAAAGCAGTCAGGCAGCAACTGGAAATCTCCAATCATCCTGGAGTGGCTCCCTGGACCCTCAGGGACGAGGCTGCTCGGTAACACTGCAGTTAGGAACAGGAATTTTGTGCTCCTGCAAAGGAAACCCTGTGGGAATAACACTCCAGCCCCTGCTTGGCTTTTCCCAGCCTCAGAAAGCAGGGAAAAGAGGAGGGCAGGAATGGGCCAGGCTGGAATGAAGGCAGCAGCTGCAGGGCAGGGGTTGTGGGGGTGAGAGGCAGGTTTGTGCTCCCCAAATTCCACTCAGGGCCCCTTTTCCTATTTGTCTTCCTTCATCCTCAGTGGAGGGGGGAAAATGGAGGTCACTGGGTCATGGAATGGTTTGGGATGGCAGGGACACCTCCCACTGTCCCAGGCTGCTCCCAGCCCCATCCAGCCTGGCCTGGGACACTGCCAGGGATCCAGGGGCAGCCCCAGCTGCTCTGGAAAGCATGAGGGGTGTGATGGACACAGAATCCCAGGATCACTGAGGCTGGAAAAGGCCTTTAAGTGCAACAAGTCCCACCTGTGCCCAGTGCCCACCTTGTCCCCAGCCCAGAGCTCCGAGTGCCACCTCCAGGAATTCCTCAGACACCTCCATGGACGGGGACTCCAAACCTCCCTGGGCATCCCGTATTCCCATGGTTTTGTAGGAGAATCCTTTGTGTGCTGCTCTCCAGGGTCCCAGCAGGACTGGAGCAGAGCTGTGGGGCTGGCTGCAGCTTTCTCCAAGCCCCTCACTCTGCCCCGCTCCCCAAAGCCGAGCGCTGATGGCAAATCCATCGGAGCCCTCCCTAATTATTTCAGCAGCAGGAAGGACCTTCCCGCCGCTCCAGGGACCCCACAGCTGCGGTGCCCCGCTCAGTAGCAGGGTCTGTATTTTCCTAGTGGAGCAGAGCAGGTTTAAATGAGCACTGACACGACTTTGACAGTTTTATTTTGTGGGTATTTTATGGACTCGCCCGGCGACGCCGGCGATGCTCCCGGCGCGGGCGCCGCTCCGGCCCTTGTCAGCATGTCCTACATCAAGGGGGACAAACCCCCCGGATCCAGCGGCATGGGCAGCTCCCAGAGTGTTTCCTGACACTGATGAATGTTTCTTTCTGCACCGCTTTCAAACCTCCTCTGCTGTCAGCTCCCGCAGCAGCCGGAAAACAGATGCGCTCCGAGCCGCGCTGACGCTGGCTGGGCAGGGGGTGCTGGGGCAGTCAGACTCCCTGCTCCCAAATCTCCCAGGCAGAAACACTCCAGGGTGGCTCTGAGAAAGGAAAAGATCTTCTTATTCCTGCTTTTATTATTATTATTCTTTCATGCTTAGCTGTGGAAAGGTGTGGGGAGTGCTCAGGGCAGGGGGTGTTAAAGCTCCTCTGCTCACGCATCATTCCTGAGGCACAGCTGCATGCCAGCCTTCCTAAATGGCATCAAGAGGAGCTTGGGAGCTTCCCAAAGCCTTCCCAGTGTCACTGCTGCTGCCTCTGGGCATCCCAGGGATGGAAGGATGGAGTACAGGGATGTGGAGCCACCCTGAGCACCCTCAAGCTGATTTCTCCATCCAGAAAGGCTCCAAAACACCAATCTGAAGGAATAAAACCGTGCTCCAAGCCTCTCCCCAGAAGCAAAGCCAAGCCCTGAGCTGCTGTTCTTGTCTCCCACAGGTGGATCCGGGGGGAACACTTCAGGTACAAGTTCAGCCAGCCCGGGGGGAAGCACGCCCGCGATGGGAAGTGGTGGATCCGGAAAAGGATCGGCCCCTACTTCCCCCCCGTCAACCTGCAGGGCCTGAGGAAGTTCTTTGAGGACAGGAACTGGCCTTATCCCGTGCAGAGCTGAGGGAAGAGGATGGCCAGGACAAGAGGGACCAGCTGGGAAGATGGAGAACGGGGAGCTGCCTTCCAGACATCTCCTGCCTCTCTGTTTTCGATCCATATCCTTGCTCATGCCTGTTTTCCAGAAGATTCCCGGCCACTTTGCCCACTTGCTCTGTGAGCTGCTTTTTCTCACCTCGCTGGTTGATTTCTTTTGCCAGGCTGCTCCATGCAGGAATTCCTCTGGAAGTGAGGAAAAAGCAAGCAAATAACCATGACTGGCTTTGGAGGAGGTGCTGGTGTTGCCAAAAGCAGCTGAATGTGGGTTTGGAGCAAAAACGGGAAAACAAACCAGGAGGGATCTCTGGGGTTGTGTGGGCCGTGGGTGCAGGCACAGGAATGCCTTTTTCCATGGTTTCTTGCACCTTTTTGACCACAAATACCAAATGGGCACCGCTGGGAGCGTGTTCCTGGGAAGGAATTAAAGCAAACAATCCTTGAATAACCAGCAGGAGCTTCACTGGGTTTTTGTTTTTCCTGGAAGTGCTAAAAAGGGAAAAAAAAAAGAAGGAGCCCCAGTCTCTAGCAGGGACAAGGCAGCTCCCATAGGAATGGGGTGGCAGGTGAGGAACGAGGTGAGTGCTGGGATTGATTTGTGTTTGGGGGAGAATCCAAAATCTGGAGTCGTGTCCAAGTGTCTGTCCCCATCCCGGGGGTCCAGGGCTGTGAGAGGAGAATTCTCCCTCCCCTTCTCCCCTGGCTTCCAGGTGCCTTTGCTCAGGGCTCCCTCATGGTTTCAGAGGATTTTCCTTCCAAGCTGCTCCTCCTGCAGTGGGCGGGTGATGGGTGACAGGAGATGGGTGACAGGAGATGGGTGACAGGTGACACTCCCCAGGCACCGCCATGGACTGGGTATCCAACAGCACTGCCTCCCCCTCCCCAGTTCAATGAATTTCTTTTGCTTTCCAGCCTCTGGGTCAGGGATAATGGATCCCAGACCAGCATTCCCATTCCTGTTTGCTGCTTGTTAAGCTTTTTTTTCCCTTTATTTTTTTTTCAATGCTCCCCGCTCTGCTCCGGAGCAGTGCCTGGAAGATAAAACCCATCCAAAGGGGATTCCATTGGAAACATTTCCCTGGGACAAGAATGTAGAGAAGAAAAGGAACAATTATTCCGAGGTGGGAGGAAATCAGAACCACGTTGAGCTCTCTGCTCACTGGGAAGGGTTTTGTGGAGAGGATTTTTATCCTGGAGTTCAGCGCTGGAAGGAAAATGCTGCAGCAGCACCAGGAATCCTCGGGGAGGAAAACTCCACCTGGGAGCTGCTCCTGCCAGCTCTGATGTCCCTGAGGTCCCACCACCTTCCGCAGAAGTTCTGGAGGGTTTGGGCTGAGCCCCCTGGGGTGATGCCCTTCTCTGGGCTGTGCTTTCCTGCCTCGTCCCGATCCGCAGCCTGATCCCACCCCGCTCCCTCCTCCTGGATCTCTGTCAGGTCCGAGGGAATTCCAGAGCTGAGACAGGCAGGACATGGCCAGGGGTCACCCCATGTCCATCCTGAGCAGCTCCAGCTCCACCACGGCTGGAGACATCTCAGGGCCATTCCTGGCTCAGAAATAATCCATTTTATTTTTTGATTTTCCTTTCCTACATGGAAGTTACTGAGCCTTGGGGTACCCCAGGTATTTACACTTGCTATAACTGAGGCAGAAGTGACTTTTCCCCCTTTTTCCCAAGATCCCAGCCTTTTGGAAGCACGAGGTCCCCTCACAAGCCCAGCTGGGTTTCATTCCTGCCCACTGGCCGCTGGCTGTGGTGAGGGTGGATCCAGCTCATCCCAGCTGCTCTCCCCCCAGAAAAGAAGGAATTCTGCCTGGTTATTTTTTTAGTCCCACATCCAGGTCTGTTCCTGGGGGGAGCAGAAAGTGGATGTGAATGGGCAGAGGGGTTTCAGCTCATCCCTTGGGTGCAGGGAATGAGGAAATGATTTGTGCTTGCAGAGTTTGGGAAGAACCAGCAGGAAGGGATGATCCCGTGGTGAAGGGATGGGGCTGTGGGAGGCTGGATTGGGCATCCAGACATTCCAGAGGGGCTGGAAAGGACTGAAATCCCATCCCACCCCTCCTCTGGCGTGGCAGGGACACCTCCCACTGTCCCAGGCTGCTCCAAGCCCCATCCAGGGGCAGCCCCAGCTGCTCTGGGAATCTGTGCCAGGTTCCATTTTCAAACAATCCTCTAAAAACACGGATTTGGTTTGTGTTTTGGGAATGTGGCCCCTGTGGAGGGGTCAGTGGTGAGGAGCTGCTGGAGATGAGTTTGTGTCCATGCAGGAATGCCCAGGAATTACCCCCACCAACACCTACACTGCACCAACCCAGAGAATTCCTTATTCCTGCATCTTTTATAAATTATTGATTTTAAAGCAGCCCAACTCCAGGCTGGGAATTCCCATGGGAAATACCTGCAGCCATATCCATTCCCTGCTCCCAGCTGCTTGGAAAAGCTGGCTTTGCTTTAACACATATGAAAGGAAAAAGCTTTTTGCTTTCTTTTTTTTTTTCCCTTCCTGGTAGATTGAGTTTGGCCAAACAATTCCGTGTGAACTGCTGGGCAGGAGGCACAAACCTGTAGGCAAAATTATCCAGCTGCTCCAAGTTTAGAGCAGCATGGGATGAATTTCAGGATCATATATTAGTTTCCATTTAATCTGATTATTCCAGGCTGCAGTTCCTGGAGGGTCTTCAGGTTATTGTCAGTCAAAAGAATCTTTAAAAGCTTCCATTTGCACTCAGCTTTTCCCATTCCAAGTCTATTTTCATTATGGATCGATTTTGATTTTAATGAAAAAATGATTCTCCCAACTCCCTGCTTTCTTTCCCCCCCACTTGGGGTTAAAATTGAAGCCACAACGGGGTCTTGCCACTCAAAATCCCATTTTCCAGCTTTCCTGAGGGTGTTGCTTGGTTGGAGGAGCTTGGGCAGACAACAAGGGGCAGATAATTTGGGGAGGCACCTTCTCTGCTCTGCCTGGGGCCCAGCCCTTCCTCTCTGGGAGAACTCTTCAATGCCTCCAAGCCCAGGGGGGCTTCCAGCTCCAGAGCCTGGAGAGCAATGCAGGATTCCTCCCTGCTGAAAGCCCCTTGCTGTGCTGTCCCTGCAGGGGCTCATCTCTGTCACCTCCTCTCAGCTGCCAGCCTTGGGAGCAGCATCCTCTAGGATCAGGAAGCTGGGAACCCCACCGTTTGTGCTGCCTGGGGGGACACCCCTGCCACGTCTGCCTGGAGTGGCAGCTTGGTGGCACTGGGGTGGCTTTGGGCTGGCACCTCCCTGGGGTGTCCATCCTCCCTCTCCCCAGGGAAAAACAACAGGCAGACATCCAGAACTAACCCCAAATGCACATTCTGGATTGACAGGGACGTGCCTGGCTGAGCTCTCCAGGTGCCACCCGTGATCCCAGCACGTGGAGGGACACGCTGCCCTGTGGGAACATCCCTGGCCTGGTTCCTTGTCACAGCCCCAAATCCTCAGCTTGGTCACATTGCCAGGCAGGCAGGTGAGGAGGACAGAGCTGAGCTCTGGAATTGTCCCCGTGTGAGCTCTGGAGCTGTCCCCCTGTGAACTCTGGAGCTGAGCCCGTGTGAGCTCTGGAATTGTCCCCCTGTGAGCCCTGGAATTGTCCCCGTGTGAGCTCTGGAGCTGTCCCCCTGTGAACTCTGGAGCTGAGCCCGTGTGAGCCCTGGAATTGTCCCCGTGTGAGCTTTGGATTGTACCCCTGTGAGCTCTGGAGCTGTCCCTGTGTGAGCTCTGGAATTGTCCCTGTGTGAGCCCTGGAATTGTCCCCATGTGAGCTCTGGAATTGTCCCTCTGTGAGCTCTGGAATTGTCCCCCTGTGAGCCCTGGAGCTGTCCCCGTGTGAGCTCTGGATTGTCCCCGTGTGAGCTCTCACCAGGGTTAGGTGGGATTTTGGGGAGGAATCCTTCCCTGGAGGGTGGCAGGCCCTGGCACAGATCCCAGAGCAGCTGGGGCTGTCCCTGGGTCCCTGCAGGTGTCCCCGGCCAGGCTGGAGCAGCCTGGGATGGTGGGAGCTCTTGGGGTTGGAACTGGGCTTAAAGCAAGCTTTAAGGTGGTGCTCAGGACAAACTCCTGTCCCGTTTTTCCCCATTTTCCCATGGATTTTTCCCCATTCTTCCATGGATTTTACCCCATTTTTCCCCAGGTTTTGCCCCATTCTTCCACAGATTTTTCCCCATTTCCCACTGATTTTTCCCCATTTTCCCATGGATTTTCCCCCATTTTTCTACAGATTTTACCCCATTTCCCACAGATTTTTCCCCATTCTTCCACGGATTTTAGCCCATTTTTCCACAGATTTTTTCCCCCATTCTTCCATGGATCTTGCCCCATTCTTCCACAGATTTTTTCCCCATTTTTCTACGGATTTGCCCCATTCTTCCACTGAGTTTTTCTCCATTTCCCACTGATTTTTCCCCATTCTTCCACAGATTTTTCCCCATTTCCCACTGATTTTTCCCAATTTTCCCATGGATTTTCCCCCATTTTCCCACAGATTTTACCCCATTTTCCCACAGATTTTTTCCCCATTCTTCCACGGATTTTAGCCCATTTTTCCACATTTTCCCCTGGTATTCCACTGATTTTCCCCTATTTTCCCACTGATTTTTCCCCCCATTCTTCCACAGATTTTTTTCCCCATTTTTCCACGGATTTGCCCCATTCTTCCACAGATTTTTCCCTGTTTTTCCACTGATTTTCCCCCTTTTCCACGGATTTTACTCCATTTTTCCACAGATTTTTTTCCCTATTCTTCCATGGATCTTGCCCCATTCTTCCACAGATTTTTCCCTGGTTTTCCACTGATTTTTCCCCATTCTTCCACTGATTTTTCCCCATTTCCCACTGATTTCTCCCCATTCTTCCATGGACTTTGCCCCATTTTCCCACTGATTTTTCCCCATGGTTTTTGCCATGCCCCCTTTCCCCGCTCCCCCTGCAGCAGCAGCTCCGGGTGGGATTGCACAGGGCTGAGCTTTCCCCGGCGTGTGCCGGCTGCTGGGACAATTCCCCCGCAATCACAGCACCTGCAAGTGGTTACTTAGAATAATAAATAACTGATAGATTATCAAATAAAGCCTTGGCTTGGGATGAGGTCATCCCTGCCCCGTGTCCCGCGTCTCCCAGGGTTTGGGAGCTGCTTTCCTGCTGCTCCTGGGCTAAATCCCTCTTGTATCAGGCAATAAAAAACTTGTCGGGATTAAAGAATCAATTAGGAATTAGCCAAAGGGGCAAAGCCTAACCCAAACACGCTGATAAAATCCAGTAGGTGATTATGGGAACGGGCTTGATTTCACTGGGCTTTGGAAAGGAATAATTGCTCCTTACAGAGCATGGAACAACCCAGACTGGGTATTTTTCCAGCTTTACAGAGGAGGAAATTCTGGTGTTCGCTGACAAATGTGGGGACACGCCACGCTTTAGGGCTGAAGGGGGCCCTGGATTTGAGAACCAGCATTCCCTGGTTGGAAAAACCATCTTGGGAGTCTTTTCAGGGGCGGGTTGGACAGGGCTTGGAGCAGCCTGGGATGCTGGAAGGTGTCCCTGTGGCAGGGAGGGGAACGAGATGAGGTTTAGGGTCCCTGCAACCCAAACCATTGTGGGATTCTGGGATGTTCCATGACTGGGATGCAGCAGGATGGGCAGGGATGTGCCCCAGCTCCAGCACTGCCTCTGCCCTTCCACAGGCGCAGAAAAACACGACAGGGAATAAAAGGCTGGGTTTAGTGTGAAAACCCCTGGAAAAGCTGGTTTTCCCAGCTGATGAAGGCAGGGAGGGGATGGAGCACTCCCAGCACGGGGCAGGAGCAATGAGGAGATGGATTTCAGGGGGAAAGAGCCCGATCCTGGCTCGGGGGCTGCGTGCCACTAATCCCTGTTTGTTCCCTGTCTGGCCCAGCCACCCACATCCCAAAGCTTTTGTTCATGGAGGAGATCCAGGGACAGAGGATGCCCCGAGGCCGCGGCATCCCGGGAATCTCGGTGTCAGCCTGATCCCAACCTCCTCCTGCACAGCTCCATCCTCCCCCAGCAGCTCCAGGCTCGGCCTTTTGGGGATCATTCCAGCCACGGGCCGGCCCTGCTGCTCCTCAGCGTGGAGAAGGGATTTTTAGGGGAAAAATCTTTTAAGGAAGCAGCATCACATCGGGATTGGAGCTGGATCCATGGGATGAGCTCCCAGAGCAAGGCAAGAGCAGGATTTGCCATCCTGTGTGACCCCGGGGGCTGGAGCAGGTCACTGGCTCCTTAATCCTCATCTCCTGGGCCAAATTCCAGAGCCAGCTGCTCCCCTGGAGAGGGGGCTGAGCGGGAAGGTGGGATCAACACCCCAGGCTGGACACCCAGGTTTGCTCCCAATAAAGAGTGGGAAGAGGCAAACCCCTGGGAAATAAAATAACTAGAATTATTATCATTGATAAATAGCTATTAATGATTAATAGATCGGAATCCTGAGACACTAAGGCAGATATTGCTTGGAAACAAAGCCCGGTCCCTAAATTTGGTGGAATATTTTCACATCTTTGCCCCTGGAGCAGAACACGGAGGCCAAGAACCCGCACCAGACAGGCCAGAATTTGAGGCAGGAGGCAAATTCTGGGCCTTCTCCCTGTCTCGAGGAAAACCTTCACTTTTCTGGGAGCGACCCCCACACACACAGCCAGCCCTGCCTTGATGCCACCCTGCCCCTCCAAGCCAGGCCAGGCTGTCCCAGCCAAGCTTTTCCTGCGTGTCCCTGGTGCCCACCCTGGATCCGTGGCTGGCATCTCCCTGGTGACCATCCTGGATCCATGGCTGGCATGTCCCTGGTGCCCATCCTGGATCCATGGCTGGCATGTCCCTGGTGCCCATCCTGGATCCATGGCTGGCGTGTCCCTGGTGCCCATCCTGGATCCATGGCTGGCATACCCTGGTGCTCATCCTGGATCCATGGCTGGCATACTCTGGTGCCCACCCTGGATCCATGGCTGGCATACCCTGGTGCCCACCCTGGATCCATGGCTGGCGTGTCCCTGGTGCCCACCCTGGATCCATGGCTGGCGTGTCCCTGGTGCCACCCTGGAGCCGTGGCTGGCGTGTCCCTGGTGCCCATCCTGGATCCATGGCTGGCTCTCTCCCGTGTCCCTGGTGCCCACCCTGGATCCCTGGCTGGCTCCCTCCCGGCCGTTCCGGGGGTTTCTGGGCCTTTGTGGCATTTCCAGCTGCTGCAGCTGTGCCCAGAGCTGCCGTGTGCCCGCGGGAGCGGCGCCTGGTACCCGCGGGCTCCTCCGGGGCCTGGCAGGGAGAGGGGACGGGAGCACCGGAGGCAAACCCTGGAAAGCCCCCGGGCACCGCGGGGTTGGGGTTGGATCTGCAGCATCCCAGGAGGAGGAAGGGCTGGATGTGCCTGTGGGGTGGAGGGGTAGGAGCAGGGAATGAGCCAGGTTCCAAAGGGTGGGAGCAGGGAATGATCCAAGGGGTGGGAGCAGGGAATGATCCAGGTTCTAAAAAGTGGAAGCAGGGAATGATCCAGATTCCAAAAAATGGGAGCAGGGAATGATCCAGGTTCCAAGGGATGGGAGCAGGGAATGATCCAAGTTTCACGGGATGGGAGCAGGGAATGATCCAGGTTCCAAGGGATGGGAGCAGGGAATGATCCAGGTTCCAAGGGGTGGGAGCAGGGAATGATCCAAGTTTCACGGGATGGGAGCAGGGAATGATCCAAGTTTCACGGGATGGGAGCAGGGAATGATCCAGGTTCCAAGGGGTGGGAGCAGGGAATGATCCAGGTTCCAAAGGTGGGAGCAGTGAAGGATCCAGGCCCCGAGGGATGGGTGCAGGAGAGGCAGGAGTGGCCCTTCCCAAGGGCTGAGTGTTCAGATCAGCAGTGGGGGTTGCTGGGAGGTGGTGGAGGGACCTTTCTTGGTGGCCTTATGGAGAGAGGCCTTTCCCAGGCAGGATCTGGGTGATCCCTGTGGATCCAGCTGAGGGTTTTCCGTGGCTCTGTAATTCTGTCACCTGTGGCAAATGGCAGGGGACACCAGCCTGCGTGAGTGGAGCCTTGTGGGTGTTTTTGGGGTGTCTGACTCTGCCCTGGTTACCTGCGGTGCTGCCCAGGGCTCTGCCCCACCTTCCCCCTGTCCCCCGGTGCCACCACGGGCGCTGCAGGAGCCACCCCGCCCTGTCCCACCTGCCCAGGCCACCCAGCGGTGACACCCACAGCTGCTGGCCCTGCCTCTGCTCCCCTGGCTCCCGCAGCAGGGCGGGGATCGGGCAGGAGGAACAGCAGCTGCCACCCCAACACCTGCAGGTGTCACAGGTGCCACCACCCGCCTGTCACACGGGACGTGCTCACTCCCCGGCAGAAGGAGGTGACAGCCGGGGGGGGACAGGGGACAGGGACGCTGCACATCCCGAGGGCTCGGGCCGTGGGGTGCCCGGTTTTTCCCGTTTGCTGCTGCTTTGGGAAGGGAACGGTAAGGGATCCCTCGCCCGTGGGCCGGCACCGGCTGAGCGTCAGGGCAGAGGGCCGGGCAGAGGCAGGGCGGGAGCGCAGTCACGGGGTGAACACCTTGTTAAGCTCGAGGGGGAGCAGAGTGGCCCGCTCGGGCTCTGGGGCACCGCTGCCCATCCCCGGCTGCGCGCCGCCCGCACCTGGGGCCCCGCTCCCCATTCATCGCACAGCCCCCAGCCCCGCCGGGCTGCGCAGCTGCGGCTGCATTAGTGCATTATTCCCCTGGCCGGATTTGCATATCAATGAGCCCCTGATTAATATTTAAAGAGCCAGCTGTCCGAGCCACCTAGGGAAGAAAAAAAGCTCTGTGCGGTTTTTATTGATTTCTTCTTTTTTTTTTTTTTCTTTTTTTTTTTTTTTTCGGGGATAACACTCGCTGCCCTTTCTCGTGTTTTACCCCCTCTATTCTTTTAGTTGAAATTAAGGAGGAGAGGGGGAGAAAAAAAAAAAAAAAAGAAAAGTCAGGGGAAAAATATGAAGGAGTTATCAGTGAAGGAGCTGTGCTGCTCTCAATGCTCCTCAGTCCTTTGTGCCCGGGCGCAGCTGCAGGAGCAGGTTTGGAGGGGCAGGGCGCCCATGGGAACTGCGCTCGGGAGCTCGGGGAAACTGGGGAGCGATGGGATGGGGTGGGGTGGATTCCCATCCTCGCAGCTCCCGAGGATGCGGGCAGCGATGCTGCTGCTGACCCGCGGGAAGCGCCACACGAAATCCTGGCTCGAGGGGGCTGATCAGTGCAAACGCCATCCAAAAAAAAAGCAGGAATTGGTATTTTCCTTGCCTCCCCAGCGCTGTTCGTGGCCCGGAGTTGTGGGTTTTTTGGGGGTTTTTTTGGGTTTTTTTGTTTTGTTTTTGTTTTTGTTTTTTTTCCAGCCTTAAAAGCTGTCATTTCAACAGACCGTTCTCCTGCCCCTTTTTTCTTTTTTTTTTTTTTTCTTTTTTTTTTTCCCCTCGAGCATTTGTCAATAATCCCCCGACAGCGGCAGCTTTGTTATCCCAACTAATTGGAGTCAAGTAGGGCTGCGAGAAAAGATCCTTCCCGCGCGAGCCCTGGGAAAAAATGCGAAAGGATTTTAATTTTCAATAAAATATGCAGATAAGGAGAAATTACCGGTGGGGAAGGGGGCCGGGGAATGCTCAGATAATGCTGAGATAATGGTGCTGCTCAGACAGCGCCGGCTCCGGGGGCTTAATGAGCGCTGCCGGCGGCTCTGCGGGATGGGGGGCACGGGGCTGCCCCACACCTGCACTTTTTAGGGTTCAAGGGCTGTCTCGGGGGGGTGTGGAGGTGAGGGAGTTGTTTATCCGAGCTGCAGCTGGGGGCGGTTATTTCAGGTCACGCTCTGGTGTTTTTATCCGCGAACGCGGGCATCCCTTCGCAGTGGGAATGGGATCGCCGGGGGATGCTGAGGCTCTGCCGGGGCCAGGGATGGACCTGGAGCTCCCCAGGCTGTGCCCCTGCCCCAGCCCGAGCCCAGCCCGCTGCTGACCGCGGGGTGTGCGTTCTGGCCGGGATGCTCCGCATGCCCTGCCCGCGGCAGCGAGCTGCTCCCTTCTGCTGAAATAAAACCCCTGCAGGTCCCCCGGCTGCTGGGTTTGCCCGAAAAGCCCCTCCTGGGGCTGTGTTTACCCGAAAAGCCTCTCCCGGGGCTGCTGTTCGGGCTGGGATTGCCCCAAAAGCCCCTCCCGGGGCTGAGTTTGCCCCAGAAGTCCCTCCTGGTGCTGCTGTTCGGGCTGGGATTGCCCCAAAAGCCTCTCCCGGCGCTGGGATTGCCCCAAAAGCCCCTCCTGGTGCTGCTGCTCGGGCTGGGATTGCCCCAAAAGCCCCTCCCGGGGCTGGGATTGCCCCAAAAGCCTCTCCCGGAGCTGGGATTGCCCCAAAAGCCTCTCCCGGGGCTGGGATTGCCCCAAAAGCCTCTCCCGGCGCTGGGATTGCCCCAAAAGCCCCTCCTGGTGCTGCTGGCTTTGGAGGGCACGGGCGCCTCAGGCTGCTGCTCCCAGGCGGGTTTTCCGAAGTGAAGCGATAAACCCTTTCCTGCTGAGGGGCTGCTGTCCCCTCCTGCCCCGGAGGGATTCCCGCAGGAATCTGCCCGGGGCCAGGGCTGGGAAGCGCCGCTCCCGCCGTGTCCCTGCGCCGCTGGAAGGGGCCGGGGCAGGGCAGAGCCTCCAGGGGCTGCGGGCAGGGCCTTGGTGCTGTGTGCGTGCAGAACAGGTGAATCCCCCTTCCCCAGGTGAATCCCCCCTTCCCCAGGTGAATCCCCCCTTCCCCAGGTGAATCCCCCCTCTTCCCCAGTTGAGTCCCCCCTTTCTCCAAGTGAATCCCCCCTCTTTCCCAGGTTAATTCCTCCTTTCCCAGGTGAGCCCTGCCTTTCCCAGGTGAATCCCCCCCCTCTCCCCAGTGAATCCCCCCCTTTCCCCAGGTGAACCCTGTCTTTCCCAGGTGAATCCCCCCCCTTTCCTCCGATGAATCCCCCCCTTTCCCCAGTGAATCCCCCTTTCCCTGTTAATTCCTCCTTTCCCAGGTGAATCCCCCCCTTTCCCCAGGTGAACCCCGTCTTTCCCAGGTTAATTCCTCTTTCCCCAGGTGAATCCCCCCATTTCTCCAGGTGACCCCCCCCCCCCATTTCTCCAGGTGAACCCCCCCCCTTTCCCAGGTGAATCCCCCCTTTCCCGGTGAATCCCCCCCTTTCCCAGGTGATTCCCCCCTTTCCCAGGTGAATCCCCCCTTTCCCGGTGAATCCCCGTTTCCCAGCAGCTGGGAGCGCTTTCAGGAGGATTCTGCACGCCGGGTTCCTGCCAGCCCTGCCGTGTCCATCCCGCCGGGAGCAGGGCACGGAGCACAGCCCGGGAGGTGTCCCCAGGGCAGGACGGAGCCTTGGGGACCCCCGTGTCCCCCCAGGACCCCCGAGGGGAGGGGACAGCTGAGCTGTCACCTGTTGGAGCTCAGACACCGCAGCTGCGGCTTTGAAGGGCGGATTAGGGAGAGGAGAGCAGAGATCCCTGCACGCACTTGTGCTCCACCTGCCAGCGCCTTCCCCTCCTCTTCCTCCTCCTCCTCCCGGGCCCCGCTGCCCTCGGCACGGCGGGCTGGAGGCGGGAGGATGCCCGGGTGATGGCCCAAAGCAGGAGGATGCCCGGGTGATGGCCCAAAGCAGGAGGATGCCCGGGTGATGGCCCAAAGCAGGAGGATGCCCGGGTGATGGCCCAAAGCAGCTCCAGCCTTGGCACACTCGGCTCAGCCCCGCTGGGCTTCAGCCTTTTCACCCCAATGGGGTAAAACCGCAGGGAAAGAGACAGGGAAAGCCAAGGAGGGGGGGAAAGTAAAAATCACAGGGGAAAAAAAAGTGAAAAAACAAAAAAAAACCCCCCAGGTCTTTAATTTCTGCTCGTGGACTCAGCGTGGTGCCCAGCTGTGGGGTCTTTCCCCCACTCCATCTTCTCCCATCCTGTTCCCCATGTCCAGTGGGACCCTCCCAGGAGAGGAGCAGGTGGCTGCCGGTGTCCCCTCTCTGGGCTCCTCTCCTGGGACCTGCCTCCCATCTTCTGGGGCTGCTGGGACCCCCCCTGGGGCGTGCTGGGACCCCAGTCTGGGCAGGGTGGCCGCGGTTTGGGGGCGAGCTGCCCCAGGGCAGAGGGTGGCTCGTGCTGGGTGCCTGTGACACCCAGGGGTGGCCCCGTTGCCATCCCAGCTCCTGTTGGGGTGCTGTTCCCCGTTCCCAGGGTGGATGGGGACGTCGCAGGGTCATTCCCTGCTCTGTGAGCCGCTGGATTTGCCCAAAGGTTGGACTTGGTGACCTTTTCCAGCCGTTCTCCAGTGGTTTCTTTAATGATTCCCTGGTCGGGTGGTGACATCCTCTGAGCACCACCCCCATCAATCCCAAATCCCACAGGCTGATCCCGAGGTTTTCCAGCAGCAGCCAAGCTGTCCCCAGCAGGAGCAGCAGCAGGGCTCGGCCTCGGGGAGGGCAGGCTTTGCCCTCTGCCTTTGCCAGGAATGCTTTGGGGTTATTGGGATGAAATCCAAGCTCTCTCCCCGTCCCTTTCCACTCAGCCACTTTCCCTCTCTGCTCTTTTCGGGCCGTTTAGGAGCCGGGGTGTAACATTAGGGTGATTTACAGCCTCCCTGGAGTGCAAGGGCACAGACTCAGGGATTTTTTTTTCTCTCTTTTCCTCAGGTGAAAGAAACCCTGGAAGGTGAACTCCCAAGACATCACAGCAGCCAGCCCGTCAATCCCTGATTTACAGGCTCAGATTTATGGCTCCAGAATTATTATTCCACTCGCAGATCTTTCTATTTTTTCTTCTTCTTTATTTTTTTTTCTTCCCCGGGCTGTTTTAGTGCTTGTGAAAGGTGAGGGCTTTGACAGCTCCTGGAAACAAAAGCCTTTAATATCCCCCCAGTGGGGCTCTCCCAGGGAAGAGCAGAGAGGCCACGAGGGCTTTTCCTCCCTGCTGCAGATTGGCTCACTCCAGGCTGGGTTTAGCCAAACAGAGCCCAAAGTCTGCCCGAGTTAAGCCAGGCCTAATTAGCAAAGCCCTTTCCTGGTGCCTGTGGAGTGCCCCGGGCTCGCCCCTGGTGGCTGGAGCGGTGCTGGGGATGGAAGCTGAGGGTGCTCATCACCCCCAGGATGTTTTCAGACCCTTCCCAGATTTTTTGGGACATCTCCAGCCTTTCCAGGAGAACACGGGAGACTCAGGCCGTGGGTCATCCTGCCCTGAGCTTATTTTTAAGCCCCTCCATTTCCACCCTGCAGTGCCACCAACTTTTGGGGGGTCTAAACTAAACTGGCAACAGCCTTTAAAACACAGCACCCATGAAATACCAGGGAGAAAAAAATATTCTCTTTAAAGCAGATGTGGCTTAGAGAGGCAGGGATTAAACCTTGCTGGGATCCAGGACAGGGGCTATGGGGACCAGGACAGGGCTATGGGATCAGGACAGAGCTGTGGGATCCAGGACAGGGTTATGGGGATCAGGACAGAGTTATGGATCAGGACATGGCTATGGGATCAGGACAGAGCTGTGGGATCCAGGACAGGGTTATGGGGATCCAGGACAGGCGCTATGGGATCCAGGACAGGGCTATGGGGATCAGGACAGAGCTCTGGATCAGGACAGGGTTTTGGGTCCCACCATGACTGGGGTGCTGCTCCTGATCTCCAAGCGGAGCAGGAGAGGTGCCAGGGGAGCTGGGCAGGCAGCTCCCAGCGTTCCCACCACGTGTGTCACGCTTCCCTGGATAACCAAGGCGCTGGGACAAACAAAACACAGCCCCCCCTCCGTCCCTCCTCCCTCCCATCTCTGCAGAGCATCCCCAACCTGGCAGCCAGGCCGGGCCAGGATGAGTGAATCACTCAGCCAGCTGGAGATGGAGCAATTTGGGTCAAATCTGCCCCCTGGCCTCGCGCCACCTCCTGTCTCACGTTCCCCCTCAGCTCGGGGCTTGCCCTGGGGTTGTTCTCGTTCCCCCTCAGCTCGGGGCTTGCCCTGGGGTTGTTCTCGGTGCAGGGTGCAGGTTTTGGGGGCTGGAGGCAGTACCTGCTCAGGGATCAGCAGTGCTGTTTGTTATGAGGTCATTTTTTTTTTATTCCTGGCTAATTTTTCTTGCAGCTGAACACAAAGGACAGAAAATGGAATCAGCAGAGAGCTCTGCTGAGCTATTAATGTTCCCCACGGGGGCGGGGGGGATTCAGGCACTCAACAAGTGCACAAACGGGGCCAGAAAAACGTGCCCGGGGTGCTGCAGGGGTGCAGCCCCGGGGGGCTCTGGGGGCTGCCCGCCCCCGTGCAGGACCAGGCTGGGAGCAGCTCCAGCTCCCCAGGCCCAGGGGATTTCTTTTCCTCCAGGATTACATCAGTAGCATGAGGATGCTGAGTGAACTGTCTGGGAATCTCGAAGGCGAGGGGATTTTTTTTTTTTTTTTTGAATAATTTTTTTTTCCCTCCTCCTTGTGATTATGTAGAAGATAAAATATGTTCTCAGGCTGCCTGAGAGCAGGGATGTGCTGCAGGGATGTGCTGCAGGAAGGGACATCCCGGTTTTCCAGGATCTGGGAGTGGGAGCTGGGCTGGGGTTGTTCCCTGTCCCTGCCCTCTCGGTGGTGCTGCCAAATGGGGTCAAAAATGCCCTGTTTGGGTTCCCTGGATCCCCGTGCTCTTCTCCGGGGACGTGTCCAGGTCCTGCAGCCTCCCAGGGCTCCTGACCCCTCGGGGATTGTCCCACGGCGTGGGATTTTCCATGAGGATGCTCTGAAGAGCAGGAAGCTCCCCCAGAGCAGCTTTATCCTGGGCACTGCCGGGGGAGTCTGGCTGCTCTTCAGGCAGCCGAGGGGTGCAGCTCTGCAGGACAACAAATCCTGGTGCTTCCAGGCATTCCTGACAGGGGACTGCACCCCAAAAGAGATTGGGGTGGGAGAGGAGCAGAGGGGATACGGCTGGGAGGCTTCCCCGGGCTGTGGGGATGAGCTCAGTCCAGGGTCTGAGGGAGTCGGCTGGATCCTGTGGGGATGGAGGAGCTGTGCTCAGCACTGCAGCTTCTTTCAACTTCTCCCCCAAATTTACTCTGATTCAATATTCTACCAAAGGGAAAAAAAAAAGGGATTTTAATATGGGGGGAAAGCAGAACTCTAATCTGTGGGGGTCTCCAGTGAATCTTTGTGATCCCACATCCTCCCCCAGCACGGAGGGGGCTGGAGGGGCTCCAGAACTCCAGTTTGAACCAAAAGAAGCTCAAAAAGAAACAAACAAAACCACCAAAAAAAAAAACCCCCAGAGTTGGCCGGGGTTTCTGCCACCCCTTCCCCCTCCTTTTTGATCGTCTCTGTCTCGTACGAGGCTGCTGAGGGCAGATAAGGGAGGATCTCACCCAGCTTTTCAGAGTGGTGGGGAGGAAGAAAGCAGCCTTTGTGAGGGGCTTTCTGAAGCTCTCTGTTCTGGGAAGGTTGGAAATAGCACAAAAACATCCTTTCTCACTGGATTGTGGCGCTTCCAGCTCCCAGCTCCACCATCACCCAGATGTTTGGAGGCTGATGCTGAGGAGGAAAATAAGAGGCAGGGCAAGAAATGCTGGGTGGAACTGGCCCAGGCAAACCTGCACTGCTTTGTGTCTTTGGTTTTGAAATAAAGGGTTGGAGAAGGAGATTCAGAGATTGGGAATAAATATCTTAATTAACTCCATTTAATTATTATCATTTCCTTATCATTTAAGGCAATATTCTGCATGTTCAGCCCGGAATGTGTCCAGCATTTGGTGCTATCCATTTTTTTTCTGATTTTTGACCCCACATTCACTTTTTTCACTGCGCTGCTCCCAAGTTTCCCCAACTTTTGGGCAATTACTGGTGCGAGCTCATCACTCTGCTTTTAAAATTGTCCCTATGCAGGAGGGGGGACCTCCTCGGGAGGACGGATGGACGGAGTGACTCCGTTCCTACCTAATTGATTGGACAAGGGAAGTTCAGTGTGAAACTCCTCCTCATTGTCCGCATCCTCTCCCGAATTACCCCGTCTCAGCACGAACATCCCCGAATGTGCAGGGCCCGCTCCCTCCCGAATTTTTCTGCCTCTGCGAGAATTCCCCCGAGCCTCCCGGCGGGCTGCTCATGCAGCGGGCCCCGGGCAGGGCTCTGCCAGCAGCCGGAGCCCGGCAGAGCCCCGCGGGTGCGGGCAGGAGCTGCCCCGCCGCCCCCCCTGCAGCTGCGGGGATGTGCGGCCAGCTGCGCCCTGCGGCCAGATGTTGGGGGCACCGCTGGCTCCCCGCGCCGACAGCTGCGCCGGGCACAGGGCTGGCAGGAGGGGGGCACGGCACCGAGAGCCCCCAGCCCAGCCCCGCGGTTGCCGCAGCACGGCTCGGCCCGGCCAGACCCGGGATTTGGGAAAGGGAGCTGGATCGGCCCGGCAAAACCCGGGATTTGGGGAAGGGAGCTGGATCTGCCCAGCCAAATCCGGGATTTGGGGGTGGGAGCTGGATGGGCCCGGTTAGACCCCGGGATTTGGGGAAGGGAGCTGGATCGGCTCGGCCAGACCCTGGGATCTGGGGAAGGAAGCTGGATCGGCCCGGTTAGACCCCGGGATTTGGGGAAGGGAGCTGGATGGGCCCGACAAAACCCGGGATTTGGGGAAGGGAGCTGGATGGGCCCGGTTAGACCCCGGGATTTGGGGAAGGGAGCTGGATGGGCCCGACAAAACCCGGGATTTGGGGAAGGGAGCTGGATGGGCCCGGCCAGACCCCGGGATTTGGGGAAGGGAGCTGGATCGGCCCGGCCAGACCCGGGATTTGGGGAAGGGAGCTGGATCGGCCCGGCCAAGCCCCGGGATTTTTGGGGTGGCAGCTGGATCGTCCCTGCCCCGGCTCAGCCCCGGGATTTTTGGGGTGGCAGCTGGATCGTCCCTGCCCCGGCTCAGCCCAGCTGCTCCGGCGCGGATTTTTCGGAGCCTCAGCGCGGATTTTTGGGGTCCGCAGGCACCTCGCGGGACAGAGGGGACATTCCCGTCCTGCGCCTGCTGGGCTGGTCCGAGCAGGGACCGGAGCGGGGGAGAGCGGAGCCCGGAGCCGCCGGGGCTGAGCCGCTCTGCGCTCCCCGGAGCAGCTCCAGGAGCAGGAGCCGGAGCCGGGAATGTCCTGAGGGGGTCCCCGGGCACCTGTGCGGGGTGACCCGCGCGGTGACATCGCCAGGCTGGGCGGGGGTCCGGGATTTCAGGGATCCCCCTCCCCTGCTGGCTGCTCCGCACCGGGGGCAGCGCCGGCGGCTCGGCTGTCCCCGAGGGGACGCCGCCACTCCGGGGCTTCGGGGACACTTTGTGCCGCAGGACCCTCGCCGTCACACTGTCCCCAAGCCCCCGCAGTGCCAGCCGCCCTCCTGCGGGCTGCAGACCCCCCCAGCCCCAGCCCCATCCCTCCTCCCCGCTCGTGCCTCATTCGATTCCGCTCTCCCCGGAGCTTGACCATTAACGAATGGACTTGGCCGGAGGCCTGGGTGACCATTTGGCTGCCGGGGCCGCCGCGGGCGCTGCTGCCAGCCGGGCCGGGCACGGCGAGCCGCGGGCGCTGCCAGCATCCCTGCCCGGCATCCCTGCCCGGCATCCCTGCCCGCATCCCGGAGCGCTGCCAGCGCGCCGCGGAGCCCGTGCCAGCTCCGGGAGAAAGGGCCGAGGCAGCCGCACACAAAGAGGGGTTTATAGCCCGGCCGGGCACCTGACACGGGGAGGAGGGAGGGCTGAGACGTGCTTAGCCCCGCTAATCCCCAGTTTCAGTTTAATTTTTTTTTTTTTTTTAATCAAAAGCGCAGCAACAGCTGGGGTTGAGGCTTTCCAGGAGATGAACTCATGAACAACTGTTCAAAATAACTTTATTCGTGCTGCTATTAGATCAGGCCACTGGGGAGCCACCAATTATTTGTGATTACTCCAGGCAGATAAGGCTGGGGCAGAGCTGAGCGCCGCCAGGGATCGAGGGCACCTCGGGCTTCGGGCACCTTGGCCGGGCAGGTCCAGCAGCCAAGGGAGCCCCCAGCAGCCACCCCAGCCCCCTGCACCGTGCCAGGGGGGGAAGCCCGGCAGGTTCGGGCACCGGGGATGTGCAGGAGGAACTGGCGTGCTCCAGGCAGGGATGTCTGCAGGGAGAGCTGAGGCGTTTCTGCCCCAAAACCAATTAACAGCAGTGCTGCGGCTAATTAGCCCGTCCACTTTTGGGCTGCCCATCTTGTACAGAAGCCCCAGGGCTGGCACAGCATGGAGGAGGGCTGAGAGGTTTGGGTCAGGGAAGATGAGAGGTTTGAACAGGGCAAGTCCCTTCCCAGCAATTCCCGGGGTCCTGGAGCAGCGTTCCAGCTCCCGTGTCCCCCGTGGCGCAGGCAGGGCAGTTCCCAATCCTTTATCCCATCCCGCAGATCAGCCCCAAACCCCTCAGCCAGCCGAGGCCAGCTCTGCACCGTTCTCCTTTGCAGCACGCCATCCCCAAAGAGCTGGGGGTGAGCTCTGCGCCCCGGCAGGAACAGCTCCCGAGGGAGCCCAGGCGGGGCTGCCCTGGCCAGCAGACAGACTCCATGAGCTCACAGGTCTCTTCTCCACTCCTCACTGCTGTGATTCAACAGTTCCGATCCCTGGGGGATTTTTAAAAATAACCTGGATGAAGCAGGGAGCAGGCCGGCCTTGGCTGGGAGGTCGGGCTAACAGCGCTTTTCCACGGGGCTGTTCCATGATTAATCGAGACGAGGGAAGAAAAGAGAGGAGGAAATTGATAAACACAACGGTAATTCCAGCCAGGATTTGCCTCAGTCAGGTTATTAGAATCCTGACATCATGTCTTGAAAAGAAGACTGGAAATAAATCTCTGCGAGATAAGATCTGCCTGGCGGAGTGGAGGTGCACCAGGATGACCCAGCCGTGCTGGGGGGGTCCCCAAAAAGTTGTTTTTCCCAATTTTGCTGGGACTCAAACCAGCAGCAGCAGCCTGTGGAACCTCCCACCTTGTTCCTGTGCTCCTGAGCCCGTCCTGCTCACCTGGGAAAAGCATCCCCAGGTGAGGGGAGCTCCTTTCCTGCCAGGTGATTCCACGGGAACAAAGCCTGGGGAGTTCGGGATGGGCTCCAGCAGGACGGGGCTGCTGAGGGATGCAGGGCTGCCCCATGCCTCTGAGGGATGCAGGGATTGCCCCACTCCTCTGAGGGATGCAGGGATTGCCCCACTCCTCTGAGGGATGCAGGGATTGCCCCACTCCTCTGAGGGATGCAGGGATTGCCCCACTCCTCTGAGGGATGCAGGGATTGCCCCACTCCTCTGAGGGATGCAGGGATTGCCCCACTCCTCTGAGGGATGCTCCACTCCTCTGATGGATGCAGGGCTGCCCCACACCTCCAGCTCTCCCAGGGATCAGGATCCAGAGCAGCCGGAGCTGGAGCTCTCCCCAGAGGGGCAGCGCAGCTGGGATGGGACCTTTGGCATCCACAGCAGGAATTTTCCTGCCTCTTCGGCTCTCCTGGCTGGTCCTGGGGCAGGTGAGGAGCAGGAGTGAGGTCACCCAGGAATGTGAGGTCACCCAGGAATGTGAGGTCACCCGGGAATTTGAGCCCAGATCCCTCTCCAGCCTCACCAGCGGCACTGGGAATTCGGGAGTTGCTGTTTCAGGGAGGCAAAGGAAATCTTTCCCCCTTTTTTTTTCCCCTAAAGGTTCCCACTCGTGGTTGGTTTTGGTCTGGAATTAACTCCAGCCCCCGGAGCTGCTGTACCATGGGAGCCCTCAAGGCTTTAACCCTTTCCTCTCCAAGCAGAGGTGAAGGATCCCCAAATCCTGCCCAGACACCGGGGCCAAGCTCCAGGTGAGGAATTCCTGTTCTGTCTCCACATCCCCACGGCCTCAGCCCTGGAAATCAGAGCTGCTCCCAGCCCAGCCCAGCTCCCTGCCCCGGGAAGGATCTGCTGCAGGGCCACAACTCCTTTTTTCCCTCGTTTCTTGTCTTTAACAAGTGAATTTTTACCTGTGAGCACTCACTCCGTGACTTTCCCATCGGCAGCCCCTGCGCCTTCCTCCCCTGCCACTGCTCCAGAGCCAAATCCCAAAGAAATCCCAAAGAAACCCCTCCTGGAAAGAGGAACCCCGAGGCAAACACCCTGCCACAGGTCTGACCCTCAGCAGCCCAGGAAATTCCTTGGCTACTTTTGGAGCTGGCCCGAGGCTGAGCGGGTTGGAAGACGTTAAAAATCCCATTTATTGCCATTTTCAGGGAGAAAAGGTTTGGGTGTTGCGCCCCCAGATCCCCCACAGCACCTCCCAGCAGCCTGAGAGGGTTTTGTTTTTAAATACATGGCACTGTGGTGTTAAATGCCTGATATTAGGAGGTGCCTCTTGAAATAATTATTATTGCTGGGGGTTTTTTTGTTTGTTTCGGATTTTTTGGGGGGGGGAGGTTGTTTGTTTGTTTTTAAATACTGATTTAAATATTTTATATTTTTATATCTTGAAATAATTATTATTGTTGGGGTTTTTTTGTTTGTTTTGGGACTTTTTGGGGGGGTTGTTTGTTTGTTTTTCTAAATACTTATATTTTTATATTTTTAAATATTGAAATAATTATTATTGTTGGGGTTTTTTGTTTGGGGATTTTTTGGGGGGAGGATGTTTGTTTGTTTTTAATACTGATTTTTAAAAATATTTTATATTTTTATATATTGAAATAATTATTATTGGGTTTTTTTTTATTGTTTTGGGACTTTTTTGGGGAGTTTGCTTATTTTTCTAAATACTGATTTTTTTATATCTTGAAATAATTATTATTGTTGGGGGTTTTTTGTTTGGGGATTTTTTGGGGGTTTTGTTTGTTTGTTTTTAAATACTAATTTTTAAAAATATTTTATATTTTTATATATTGAAATAATTATTCTAGTTGGGGTTTTTTTTGTTTTGGAGGGGGTTTTTGGGGTGTTTGTTTGTTTGTTTTTAAATACTGATTTTTTCGGCTCAGTCTCATTCCAGGGGTCGGGATGCAGAGCTGGGATCTCGGGGTCTCTTTCAGAGTCCTCCCTGTCGCGATCTGCAGGCGACAGTGCCCTCTAGTGCCCCCCACGCCTGCCCTGGCCTGGCACAGGAACCTGGCGGGCCCCCACATTTTTTAGGGTTTCTGGCTGGACTCGCTGATGTGATTCCATCCCAGTTCATCATTCCGGCGGTGCCTGGGGATGTTGGGGCAGTCAAGGTTATCCCTGCAGGGAATTTCCATCTTCCTGTTGCTGAGGGGGATTTTTTCCCACTTTTATTCTATTTTATTCCTTGAATTAATATTTTATATTTTATATTTTATATTTTATATTTTATTTTTTATTTTTAATATTTTTTATATTTTTATTTTTATATTTTTAATTTAATTTTATTTATTATTTATTATTTATTTTTTATTTTATATTTTATATTTTTATGTTTTATATTTTATATTTTTATATTTTATGTTTTATATTTTTGTTTTAGATTTTATGTTTTATATTTTTGTTTTATTTTATGTTTTATATTTTTGTTTTGGATTTTATGCTTCATATTTTATGGTTTAGATTTTGGTTTACATTTTTATTTTTTATTATTTTATTTTAATTTATTTTTAATTTTTATTTTTTATTTTTAATTTTTATTTTTAATTTTTATTTTTTATTTTGTATTTTTATTCTCATTTTATATTTGATATTTTATGTTTTATAGTTTATATCTTATATATATTAATAAATTAAATACATTATCTATTATCTATTATAATATATATCATATCTTATTATTCCTTGAGGCTGAGGATCCCGCAGAGCCACGGAGCAAATCCCGAGTGGCTGCTCCAGCTCAGGGACCATCAGCTGCTCCTCAGCTGCCCTCAGTCCCTCCGAGCTCAGAATTCCTTGGACTCTGCCCTGGTGAGCATCCCTGGCTGACACCCCAGCTTTACCAGCACTTAATTAATTACCCCTAATTACTTACAGCTCCCCCTGGCACTGCCCGCCTGCCTTCGCTTCCCAAAGTCCGGGGAGGAGAATCCCAGAATCTTTTAGGGTGGGAAAGAACTCCAAGGGCATCGAGTGCCCAGTGCCCGCCTCGCCCCCAGCCCAGAGCTCTGAGTGCCACCTCCAGGAATTCCGGGGCACTCCAAAGCTCCCTGGGCAGCCCCTGCGGGGCCGGAGCCCCCTTTCCACGGGGAATTCCCGCTGAAGGGACGGGGCAGCAGCGCCAGCACCCACAGCCACCCTCGGCCACCCTCCATCCTCTGCTCGGGGAAAGGCTCCCCGTGAAACCCTCGGGAACTGGGCAGTGGGCATTCCTGGCACGGAGGAAACAAGCAGGAGGAGCTGGGAAGGGGCTCAGCCTGGAGCAAAGGGGGCTCAGGGGGAATTTCTGGCTCTGCACAGCTCCTGCCAGGAGGGGACAGCCGGGGGGTCGGGCTGTGCTCCAGGGAACAGGGACAGGAGCAGAGGGAACGGCCCCAGGCTGGGCCAGGGCAGCTCAGGGGGGAGATTTGGGAGAATTCCCTCTTGGAAAGGCTGGTCAGGCATTGGAACTGCCCAGGGAGGGTTGGAGCCCACACCCTGGCGGTGTCCCAGGAATCCCAGGAGGTGACACTCAGTGCTCTGGGCTGGGGACAAGGTGGGGATCGGGCCCAGCTTGGAGTTCTTTTGGCTCAGCGATTCTGGGATGGAAATCTCCTTTTGGCAGAGCATCCCTGCACTCCCCACCTGGGAATGGCAGAGGTGGCAGCTCCAGCAGGGCCCTGGCTGCAGCTCTTCAGCACCGCGATGATGGCACATCTGGGGTCACCGTTTGATGCGGTGCTCTTCAGGGCAGGCAGGACTTGGTGAAGGCAAGGAGAGATCTTGACTCCATTTCAGAAGGCTGGTTTATTATATTGTGATATATATTACATTAAAAAAGACCACACTATAACTGTACCACAAAGAACAGAGAGAAAGATTCATCAGAAGGCGAGACAGGAATAGAAGGGAATGGATAACAAAGTTCTGTGACTGCCAGAGAGTCCCAGAGCTGCTGCCCCCTGGATTGGCCACCAAGCAGAAACATCCCACACTGACCAATGGAGGAAGCACTTACTACATTTCACAATAACAAATAACAAATTATTTACACTTGAAGCTGAAGCCCTCTCAGCTTCTCAAAAGAAGAAAATCCTAACTAAAGAATTTTCATAAAGTATTTTAGCTACACCACGAGGCCGTCGGTGCTCCCACGTGCCCGTTCTGTTCCTTGGCTCTGCCAGGGAAATCTGCTCCTCCAGGGCTTCTCATTAAGCAAAAAATTGATGAGGGAGGGTGAAAGTGGAGTTTTGTGTCTGAGTCTGGGGCAGTGCAGCCATTTGGAGCCGTTCAGTTGGGGAGCACGGGGAAAATTTCTCTGGTAAAACACAAAAATTTCACTTTCCCATTCGGAGAATCCGTCAGCGCATGGAGCAGTGCCTGGAGTAACAACCTGATCCCTGTGGATGCAGAATAAAAGGGAAACACCTCAGGATTTGTGTCCAGTGAAAAACAACGTGTCCATGATGGAAAACCTCGTGGGGTTTGATGCTAATTTTCGTGGTCACCTTGGCTGCGCTTGAGGAAGTGGCCGGCGCTGCCAAGAGCGAATTTCCCTGATGATGGATGAGGAATCAGAGCAGAAAATAAATAAATACCAGCAACACCTTTTCTTTTTCCTGCTTTTCTGGCAGATTGGTGTCATCCAAGGTCACACATTTGGGCGCTGGAAGCGCAGCCAGAGCTCGGTGCTTTCAAATCATGTTTAAGGCAGAGCAGCTTCTTTAAGGGTTGGGTTTAAAAAAGCAAGATTAAAGTAGAGACTCCCCAAAAAAATTAATTTTCAGCATTAATTGTCTTCTCTCCTTGTGTTCAGGCTTGGAAGGAGCTCCCCAGTGGGACCCAGTGGAAGATTCCCTGCCCATGGAAGAGGTGGAATGAGATGATCCTTAAACTCCCTTTCAATCCAAACCATTCCAGGATCCTACAGGAATTCCTTGTTTTCCTCCCGAAGCCCCCCCTGCCTCCCCCACCAGGTACTGACCCTTCTGTAGCTGATTTTTTTTTTATTCTATCCGTGGAAAAAATTGGAGAAAAAGGAAGATTTTGGGACAAAACTCTACAAATCTCAGCAAGCAGGGAAGTTTTGTTCCCCTCAGCAGTTTTGGGAGAGGGGGAAAGATTGCAGGGCAGCTCTGAGCCCAGCTCCAGGCAGGCTCGGCTGGAAGGGAGGGAGAAGCTCCCTGCGGATCCCAGAACAGCCCCGGGCAGGGGAGAGGCTCTGGAATGGATTCGGGACTGCAAACCCTGGGAATTGCAGCCATTCCCACGTTGTTCTGATTTCTTTTCATTATCCCGGGCAGGCCTTTAGGAGGAATAATATCTTCAGGCACATGGTGCTGCAGGGATGGGACGCAGAGCATGGGATGAGCTGGTTTATGTGGGCTCCCCCCCTAAAAAAAAGGGGTGAAAATTAAAAATCTTTGGTGAATTAATCTGGAAAAGACCTGGGATAAAACAGGCAGGAGGCTCCTGAAGTGATCGCGGATCCCACAGGCTCTGAGGGCAGCCAGTGTCACTCCAGCCTCTCCAAACTGGAGAGGAAAAAAGGGAAAAATCAGGAAACTCTGCTGTAAAACCCTGCGAGGTTTTTTTGTGTGGAATTCCAGCCATTCTGCAGGCTTCGAGATGGCCTGGAAATATTTCAGGATTGGGGGATTGTTTTGTTTGGTTTGTTTTTTTGGGTTTTTTTGGGGTTTTTTTTGTTTTGTTTTTTTTTTTAATTTCTTTTTCTTAGTTCTTGTTTTTTATTTCTATCTCCCTCTCCAAAAAGGAGGGAAGGAGTTTGAGCGAGGTGACAGCAATCACACAACCCCAGAGGGAGGAGGACAGAGCTGGCGTGAGGTGAGGGAGAGATGGAGCACACAGAATTTATGGCAACCTTTGGAAAAATGATAAGTGGAAGCTGTAATTTTTATTGGGAAAGGGGAGCAGAGCACGGGTGAGGGAACAGAATAATCAAAAAAGCATAAATTAGCAATGGGGTTTGACGGGAGCACACAAAGCTTTTGGCTCGTGGGTAAGGGGAGTATCTCCTGGAGTAAGACCCAGGGAAATGCACGGGAATTTCCTGCAGGAAGGTTTTCTGGGAAGTCACACTGGGGTGAAATTCTCATTCTGCCATGGTTCCAGGGGGCTTCCCAGCGCTCCCAAACCCATCCTGCAGCCTGGGCAGGGCTTGTGTCTTAGGCTGGAAATGGGGGTGTGTATTCCAATCCCATCTGTCAGAGGTGGGGCAGTTATCTGCTGTTCATTGGGCAGTGTGCTTTCCCTCTTCCATGACCAATCCTTCCCCCAGGAGACACCTTCTGTTCATGGGCCATTAATCATTAATTATCTTCTGTTAATGGGCCAGTGAGCGTCCCTGCACAGCTGATAAAATTCCATCATCCCATGGGAGATGCTCTGCCCAGGGCAGGAGCCAAGCATTCCTACCTGGATACAATCTGAGCTTTGGGAACACCACAGCAGCCTCTGCCCCCTGCATTCCCAGAGGAGCAGCTTTCTCCTGCCCTGCATTCCCAGAGGAGCAGCTTTCTTCTCACTGCATTCCCAGAGGAGCAGCTTTCTTCTCCCTGCATTCCCAGAGGAATTCCAGGCCCATCTCCAGCAGCCCTGGAGCTGCAGAGGAACTCCCCCCTTGTGCAGGATCCCTGCTCCAGCAGCAGCACAGCTGGCCCTGCAGGAGGGCTGAGCCACCATGGAATGGCCCTGCTGCCACCACCCTGGCCCACAGTGGGTCAGGTCAGGTTCTGACTCTGGCGGTGGGGTTTTTTTTTGTTTGTACTATTGCATTTGCATTTTTTAATTTCCTAGTAGAGAACTGTTATTCCTAGTTCTGCATCTTTGCCTGAGAGCCCCTTAATATCAAACTCATGATAATTCAGAGGGAGGGGTTGATGTTTTCCATTTCACAGCAGGCTCCTGCCTTCCTTAAGCAGACACCTGTCTGTTCAAACCAGGACAGCCTGGGGCAGCCTGGGAGAGTGGAAGTGGCAGGAATGAGATGAGCTCCAGGCTCCCGTCCACCCCACACCATTCCCTGCTCTGAGGGTGAGCATTCCCAGAGGGTTCATGGCTCACTGTGTGAAGGAGTGACTCCAGGTGTGCAGGAGCAGCCAGGAACAGGAATGCCCTGAGCATCTCTCCAGCACATTTTCCACCCCACTTCTCACCCCCCAGCCTGACCAAGCCTTGCCCTGAGCGAGTTTCTCCCTAAACCTGCGGGGGTTTTTCAGCTTTGAATCCATCTGCAAATCCCTTTTGATGGCAGAAACGAGCCAGATTTCCCTGGGAATCGTCCTGTGGATTAGTTCAGCGAAGTGCCTGAGCCCTGAGCCGCAGCAGCCTCGGGATCTCGGTCGGAGGAGCTGTGAAAGGCAGGGATGGAGCAGATGTTGAGTGCAGGGAGAACACCGGGAGCCAGCGAGGATAAATCTGAAAAATTAACACGTGGGAGGCCGCAAAAAGGAGCAATGTGTTTTGGTAATCACCGGGAAGTGCCGACCCCTCCTCCCGCAGCTCCCAAACCCCGGGCACCGAGCAGATGTCACTCAGCCCTGATTAACACGTTACCGAATTTCTGCCCGCGTTTAATAAACGTTTTACGTAACATGCAGGTAATTGCTTCCAAATGGCAGGGGAACAATGTGGCCCTCTGTGCATGGCATTGTTCCGGATCAGGTGAAAACTCCTCTTGTTGCCTCCACATCAGGGGAAATCCCCCAGCCAAGACCCCGCAGCTGCTTTTGCAGCCCAGAGACAAAGGAACGCCCTGGGAAGAGCAGGAAGAGCAGGAAGAGCAGGGCCGTCAGTCCGGGAGTGTTCGTTCCCTTCAGATGTCCACGTGAAGAGAGCCTGCAAAAAAACGGGGAGATGCTGTTCCAAGAGCATGGAGCAGCAGGCAGAGGGGGAATGGATTTAAACTGCCAGAGGGCAGGGTCAGATGGGATATTGGGATCCGGGAATTCCTCCCTGGGAGGGTGGGCAGGCCCTGGCACTGATTCCCAGAGAAGCTGAGGCTGTCCCTGGATCTCTGGAGGTGTCCAAGGCCAGGCTGGACAGAGCTGGAGTAACCTGGGACGTGGAAGGTGTCATGGGATGTGGATGGGACACAGATGGGCTTTGAGGTCTGGTCCATTATGGGACTCCTGGAGATATCAGGGTGCTCCGATGGCTCTTTCCTGTCCAGCTCCAGTGCTTTCCATCCCACCAGGACAAATCCCCTCCAGATCAAAGCCCCCCAGCCCAGAGCAGTGGGGGAAGGTCTGGACAGGAGCCAGCCAGGGGAAAATGGAGCAAAGTCTGGATAAAGCTCATGGAATGCTGATGCCTTGATTTATTTTTTGGGGTTTTTTTTGCCTTCTCTTCCTGCAAAAATCTGTTTGAGGTGTGTGGGAATCACCTGTGCATGGGATGGGATTGGGATCTGAGGAACGGGGACACAGGGACAGCCTGGCAGGAACTGGGACACAGGAACAGCCTGGCAGGAGCTGTGTGAGCATCACCTGGCCATGGGATTGGGATCTGAGGAGCTGGGACACAGGAACAGCCTGGCAGGAGCTGTGTGAGCATCACCTGGCCATGGGATTGGGATCTGAGGAGCTGGGACACAGGAACAGCGTGGCAGGAGCTGTGTGAGCATCACCTGGCCATGGGATTGGGATCTGAGGAGCTGGGACGCAGGAACAGCGTGGCAGGAGGGCTTTGCCTCGCTCCACATCTCTGAGCTGAAAAGCAACACCTGCTGAGATGAAACCCTGTGGCTCCCTCCCCCTTCTCCAAGGCAAACACAGACAGTTCCATTCCCACTCCCAAGAAATCATCTCCCAGCATTTCCCTGGGATTGTGTGAGCTTTGTTTCATCCAGTGCCGCGGAGCTTGGACGCCTTTTCCGTCTCACATTGAGCTTTGGATGCTGCCTCTTTTCCTCTCCTGCCTCCAGAAAGAATAACAGTGGCCCTTGCTGCGTTTTCCCTGGATCATGGGCTGCTGGAAGCCAAAGGGAAGCTTTGGAGGAGGAGGAGGAGGGCAGGAGGATCCTTTTCCCCGGCAGAGCTGCAGGCCGGGCTCTTTGGCCTCCTCAAGCCTCCATGGTGAGCAGCAAATTGTCCTATAAAAATTCTCCTCCTGAGTTTTATTTTGCTAAGGATCGAGGCCCAGCTGGGAAATTTGGGGTTTAAATATGCTACTTTTTAACCGGGCAGCAAATCGAAGAGAAAAGGGCTGAAATCCAGTGGGTTCTGCCTCTCTCTGAAAACAAAAGGAAAATCAGGACCCCGTGTTCAGACCAAGAGGGAAGAAAGGCTGGGGAGACACCTGAGCATCCCCCTTTTCACTCCTTTTTCCCTGCTTTCCTGTTCCAGCCTGGCTCTGTGGACAACATCCAGGGAAATGTGTGTTTGGGGCTGTCTGAGATGCCCCAAAAAATCTCCAGAGGTTGGAATGGCACAGATCCTCCCATTTTAGTGATTTCCACCCTAATCATAAATAAGGTGCTAAGCAGAAATGTCTTTCAGAAAGGACTTTCTTCATCTTTCAACCTCGGGGCTCTGGTTCCCAATGCTCCAGCTTGGATGATCTCCTAAAAAGGAAGCTTCAAACCACACCCTCCTTTCCCTGCTGGATCCGTGGTGCTTTCCAATGACCTTGGGAACGCTGAGTAACTGGGCACAGTGGAAGTGTCCTGCCCATGGCAGGGGTGGAACAGGGTGATTTTAAAGGTCCCTTCCAACCCAAACCATGCCAGGATTCTCTGCTGGAATCATTGGGCAACATTTTGCCTTTGGACCTCGGGTCCTGGGGGTTTTAAGGGATTTGAAATCTGTGCCTGAGATCTGTGGCTGGTGCCACTCTCTGAGCTGAGAGCTTTGAGCTGGAGTTCCCCAGAGCAGCTTTCTGGGATCTGAGGCACCTGGGAGCCAGTTCCCAACAATATCCTTCCCAGCTGGCCCTCCATGGCCAGGCAAACCCCATCCCCTCTGATTTCCTTAAACACATCAGCCTCTCTCAGGCTTGGGCTGCGAATCTGCCCCTCAGCGGGGCCAAAACTGCTCTGCCTTTGGTTTTCTCAGTGGCAAAGCTGGAGCTGCAAATCCAGGGTGGAGGATTTGGGATGGGCAGGGCTGGGAGCAGCATCCTCTCGGCCACGGGAGCATCTTCAGCTGCACAGAGCACGGAGACAAATGAACTGGAGGAAGCGTTTCCTCTGCCGAGGGCTCTCACCCGCGAGCTCCCTGCTCCAGCAGGGGTCAAGAGTTGAAAAATGAAGAAGAAAGGAAAAGGGATAGAAAGATCCATCTTCCCTCATGAAATCCCCAGAGCAGGGGGCATTTGGAAGTCATTTTTCAGCGGGCTGAGAGCTGTTTCTGGCCCTTGAGCAGACATTATTCTCTCCTCAAACCTCATAGATCTGGCTGTTGGGAGGTGTTTCCCCCCATCCTCAGGGGTGTTGGAAGAGCAGCGTTACCCTGGGTGCAGGGCTGAACTTCCACACTCTGCTTTGTGTTTTGGGCTAAGAGGGAGCCAAATTCCCACTGCAAATCGCTCTGTTCCTCGAAATTCCGAGATTTTTAAGGCATTGGGGCTCAGATGCAAACAGGAATGAGTGGCTTGGGTTCACTGGGGTTCATGCACAGGGAGGGCTCTGATAAAATCCATGCAAGGAGAGGCAGGAACCCATGCAAGGTTCAGCCTGGCTAAAGGAAATCTAAATAAAATTCCTTTCTGGAAGGAAGTCAAGAAAATTATTTTCTTTCTGTGTTTCTGTCTCTCTTCTTCTGGCTTATAAAAACACCTTGGCTGGGATATTCCACCAGCTCTGCCTTTTATGAAAAACCCCTGCTCAGGCTGTGCAGATTTCACGCTGTTCCATGAAAGTAAAATTTTATGACCAGAAGCTGAAATTAGGAAGGAACTTTTTTTTTGCTGTTATTTGTTGTCGTTGTCATGGCTTGGGTTTTGTTGGTAGCCAGGAGAGTTTGTTTATTTCTGCTTTTTCTGCAGCTCAGCCGGGTCTGAGCTCTCCAGGGTTTTTCGGGATGCTGCTCCAAACAGGTGCTGATGGTGGGAAGCTGAGCAAGGGCTGGTGATGCCTTCCCTGGAGCAGGAGGGGTTCTGTGGCTCTCTGAGGACAGATGTGCGGGACAGCAAACATCCCACTGCAGGGGACACAGGTGAGGGCCTGGAGCAGCCTCACGGGGTGACAAAGTGACTGTGACAAAGTGGGAGTTATTCCCTCCTGGAAATCCAGAGCCTGTGGATCACAGCTTGCTCTGAGCTCCCATCCAACACCAGCTGCTTCTTGGCTGGCGAGTGCCAGCAGGCTTTTTCTGCCATTTCCCACTTGAAATGGAGCACTTCTGGTTTTCCATTAATTCCTTCTCCTCTGCTAAAAAAATCCTATGGAAAGGAGGAAAAAACCCCATTCTAGGAGCTCACTTGGTCCTCCTTTATTGGGTGAGCTCCAGTGACCCTGAGGGGCTGTGACATCTCAAGGGGTTAAGGGAGAGTTGCTCAGGCTTAGATGAAAGTCAGAGCCATTCACTCCAGTGTTGGTTCCTCCTGCTTCCCATCTCCAGGATCCATCCCTGCATCCCTGGGACAATGCAGAGCCTCCTGGTTGGTGGGAACAGCGACCTGGGACCATCCACCCACCCAGCCCAGCTGTGACTGCACACTGGGCTCCTCTCCCTGCCCAGAGCAGCACCCCAAGGGCTTCCAGGGCATGGATCCATGGATCTGCTCTCCCTGCTCCAGAGCAGCACCCCAAGGGCTTCCAGGGCATGGATCCATGGATCTGCTCTCCCTGCTCCAGGGACACCCCAAGGGCTTCCAGGGAATGGATCTGCTCTCCCTGCCCAGGGCAGCATCCCAAGGGCTTCCAGGGCATGGATCTGCTCTCCCTGCTCCAGAGCAGCACCCCAAGGGCTTCCAGGGCATGGATCTGCTCTCCCTGCTCCAGGGACACCCCAAGGGCTTCCAGGGCATGGATCTGCTCTCCCACCCCAGTTGGGATGGGGGATGCAGGCCAAGCCTCGAGCCCTTCGTTTCCTCCCAGCCCAAATGTCTGCGCAGCCTCGGCAGATTTACGGGGCAGCCGTGAGGGTTTCACCAGCTCTTTGTTAAAAATGGAGCCAGAAAAAGGGGACAGCCTTTCTTTCCAGGGCCTCGCCAGGCCTGGGTTAATCCCAGGAGGGATCTGGCTGCCCCCAACAGAGGGGTTTGTGGTGGGCAGTGCTTTACAGCCCCTTTGTTGGAGCGGGGCTGTTCCCCCAGCATCAAACGGAGGCTCTGGGATGGGCTCTCCATAAATCTCTCCCCTCTAATCCTTCCCTTCCCACCCTTTGCAAACTGGGGGAAGCTGGAAGGGCAGACTGGACAAAGGTTTAACCCTTTGTGCTTTGGGGGATCTCCTTGGGAGCAGAAGAGGCCGTGGGTGGAAGAAGAAGCAGGTTTGGGTTGTGCTCAGCAATTAACCCCCAGAGGCAGATCAAGGAGCTCCTCTGGGCGTTTGCTAATTCCAGCACTGGATATCAGGAACAAATCTGGCTGCATCACAGTCACTTCAAGCTGCTCAGGCCATAAATGCAGAACTCTGAGGGTGATTTCGGTGTTTGCACCAACACCTTTGGCAAGGCTGGGTTTTGTTAGGCTGGACTGAGCTGTCCTGTGGTGCCAGCAGCTCCTTGGGTTTTGTTAGGCTGGACTGACCTGTCCTGTGGTGCCAGCAGTTCCTTGGGTTTGGTTTTGTTAGGCTGGACTGACCTGTCCTGAGGTGCCAGCAGCTCCCTGGGTTTTGTTAGGCTGGACTGACCTGTCCTGAGGTGCCAGCAGTTCCCTGGGTTTTGTTAGGCTGCACTGAGCTGTCCTGTGGTGCCAGCAGTTCCCTGGGTTTTGTTAGGCTGGACTGAGCTGTCCTGAGGTGCCAGCAGCTCCCTGGGTTTTGTTAGGCTGGACTGAGCTGTCCTGTGGTGCCAGCAGTTCCCTGGGTTTTGTTAGGCTGGACTGAGCTGTCCTGTGGTGCCAGCAGCTCCTTGCTCATGCAGGGATTGTTATGCTCCCAGAGGTCAGGAACAGGTACCAGGCCCAGCAGCGATCACCTGAGGGTCACAGCTGGGAGCAGACCTTGTGTGTCAGGGCATTGCCCCCTCCTGGCCCTGTTCCCATCAATATTCCCAGTCTGGGATACCTCCCTGCCCCGTGGAGGGCCAGGAGCAAGCCCAGGGCAGGACTGGGGCAGCGAATTCATCTCCTCCTTCCCCCATCTCCATCCTTTAGGCACCGAGAGCTGAACTTTGTGTCCGTGTGGCCATAAAAGAGCGGGGGTTTTTTCAAGGCAGCTTTCCAGCAGTGATGAAAGGTCCTGCAGCGGGCAGAGGCTGCTCTGGGAATGGAACAAATTGTGGGTTTATGGCTCCCGTGTGTGTGGGGGGCTGTAAATCTCCCAACTTTTAACGCATCTGTTCTTTTCCGAGCAGGCTACCAGCGGCTCAAGGAGGAGAGGGAGAAATATCCGACATTTCCTGACACGGGCTGCCCTCGGGAGTTCCTCAGGAAGGTTTTTAAAGGAATATTTATGGATGATCCTGGTGAATCAGGCCCTAAAAGGTACCGAGAAAGGGCTGGTGTTCATTAACATTTGGGAGCTGTGCATTGAGGATTTCCCTGTGGAGGGGCAGAAGAAATGGAGTGAAAGTGAAGGAGCTTTCGAGTTAATCCCGTTCTTTTTTTTGGGTTATTGTTGTTGCTAAAAATCAGAACCTTATTTTTGATGAAGGAGAAAAAATTACTGAAAGTCCGTTTTCGATACGATTTTCCTCAGGAGCTTCTTTCCAGTATTCCATACTGAGAAAAATAACAGAACTTTGAGATTTGTGAAATCCCTCAGAGGTTACTCAGGATTAATTACTCTGAGTTTAGAAACAGGAAAATCAGCACAGGAGGGATGGGTTGGTGGAGGAGCATCCTGGAGTTCTGATGTGCAGAGCCTTTTCCTAAGGCCTACCTGAGATGCTCAAAAACCTCTGTAAATTCAGTGATGAGAAAGTCCCTCAGAGTTTGAGGAACTGCTCCTAGATTTGTCCTTTCTGGAAGTGCCTTTGGAACAGATTTATTCAGTGGATCCATGGGGAACATGAGGCCCCACATGTCCTCTGTCCCGTTCCTTTCAGTGTCCTGTCTCCAGGTTTAGCTGAGTGTGCTGAGTCAACCAAAAAAAAAAAGAAAATTCTGGTGTTTTGGCTAAAAATGCACAGATCCCTCCATACTCCCCAAAGTCTGGCATTTTTGCTGTGGCTCTGCTCCTCCTGCTCTCAGGAGGGACCACTCTTCTGTGGCTCCCACAGCTTTTCCCTGGGATGTTTTAGTCCTGGCTGGGTGGGTGGGCACAATCCGGGGCTGGATGGGACACCCAGGGCCTGCACCAACGGGGTCAGCACTGGTGACACTTCCCTGATGTCACTGAAGCTCACCCAGGCGTGAGGATCAGTGCTCAGAGCCTTTGGGTCTCCTTCCATCCCTGCGATGGTTTCAGAGGGACAGAGGCTCAGCTGGAGCTGCAGGGCTGTGCATGCAGAGCCCTCAAGGACTCCAGCAGGGATTTCCTGGGAGAAGCAGCTGGGCCACTCCTCTCTGGCAGGGCTGATGTGCAAAGTTCCAGCAAGAACCGGGAAGTAAAATTAAATTCTTCCTTCTCCTCGCAAGCTTTGGAGCTGTGGTACCTCGGGTGTTCCTACGTGAGGACAATGGCAGCCAGAAGGACCTTGTTGAACATTTTCATCCATGAAAGAATGCTTGGATTTGGCTCTGCTCAGCTCTGGGTGCTCTTGGAACGAGGCAGGAGGTGAAGAGCTCAGCCTAGGCAGAGCAAACCTGTCCCCAAGCCCTGGGATCAGGGCCTGGTGAGGCACCAGGCAAGAACACGAGGATTTTCTGCCCTGAGATCAGGGTTCCAGAGAGGCACTGGACAGGAACACGAGGATTTTCTGCCCGGAGATTGGGATTGGGGTCCCAGAGAGTCACTGGACAGGAATACAAGGATTTTCTGTCCTGAGACTGGGGTCCCAGAGAGGCACTGGACAGGAACATGAGGATTTTCTGCCCTGATATTGGGACTGGGGTCCCAGAGAGGCACTGGACAGGAACACGAGGATTTTCTGCCCGATGAGCTGAGCTGCAGCTGCTCTGCTCCATCCTCGGGGGAGGGAGACAAGGAGGGGGTGCAGAGGCAGGGTGACTCCAGCAGCAGGACAAGGACAGGCTGGTGTCCAGCTGATCCTTGCGAAACAGCCTCTGGGGCGTGCTGGCAGCCGTTCCCAGCCCCGAGCGTGCCCGGCCATCGCGGCGTCCTCGCTCGCTCCCTTCTAACCCAATACTGCCTTCTTACCACAGGCATGGAAAAGGAGGTTTTTTTGCTTCTCAGTGACCTCATGAATGCAAGACGCTGCCAATTCTCCATCCATCTTGGCATTTAAACCATCAACACCTCCCTCCCCAATGGAAAGGGAGTCAAAGGTCCTGTGCTTCCCTGTGCCCTTTGCTCTCCCTCTGTCCTCAGCTGGGGATTGGCCTTTAGGGAAGCCCCCTCTGCTCCACTAAACTGGATTTGCAACGGTGGCCCTGTGATCCTGCACCCAGAGCTGCAGTGGCATCGGGAGCAGCTCTGAGGGAGGCCCTGGGGATCCTTGGATTTGTCACTCCAGCTCAGGAGCTACTGTGGGACAGCTGGGTTTGGTCCGTGGCTCTGCATTCCCAGCCCCTCAGAGCGGGTGCTCCGACTCTTCGCTCCCACGTGTTTCCAACATCTCTGCTCAAAAGAAAGCTCCATCTCTCCCTCCCGCTTCCTTTTTGCTGAGACTCTGCTTGGAACTTGCACAAACCCTCCCCAGAAATAACCCTGGCGCCTGTCCCAGCCGTGGGCGTCAGGGCTCCAGCGCGGGGAAGGGGACGGCTGAGATCTCGCTCCTTTCGTGGCACATTTTGGTCACCTCTGGGACCAAATTTACAAGGTTCCTCCCCTTTCCAGCTTTTGCCTCCTCTCTGGCTCACCTCTGTCCCTCAGAGGTCTCTGGAAGCACCAAGGGTTTTCGTGGCGCGGCCGCCTGCGGAACGTGGCACCCACAAAGCCGTAAAAGTGGCCAATAAATCCAGGGAGTTTTCCTCCCTTTGCTGCTTCCTTTGGGATGACATGAAGGAGCAGCAGAGGGGATGAGCCTGGGATCCTGTTCTGTTTGTTCCCTGGCATGTGGGTAATTTTTCTTCTGCTGTGAAAAGAGTTTTAACATTTATTTTTTTTTACAAAGGAGAACAGAGGGATAACAGCCACGGGTGCTCGTGGGCTCTGCCTGGTGTCCTCGCTCTGGGAAGCAGCCCTTAGGTCAGGGGTGGATAATCAAAACCAAGGGCCTGGTGCCCAGCTGGTACAGATTGGCCAAATCCTTAAGATTTCAATGAGTTTCACCCCCACGGTCACCTGTGTAACCCCCTCACATGCTCCTGGGAGAGGAGAAGGGGAAGTTATTCCTCTTGGAAATCTCTTGGCCTTCTCTGTGCAGAAGGGAACCCGAGTCCTGGCTGATCCAGGCAGGCTGGAGGAACTTTGAGACGAGGACTTGGCTTGGCTCTGTGCTGGTGTGGAATATCTTCCTGTTCAAGTACATAAATCACAGGAAAATGTCCCAAAATGGTGGGAATGAGCCTTGAGAGCAGGCTGTGCTGTGGGGAAGCAGCAGCAGGAGAGGTTCAGTTCAGGAGGGCTGGAAAGGCAGCCCTGGCCGTGCTCTGAGGACAATCCCCTGCCCTGGGGTCTGCACAAGCCCAGGGCCCACCTGCAGTGCCCGCGGGGTGACCAGAGCCTCCTGGGCTGGGGACAGCCCTGCCAGGGACATCCTTTGAGGTAAGTGCTCAGTGGGACCCTGCCCCAATTTGAGCCACGGGGACTTGTGTTAAACCAGCTGCAATCCTGCTTTTCTCCCTCCCCTGAGCACGGCTGCTGGTTCCCTGCGCCGTGGTGGGAAGCAGGAACCCTTCCCAGCCCTGGCCTTTCTCTGGATTAATTTAAGATGCTGTGAAGTGCGAGGTTTGGGGGTGGGAGGTGCTGTCTAAAACTTGTTTGGAGGCCTGGCTGGATAAATCCCCGTGGAATTTAATTTCACTGAGCTGACACCAGTATGAATCACGGCAGCATTCCCAGCTCTTGGACACTTCCTACCAACTGCCTGCAGGGCTCTTGCTTTTTCAAGGGAAGTCTAAAAGCATCTCAAAACTATTAAAGTCCTAAAATAATAGTGGGGGTTTTTTTTAAATTTCACTGAGGAAAAAACAACATCTGCTATAAAAATCTGCTGGCCAGGGGCAGCAGGAGCAGATCCCACTTCTCAGGGTTTGGCTGGTGGAGGCTGGAAGTGCCTCAGCCCCGTGATCCCAGAGTATCCCAAAGCCCTGCCTCATCTGTCTGCAGGATTAGGTGGACACAGAGAGGCTGGAGAAGTCAGGATAAAAGAAAGGACAGAGGGAATTTGATGGCAAGAGGAAGGAAATGAAAGAAAGGCTTCCAGGAAAGGGAAGGAGACAACGCTGTATTTATAAATAGTGGGTTGAAGGGAAGGCTCTGGGACGCAGTCAGGCTGCTGCACAATGAAATCCATGAGGTAGCTGTCTGTTCCTGGGATTTAACTGAAGAGTGACATCTCTTCAGAGGCAGGAAAGTGGTCAGGACTAAGCATGAAACATGTAAGATGGCAGAATTCAAAAGGATAAACATTATTTGATACCTTATTTATAGGGCACCACAGGGGAAAGGTAAAGGTTTCAGAAAAGAAAGAAGCACTTTAATTTTATCTGGAGATTTTCCAACAATAAAATCTAATCCATCATTCTCCGTGTGTGACTGCTCTTAATGAAAATTTAGAGGCTGTGAGTGAAATTTAGAATTCCCAGGGGATGCTATTAGGAAGATGTCTAGCAGCTATGCAAAACCTGTTAGATCAGAGCCCTGCCAGAGCCTGGCCGGGGCTGCAGTGTGAAAAGGACACCTCGGATTTCGGGGAGCCGAGGCCCCGCCAGCCTCTCCCGCTGGGATTCCTTGGATCGACGCTCATCCCAGGGCTCCCCCGGGATCAGGGACACCAAGATCCAGCTGTGGCAGCTGTGTTGATCCCAAAAGAGAGGGATTTGGGCCATTCGTGTTTGGGTTTCACCCAAAGCACCTCATGGTGCTGAGACCTGTGGATTTCTGTCGTGTGCTCCCCAGGTTTCTAACTGGTCCCAGTTAAGAGCTCTCGAAAGAAGCAGACAGAAAACCTATTTAACCAGAGATCCTGGAGTGGTGTGGGGTGGAAGGGAATTTTAAAGCTCATCCAGTTCCAATCCCAACACCCTCCACAATCCCAGGCTGCTCCAAGCCCTGTCCAGCCTGGCCTTGGACACCTCCAGGGATCCAGGGGCAGCCCCAGCTGCTCTGGGCACCCTGTGCCAGGGAATGCCCACCCTCCCAGCCAGGAATTCCTTCCCAAAGTCCCACCTAAACCTACCCAAGGTTGCTCCAAGGCACATCCAACCTGGCTTTGAACTCCTCGGCCCATCTCGGAGCTGCACAGGGCCACCAAGTGCCTCTCATCCCTGCTCATTTCCAATCCTCTGCGCTTTATTTTTAATTAAAGCAGATCACCAGACTGTTTCCAATCGTTTTTAATGGTCACAAAGGGGCTTCGATTATAAAGACAATAAGGTTCAGTTACTGAAGGGCCTGCGTGTACATCATGAATCAGTTTAATACCAAAGTCACTGCCAATTGTTCAGCTGGTTCAAAATGAGGCTCCATCAGAAAATGTCAGATCACAGGATAAACCTGTCCTGGGCAAGGCTTTGGTAATCAAAATTCTCTCAAAGCAGAAAAAGCTTTTCTAAAGGCAGGGGGGAAAAAAGGTTACAGCTTAAGCCAGACATTAAATAGTAATGCCAGATGTTAAACAGTTGACTGAAATTATTGGCAACTATCGAATGCAAGATACTACTGGGTGCAGAGCTCTGCCACCAAGTTTGTAATCTGGGCCATGGGCTTAAATATTCCTGTCATTTTCTGCCTATGGATAAGAAGCAATTTGGATTATAGAATAATAACCTCCTAATTCTCAGCAGATGAGCATCAGCCTCCTGCAACATCAAAAACCAACCCAAATTTAATGTGGAACCTTCAATGAGGGATGGTTTTAAACTCTGTAATTCTGTTGGATCTGTGGAATTAAGCACAAATTGCTGCTGGGACCCCTGTGCCTGCAGACAGCAGAAGGCACCTTGAGAATTCCTAAAATCCCAAACAAAACGCCCAAAAAAGGGTTCACAGATTTTCATGATGATCTTTTCTACCCCAAAATTTGCTTTATTTGAATTTTTCCATGAATTTCTGTGCTGGAGAACTCCTGTACCCCAGGATCACTCGGAGCAGGTACTGCTGTCCCTGTGGGCTCTCAATCCCTTGGGTGGCTCTGCCTTTCCCCCTCTCCTTCCCCTCTCCATCCCATCCCATCCCCACAGTCCAGCAGGATTTGGGGGCCTGCACTGGCACTGGTTTCTCGTGCAGCACGGGGGGTGTGGGATCCTTTAGAACTCCAGCCAGGTGTCCTGCACCAACCCCTGCTGTGGCATCAGCCACTGCTGCCATCCGTGGGGGAAAAACGGGATCTGGCATCCCCAGCTGGGGCCAGGACTGGGGAGTGCCCCGTGCCCAGGAGCCCAGCCAGGGATCTTTTCCCAGCAGGACACTGAGCACCGCCTGCCCTGCAGGATGAGATCTGCTCTCTCTCCATGCTCAGCGTGGGGTTTGTCAGAAATAACTTCTGTAGGGACAGGACAAGGGAGAAACTGAAAGAGAGGCAGTTTAGGTGGGAAATTGGGAAGGAATTCCTCTCTGGGAGGGTGGGAGGCCCTGGCACAGCTTCCCAGAGAAGCTGTGGCTGCCCCTGGATCCCTGGCAGTGTCCAAGGCCAGGCTGGATGGGGCTTGGAGCAGCCTGGGACAGGGGAAGGTGTTGGGGGTACAATGGGATGTTGTTTTTTTTACAGAGGCACAAGCACAGCCCCAGCGTGTCCCACTCCCTGCACCCTATAAAAAATTGTCCCCCACGCCTGGGCTGAGACTGAAGTAACAAAACTCAGCTGCCCAAACAAACTAAACCCCACATTTGCTTTAATTTTCAATCTTTTTCTCCCTCTTTTTCTCCCTCCTTCCCTGCTACCGAGCTGAGAGCCTGGACAGCATGGCTGGGTTCGCTCCTGCCTCGGCAGCAGCGGGAAGATCCCAGCTCCAAGGCTGGAGGATGGGCGAGGAAAGGGTCAGGACACGTCCCCCGACTGCGAGCTGAAGAAAAATGTTGGCAGAGCAAAGCTTGCCACAGGAAGAAAAGGTTGTCCTGGCTGTTCATATTCCTCCACATGGGGTGAGTAAAACTGTCGCTCAGACTGAAGCGTCTGATGCACAGAGGGGAATAAAAACTCATTAAAGGGCCAAAAGGAAACCCTATTAAAATATCAAATATAAACCGGAGGAGACTTGATCGCCCAAGTGCTGGAGGAGTGTCAGGGCTTGAATGAATCTGACTTTTTTTCCCCTGAAAGCAGAGGAAATGCGTTTTGTGGAAAGCCAGGTGGGATGAGGGGCAGGTAGGGTGTCAAAGAGCACTGATAATATTTCAGGGCCTCGCTCGGAGCCGGGAATACGAAGGGGATTTATCCGGTTTTCGGCGGGGAGGAGAGTGCTGGCAGATTTTTGAAGGAATTCCAAGGAGGTTCAGACTCATCTGGTTCTTAAATCGAGAGCTCTTGGCCGCCGCCGTGCCGAGGCAGGAGCATCTCCACTCCTCAGTGCCGGCACTCTGCCTGGCTCGGGAAGCAGCGCCGGTGGCTCCGCGTGATTCTCCTGCCCTGGCCTGGCTCTTGTCCTGCTGCAAAGCCCAAAAATAGAGCCTGTCATGTGTCCTGAACTACCCAGAGAACCATCCTTCTCCCAGCATCTCATTTCTGCTTTATGTGGTCTTGAGAGAGGAAAGAAATTACAGGGGGAAAGAGCGGAATGAAACCTTTTCTTTCAAGCACTAAAACCTGTGTTAGTCCTGTCAGTGCTGGAAGGGATGGAGCCTGCTGTCCATTCCTGCCTCGGGGCTGATGGACTTTTAAACCAAACTGAACTGGGGCTCTGTCAGGCTTTCAGCCCTTCCTACACACCAGGAAAACCACGTGGGGGGGAAAAAACAGGATTTATACCTCACCCAGAGCGGCTCTTGCCTGGTCAGCACCCAGAGGCCTCTTTTTTGGGGTCCTCTCCTGTGTGGACCCCTGGTATCTCATAAGTGTGAAGGCTTTTCCATGGTTTGGGAATGTTTGTCCCATTTCTTCACGGATTTGAAGTTTTTTTGGTTGTGATTAAAGTCAGAGAAGGCATGAATGAAGGGTTTCTCTCTCTTACACATCTGTTAACTGTGTTACCTTTGGGATTTGGAGCTGTTGGCCAGTTGGTTGGCACCAGAATTCAGGAATGACACCGGGATGAGGTTGTGAGGGGAACATCACTGGGCCATCACCACAGAAATTTCATTCCCTCACAAAATCAGGGTTCAGGTGACAGCTTGTTTGTAATTTAGGTGGAACAGACCCTGCTGCAGGCCCTGAGCTTCACCCACGTTCCTCGCTCTGCTCCCCTTTCCCTCCCTCACAGCGAGGCACGTTCTTATCCCAAGCCCTCCTCCCGAATCCAGGAGTTTTTTGGACACCTGGGCTGGTTTCCTCCCATCTCAGCAACACCAGGGTACAAACAGGGCCCATCATTCCCTCCCAGACACATTAGAATCACCTAAATCCTGTTTCCTCCTGAAACATGAGCTGGTCCCACACAGCAAAGCACTGAGGGGCTCCCCAGAGGTGAAAAGGGGGGACGTGCCCTCACAACCCCATGGAGAAAGCTTGAAAACCCCCCAACTCCTGCCCAAAAGCTCAGTTCTGAGAATCTCTTTTCCATTTCCAGCTCTGAACATCATTTTTGGGACCAAACACGCCCAAGAGGCGTGACAGGAGTCAGCTGGGGTGGGCTCAGCTGCTGGATTAGCACTTGCCCAGGTGGGATTGGAGGTTTTGATCCTCAGAGCCTTTTCCAGTGCACTGATCTGCCCCAAACCTTTCACCAGGTACAAACTGTGCAGCAGAATGAAGTAGCAGTGAGTGTAAATGGGACGTGGAAAGGTTTTTGAACAGATGTTTTAATGGTCTGTTTGCTGTTGTGGTCAGAGAGAAATTCCCCTTGGCTTCAGGAGCTGGAGGGTAGAATCCCACTCCTCTGGCCTCAGCTGCTCATTCCCAGGGAGCTGAAGTCTCCAGGTGATGTCCCAACAGCTGCAGAGTCTCCTGGAAGCAGGGATGTGGGAATCACCTGTCAAATACAGAAATCTGTTTGCATTTCCAGCTGTGCTTGGAGATGTTTCTGGCACAGATTCCAGAGAAGCTGTGGCTGCCCCTGCAAGTGTCCAAGGCCAGGCTGGACAGGGCTTGGAGCAGCCTGGGACAGTGGAAGGTGTTGGGATTGGAACTGGATGAGCTTCAAGGTCCCTTCCAGGATCCTCTGATTCCATGATGTCAGCCCCAGACCTCGAGCTTGGCTGGATCTGGGCACAAAACCCACCAGGGCAGAGCAGACCGAGCTCAGGCGATGTGAAATTCAATATTTTACACCCACACCACTAAAAATAATCCGCCGCCGCCAACTCTTCATCTGGAAGGAAGAACCACCGATGTCACTGGGCCTTGGACAAGGCACAGCTCTCAAGTCCTGACCATATTTAGCCATAAGATCATCTCCCAGGACTTCACAAAATCATGGAATCACAGGATGGTTTGGGTTGGAAGGGACCTTAAAGCTCATCCAGTCCCAACCCCCTGCCACGGGCAGAGAATCAGGAATTTCTGCATGAGAGCAGAGTTTTAGACAAAAGTCTTCTGGCCAAGGGCCAGTTCTGCTGTTGTTATTTCTCTCTGCTATCTCCATACTTCATTTCATCCCCCAAATTGCTGTGTTGAGTTACTCAAGGCTGCTGAAACCGCGTGGTGCTAAGGAGGCAGCAAGAGGGAGGAAATTATGTCTCTAGAAAATGCCCCACACGGCTGAAATCGGGCCACCTCTTTAGGTGTCAGGTTTAGATTTTGTCATTGTAAGCGGAGAAACTTGAAACATTTTGCCCAAATGTGTTGAAAGCCACGAAGACATTAAAGATTATCCATGGAATAAATATTCATTTGCAGGAAGAGGGATTTTTTTTTAAATGCATTAATATTTCAGGCAGGGCGTGCAGTTGTTTGAAGGAAAAGGTGATCATATTCTGAGTGCTGTTTTTGTAGCTGCTAATATCAAGGATATGAGGAATTAAAGGTATCAGGGCACTTTATTTTTAAGATGTAACCAAGGAGCAGAATTCCTGAATGGTTTGGGTTGGAAGGGACATTATAGACCATCCAGCTCAACCCCCTGCCACGCACAAGTTCTGCTTCAGTTAAAATCCTTCCTAGATTTTCTTTAACTGATTCTTTAAGTGAAAAATTCCCTCAGAATCGGTCCTCAAACCTTCCCTCCCAGGCGCTGTAACACCATCACTCTGCTGAACAACTTTAACCACAAACACATTGCACTTGTAGCCCTGAACACCAGAAAATATCTTTATTTTATTCACAGGTCCCGTCGGCTTTTTCCCTGCGAAAACTCGATTCCCTGGGCCAGCAGCACATTAAGACATCGCAGCTTCAGCTCTCCCGGCTTCAGAATTCCCATTTTTTGGAGGTCGGGTCCCGGCTGAGCCTGTGTGGAGCTCTGGTACCATCTAGTGTTACAGGGGGAAGCCTCAGCTGCTGGATGCGGCTTTTCCTCGCTGGTGTCGCGACAGAAGGTGGCGACTGGGGTGAGGAAACGCAGCGACAGCATCTCCTCCTCCTCCTCCTCGAGCAGCCGTGGCTCGGGGTGAGCAGGTCCAGCAGGGCTCGGAGGGGAACAACTCAGAATCACAGAATCAGGGAATAGCCTGAGCTGGAAGGGATCCCACAGGGATCATGCAGTCCTGCACAGAACCATCCCCAAAAGCCACATTTCCCTGGCGAGGAACCTGCAATGGGTCCCCTCTCTCCTGTGCTGGGTGCTCCTGCTGTGACTGGAGTAAGGGACAGCTGAATTACTGTGATTATCATGAATTATTGTGATTATCATGGAATTATTATGATTATAATGGAATTCTGGAATGGTTTGGGTAAGGAGGCACCTTCAAGACTATCTTATTAATTATTGTGATTATCAAGAATTATTGCAATTATCATGGAATTCTGGAATGGTTTGGGTTGGGAAGCACCTTCAAGACTATCTCATGAATTATTGTTATTATCATGGAATTATTATGATTATAATGGAATTGTGGAATGGTTTGGGTAAGGAGGCACCTTCAAGACGATCTTATTAATTATTGTGATTATCATGGAATTCTGGAATGGTTTGGGTTGGGAAGCACCTTCAAGACCATCTCATGAATTATTGTGAATATCATTGAATTATTGCAATTATCATGGAATTCTGGAATGGTTTGGGTTGGGAGGCACCTCCAAGACTGTCTCACAAATTATTGTGAATGTCATGGAATGATAACCACAATTATGAATTATTATGAATCATTGTGATTATAATGGAATTATTGCAATTATCATGGAATTCTGGGATGGTTTGGGTTGGGAGGCACCTTCAAGCCCATCTCATGAATTATCATGATTATCACGGAATTCTGGAATGGTTTGGGTTGGGAGGCACCTGATCATGGAATGATCATCACTATTATGAATTATTGTGATTATCATGGAATTATTGCGATTATCATGGAATTCTGGGATGGTTTGGGTTGAGAGGCACCTTCAAGCCCATCTCATCCCAATCCTCTGAACAAACCAAGTTCCCTCAGCTGCTCCTCCTATGGCTTCACCTCAAGGTGCCAGCTTTGTCTCACTCCTTGGGACGCTCTCCCACAGCTTAAAATCTCATATTGTGGTGACCAAAACTGCTCCAAGTATTCGAGGTGGGGCCAACCCCAGCGCAGAGTGCGGTGTTGTGCTCTTCACTAATGAAAAATGTAACTAATTATCTGTAAGAACCAATCAGGTCCTGGCAGAATGGCTGTGGGGGATCTCAGTAATTAGATGTGCAATTATTGTGGCAACTAAATGTGAAAAAAATGAATTTGTGTGGAAAGGGTGTGGGGGTCTAAGTAATTGCAGGAGAAGTGGGTGTTTATGATTTGGTAACTGCACAATTTGAAACAACCAATAAAGTTTCTGGAGGAATGAGTGTGGGGATTTAAGAACCTCAAACCGTTTGAACTTCAGGGAAAAACGTGCAGGCATAATAGATTTGTGAGTATGAACTTCATCCAGGGCCAGTTTAAAGGGAATATTAATGGTCATACAGCTGTGATGGGGGGTACATGTTAAATGGGGAGTATGTAGTGTTTGTACTGTACCTCCCTACTGCCTCGGCCGAGGGGGAAAGAGGAGGGAAATGCGGATAAAAGGAGGTTGTGCCTTCCAAAAACTCCAGAGAGACCCCACAGGGTTTTGGCGCGGTGGCCTCTCTCCGTTATCCGAGTCAAGTTGATTTTTCCTGTGTCTCTCGCTGGACACTGGCATGTCCCAGCGGGGTGTGCAGGGGCCACCACGGCGGACACAGAGACACGGGGGGACACCACCCGCAGGGCGCTGCGCGGATGCCGACTTCGCGGAGAATAAAGCGTTTGATTTAACGTCTTTACCGAAAATCAGCTTTATTTAACGTGCGGCAGCCCTCAGCCCCTGCCCTCAGCCAAGATGGCGGCGCCCCGCGGCCCTCAGGCGGCGCGGTGAGGGCGGAAGCGGCGCGCGGGCCCGGCCCGGAAGCGCTCGGGCCTTCAAAGAGTGGCGGGAGCGGGAGCGGGAAAACAGAGCCGGGAAACAGAGCCGGGAAACAGAGCGGGAAAACAGAGCCGGGAAAACAGAGCGGGAAAACAGAGCCGGGAAACAGAGCGGGAAAACAGAGCCGGGAAAACAGAGCCGGGAAAACAGAGCGGGAAAACAGAGCCGGGAAAACAGAGCCGGGAAAACAGAGCCGGGAAACAGAGCCGGGAAAACAGAGCCGGGAAACAGAGCCGGGAAACAGAGCGGGAAAACAGAGCCGGGAAAACAGGGCCGGGAAACAGAGCCGGGAAACAGAGCGGGAAACAGAGCCGGGAAAACAGAGCCGGGAAAACAGAGCCGGGAAACAGAGCCGGGAAACAGAGCGGGAAAACAGAGCCGGGAAACAGAGCCGGGAAACAGAGCCGGGAAAACGCCGCGGGTCCCGGGCTGGAAGCGCTGGGCGGGCTCCGGAGGTGCTCTGGGGGAGGTTGGTCCGCGGGTGCGTTGTGGCTGTTGGGGGGAGGCGGTTGGGGCTGGGGGTGTCCGCAGGGAGCGGAGTGGGGAATTAAAGGAAGGGACTTAAAGGCCGTCCAGTTTCAACCCCCTGCCATGGGCACGCTCTGCTTCAGTTAAAATCCTTCCTAGATTGTCTTTAACTGATTCTTGTTAGTGAAAAATTCCCTCGGAATCAGTGCTGAGATTTTCTCTCGCTGGTGCTGTAACACCATCACTTGGGGGGAGGGATGAGATGATGGGCGATGTTGGAGTTTGGGGATGGGGATGTTGGAGTTTGGGAAGGGGGTGAGATGGGGGATGTTGGAGTTTGGGGATGGGCTGAGATGGGCGATGTTGGAGTTTGGGATTGGGCTGAGATGGGGGATGTTGGAGTTTGGGATTGGGGTGAGATGGGCGATGTTGGAGTTTGGGATTGGGGTGAGATGGGCGATGTTGGAGTTTGGGATTGGGGTGAGATGGGCGATGTTGGAGTTTGGGATTGGGGTGAGATGGGCGATGTTGGAGTTTGGGATAGGGGTGAGATGGGCGATGTTGGAGTTTGGGGATGGGCTGAGATGGGCGATGTTGGAGTTTGGGATTGGGGTGAGATAGGCGATGTTGGAGTTAGGGGATGGGGTGAGATGGGGCATGTTGGAGTTTGGGAATGGGGATGTTGGAGTTTGGGATTGGGGTGAGATGGGCGATGTTGGAGTTGGGGAATGGGGATGTTTGAGTTTGGGAAGGAGTTGAGGTGGAGTGTGTTTGACTTTGGGAATGGGGATGTTTCGTTTTGGGAAAGGGAGAGGGAGTAGGGTTTTTGTTGTTCTGGGTGTTTGTGGTGTGGCTGGGTTAAGGGACATCTGAGTTGATGTTAACAGGAGTTGTCGTGGAATTCTGGAGTGGTTTGGGAGGAACTTTAACAGCAAAATTCAGGAAGGATAAAAATTTAAAAAAAAACCCAGCACTGCATCGTGATAGAGAGTGAGGCTTCACTTTATTCTGGCCAGGATGTGCCGCAGAAAATACTCCACATACAGATGGCTTTTTACTACACATCTTGCAGATTTATACACGCAAACCCCAAAGCCATTCCTGTTCATTGCCCCCAAATTTAATGGTGCATCATTTCCAGCAATCCAGTCCCACCACTTGCCGTGGGCAGGGACACCTTGCACTCGGTCAGGGTGCTCCAAGGCACATCCAGCCTGGCTTTGGACACTCCCAGGGATCCAGGAACAGCCCCAGCTTCTCTGGGAACCTGTCCCAGGGCTTCCCCACCCTCCCAGCAAAGGATTTGTCCCAAAATCCCCTCTAAGCCTGCCCTGTCAGTGGGAACTCATTCCTTTGTCCTGATTCCACAGCCAGTCCCACCAAACCCACCAGAAGAGCAGCTCATCTCATATTTTAAAGTTTTTTCTTCTTTTTTGTGCTTATTTTCAGGGTTCCTTGAGCTCTGGATGGAAGCTCCAGTGGGTTTTGAGCTGCTGAGTGCACTGAGGATGAAACAAATGTCTCTAGTGTAACTTACCCAGCAGAGAAGAAGAATTTGGGTCTCTGAGGAGTATTTTTTTTCCCTTGTTCAAGAAAGCACCTTGAAAGCACGAATGGACAGCCAGTGTTACCCTGGTGGCTGCCAGGTGGTTCCAATTTGGAAGCTGGTGGCCATGTGGCCATCAGAAAAGGAGGAGGAGAACGTAATCCTGATCAGCGATGATGATGATGATGATGAAGGGGAGAGCACCCAAGGGAGTTCTGTCCTGTTTGTAGAGCCGCAGGGTAAGAGCTGTTCCCTTGCTGCTGCTGCAGTTCCCTGGAAGATTTGGGGAATGAACTGAATGAATTCTGTGTTGTGCTTGAAACCTGTCCTTGTGGAGGAATAAAAGCAGGAGGAAATCCCCAGTTTGTGGGGATATCTTTGATGGCACTACTTCAAAGGATGCTGCTGGGTAGTTTTAAAATACTTCAAATTGAGCTCAGGGTCTTTTCAACGTCAGCTGGGCCCTTTTTGATTTGGTTTGATAGTTCATGGAAGCTTTTTGTGCCAGTCTGTCAGATCCCCCCAAAAAAACGTGCTGCAAAGTGTTCAAAAAGTAAATCTCAGTAATTGCTAACACTGATCTACACCTCGTGCTCTCTTTCCTGCAGAGAAGTCTCCCCTGGAAGAGAAGAAATCAGAAGAGCTGGTGGATGAGGAGGGGGATTTGGTGGTCACCTACTGCAAACAAGCCAACGTGATGCCTCACGCCAGACACGACTGCAGCACGCAGCCCTTTGAGTATGCCCAGGGCTGGGCCGTCCCCTCTGGGCTCCCCTTTTCCACATTTACCTTCGTGACAGCTGCAGGCAGCAGCCCAGCTGGGCAAGGATGTGGTTTTCCTAATTAACCTTGTGGTTTCCAACCTTGCAGGAGGAGAGAGAGCGATACTTGCTTCCCCCTCGGGAAGAACGCAGAGATTTGTGACCAGTGCTACTGCTACATCTGTGACAAGCTGGCTGCTGAGGTGAGGGCAGGGCACGGAATTGTGGAGAGACAGGAGGCAAAACTGTGGATCCAATGAGAGCTTTAGCCAAGCCCTGCCTTAGGCTCAGGTTTTTGGCAGGAGCTCTGTTCAGGTGGCTGCGCCTAAATCACTCTGGCTCACGAGTTCTTAAGGTCAGGTGTGATATGGAATGAGTTATTTACTGAAGAGACAGGAGGGAGCAGAGAAAGGGCTTTTAACAGGTATTTATTACCCAGGATAGAACAAAGCAGGTACATCAAGCAGTGCACAGTAACAAGGTACTGTATCAAAGCTGGCAAAGAAATAGGATCGATTAGGAGTCAGTAATTGTACCCTCCCAGGAAAGAGTTAAGGGCTTTAAAAGAGTAATACTGGAAATTTGATGAACAGCTCCTCATAACTGCTAGAAGTGTGGTTCTGTTGGGGTTTATTTCTAGTCCAGGCAGTTGTTGGAGTGGACATTCATTTATTTGTATGTCCTGTTTGCTTTGGGCACACAGTGCATTTCATCAAATCAGATTACTAAATCAGACATTGTTTTTAATGAATTAGAGAAGTGCCAGCCTGCTGGACTGTCCCCTCTGGAGTTAGGAGTGGAGGGAATCGTGTGGGGATGGTTTATTTGCTTGGACCTTTGTGAATTTCAGAAGACTTGGAGCTGTGGGCAGAGTTGGGGTGAACATGCAAAGCCAGGGCTCTGTTCCCAGTTTCCAGTGGGGAGGGTGCCAGCCCTGAGGCTCTCTGGGAAGGGCTCAGCAATGACAGGTGATCAATAAGGGGCTTTTTTGAAATAGTTGCCACGATATCAAGTTGTTGCCTGTCCAAATACTTACTCAGGTGCAAGGAGGATAAAAGGAATTGGAACCCCTCACTCAGTGCTGAGGGGAACACATGAAAACCCAGCAACCTCTCCCTTTTTTTTGTATTTTCCGACGCAGTGCCAGCTCTGGACAGTCCCTTCCCTGTGCCACTGCAATGCCCACAACAAGAGCAACTTCTGGAAGGCGCAGAGGAACTTTGCCCTGGCTGGAGTCCTGGCCACCTTCAACCTGGAGCTGCTGGAGCTGGACACAGAGCTGCGGCACGGGGGTGGGTGCCCTGTTCCCAGGGACCTGGGGCTGCTCAGGCCCTGTCCTGGCTGCTCTGTCCCCTCGGGGACCTGCTCAGGCCTGTCCTGGCTGCCCTGTCCCTTCGGGGACCTGCTCAGGCCTGTCCTGGCTGCTCTGTCCCCTCAGGGACTGCTCAGGCCCTGTCCTGGCTGCCCTGTCCCCTCAGGGACCTGCTCAGGCCTGTCCTGGCTGCCTGTCCCCTCAGGGACCTGCTCAGGCCTGTCCTGGCTGCTCTGTCCCCTCAGGGATCTGCTCAGGCCTGTCCTGGCTGCTCTGTCCCCTCAGGGACTGCTCAGGCCCTGTCCTGGCTGCTCTGTCCCCTCGGGGACCTGCCAATCTGGTCTCTGTCCTGGGGAACAGCTTGGCTGCTGCACTCCAATCCTTGGGGAGTTTTTAAGGAGTAAATTGTTGTGCTTGTTTTTTTTTCTTCCATGCTCAGACCAGGGATGAGTTTGCAGGACCAGGGGTGGGTTTGCAGGTGCAGATTCCTGCTTTTCTCCATCTGGGAGAATCACAGGATGGTTTGGGGTGGAATGGAGCTGGAGGATGATCTCATTCCAGCCCCTTTCCTTGGGCAGGGACACCTCCCACCCTCCCAGGGTGCTCCAGGCTCCATCCAGCCTGGCCTTGGACACTTCAGGGCAGCCACAGCTTCTCTGGGCACCCTGTGCCAGGGCCTGCCCACCCTCCCAGGGAACAACTCCTTCCCAATATCCCACCTACATTTCCCCTCTTTCAGCAACAAAGCTTTCCTGACCGCTAAAATTGGATGCAAACAATTTCCTGAATAATTTCACATGGGGAACTTTCTCTTTTGATTTTGAAAAAAAGATGCAAAACTTTTTAACTATTTGTGCAATTTTTTTTTTGTCTTGTCTCTTAGGAGATCTCCTAGAAAAATTCATCAGGGATCTTTCTGTAGCCTATAACAAATACCTGATAGGAGAAAGGATCTGTCCCCCAGGACATGAATGCTACTGCCAGCCAAAATTGCCCCCGGGGCAGTGCAGTGTCTGCATTGCACGGAGTATGGAGGTGGTGTACAAGTAAGTGACAGCAGATTTGGGTTTGCCAGGGCAGCTTTGATTTATTTAATGAGTTATAATCAGAACTGTGGCACCTGAGACAGCAAAAATAGAGTGGAGAGAGCTCATATGGTCAGCAAGATGAATTGCATTTGGCTGTGGTTTAAAACCCTCTTAAAGGTGCCTTTGAATCTGTGCTGTGCAGGACTCCTGGAGATGTCTGATTATTACAGCCTGGGAAAGGGGGAACCTGAGGCCTGGGCTCTGGGGTGGCTTTAGGTGGGGTGTTGGGAAGGAATCCTTCCCTGGCAGGGTGGGCAGGCCCTGGCACAGATTCCCAGAGCAGCTGGGGCTGCCCCTGGATCCCTGGCAGTGCCCAGGGCCAGGCTGGACAGGGCTTGGAGCAGCCTGGGCCAGTGGAAGGTGTTGGGGTTGGAATTTAAGGTTCCTCCATCCCAAACCATTCTGGGATTTTTTGTTCATTGCTTTCTTAGAATGAGTTTCACCTTTTCACTGCTATAACAAACCTTCAAAATAGCCAAGTATTGGTTGTGCCAGCACCTCCTCAGGGTGCTGGGGATCCTCTGAGGGCAAGGCCGGGCTCTTGACTGCTCTCAAGCTGTGGGATGGCCACAATTACCACTTGTTTAGGAAGTCCGTTGTTGCAGACCCTTGATCTCACAGGCCACTTGACTTTCTCAGGTATTCTGATGTTTTCGAGCTGGTAACAAGATTTTTAAATCAGGCAGAACAAGAAAGCCCCAAAGCTGCTGCTGTCATGCTGCTGGGAGCAGCTAAACAGATTGCCCTGCACAAAGACCCTGCTCTGTAAGTACCTGGCCCCCGGAGAGTGGGGGATCTTCCTTCTTTCCTGCAGGGGAGGGAGATTAGTGGGAGAATCCTGGGGGTTTGTTTATTAGGAGTGAAGAAAGTGTGAAAATCCCAGCCCGGGCTGCAGCACAGCAAGAGGAAAATGAACACACTGAGGGAGAAGTGGGATTTGGAGGGAGAGAAGAGGTTGGATGTGAGAGGGAGAAGTTAAGCAGGAATGAGAGTTTGAGATTACTTTAAAAATCCCTACCAAGGGAAAGCCAGATTTAATATTAAATAACGGAGTTGGTTGGCAAGATTTGCTCCAGTGCTTACAGGAGAGCCTAGGCACAACAAAGGGAAACAAGCAACAACAAACCCGAACACGATCCAGGCATTCAGAAAAGGAAACGAACCGAGAACCACCGAGGGCAGTGTGGGACAAAGGGAGCAGCAAAGATAAAAAGGAGCTCGGCCTTAGAAGCTCAACAGCACTCCCATTTAACTGCACTTTAAATTAGATCTCAAGCTTAGCAATTCAACAAAGAAACAGCACTTAAACCTAACTTAAGCTCAGCTTAAAACCTTAAGGATTTAAGGGGAATAACACTTCAACAGCATTTAACCTAATTTAGAACTTGGAAGTTGTACTTAGCAACTCAGCAAAACACCTTCCAACAGCACAAGGAGCTTTGTGAAACCTGAACGTTTTGGGGTTTAAAGTCAGGGGTTTTGGTAAAAGAGAAGGAAATGATGTCTGGGTTGGTTTGAAACAGCAGCTCCCCTGCAGTTGCTGCTGAGGGGATCCAGGTTTGCAAGGAGCAGGCTGTGTTTGTTATCTGGGAATTTCACACTGTGTTTTGCACTTCAGCACTTGGTTCAGTCTTTGGAGGATTTTTTTCAGCATGCCAGCTTCCAAGATTTTTCCTCAAAAGTTGAGTACAGAGAAGGGGGAAAGGCAGGAAGGGGAGCCAGGCATTAATTAGTGTTGGTTTTTTCCAGCCTTAGGAGCTGTCAGAACCTTGGCCACACTGCTTCCCTAAGGATCGCTGTCCCATTTCTGTTCCAGAGGTGAGATTGGTTTCCTTGCTGGCTGCAGACTTTCTGCTTGGCTTTAAAATGCATTTCAGGTGACAAATCCTCTGGTGGAAGGCCTGAGCAGGTTGTGGTTGTTACACCAAGGAGTAAATAGGGGCTGGGAGAGGTCACAGCAGCAGCCTGGCAGGATTCCCCTGGGATGGAGCATGGAAAAGCTCCCCCAGAGGCTGGAGAATGAGGACACCCAGCTCCCTTGGCTTCATTCACTTCCCATTTTAGCTCTATCCTTCACCTTTCCCCCCAAATTCACCTGCCACAGAAAGCTGGTGAGTGGAGAATTCAGTTCTTTCCAACCCAGTTCTATATTCTCCCCTCTGGAAGTAATGACAGGTACAGCCCAAATCCTTCAGCAGTTCTCATTTTAAATTGCTATCCTTGATTTTTTTTAATTTCTTACTTGGAACAAAAAAGGGAAGAGTTTGTCTTTACCTCCCTGCCAAAACTTCAAAGAGTAAACTTTTCTTTTTTATCTGCACTTATCAATTAGTACAGAGATGGTTCCAGTGGCAGGGAAGGGGCAGGAGCTCAGGCCCAGCACAGGTTGAAGTGTTTGTTGTACACATTTACACATTTAAAGCTTAAACCCCACAGAACCTTGGTTTTAAGAATAACAGCCCAATAATAATTTCATTATTCAGTACAAAACTTAAAGCAGAAATTCCAGTTCAGATCCAAACAAAAAACCCAAACTTGAGTAGTTTTCCCTGTGATTACTTGTTAGTAACTCACCTCATTTTAAAATCCCCTTCTTGAACTGTTTTTCTTCTCAAACCACAGGATCGTAACCCGGCTTCAGAGGATGCTGGTGTTGTGTGACTTCCCAAAAATTCTGTATGACAAGTTTGTTGAGTTTTTCCAGTCCATCTCCCTTCCCTGCCACTGCTATGCCTTCTCAAACAGGTGAGTTCCTGGGCCTCCGAGGATTCCATTGGGATGCAGTTGCCTGTGGGATGTTCTTTCCCTGATAATAAAATTGGGAGCATTTTAGAGGAATAATTCAGTATTTGCTGCTTTCCCTGTTTGTTGTTTGATGCCATGACTGAGCTGTTCTCCCTCAAGTTTTATTTCCTTTCCCCCAGAGCTGAGCTCTAAACCCCAAAATGTTTTACTAATGAAACTTCACAGTCCTTTAAGGAGCTAATTAGTGATGTACAACAAAACACAGTTAAAATTACTTTATTTTCGTCCTTCCAGCTTGAATGTTTTGCCCTGGGACCACATGTTACTGACCACAGTTTTAAAAGGCCAGAACATCACTGGGCAGAGGAGGCAGAAGGGAAGGAAGATGTACCTGTGGGAAGCACTCCCTGTTGTGGAGGCTCGAGTGGAGAAACTGCTGGAGAAAAAGAAGTGAGATTGCTTTGGCTTTTTCATTTTGAGAACTCAGAACTCAGTTCTTACATTTTGACTGCTCCAAACCTCTGCACTTTGGTATAATGGGGAAACACAAAGCAAACTTTTTTTAAATTTTTTTTTTTTCTTCTCAACAAGGCCTGGAGCTTTTTGCAGTCTCTCAAAGCTCTTTGAATGCCTCAGGACCAAAAAAAGTTTGCTGGAGTGTCTCATTTCTGTGTCTTCAAAAACCCTACAGGTTTTACGTGTTGATTTTCCAAGCAGTTCCTCTTCATCAAAGGCTGACAAGTGGGAGGCAGCCAGAAAAGTCTGTTCTGGGTTTTCAGAGGGCTGCCCTCCAGAAAATCCAATATTCCAAAGAATCCAGTCCACTTAAAGAATTCAGCTGCAAGGCAACCTCTGGTTTTATTTTGCCAGAGCTGAAATAATCTGGGAACCTGTAGGGATTTATTTCCAGCTGTATTTCAGCCCTGCTGTTCTCCTCTGTGGGAAGCTCTCCTGGTTTGCTGCTTTCATGGTGGGAGATGTTTGCCCTGTGTAAAGTTCTGCGCTTCCTTCCCCTTCTTCTCACCTCCTGTTTTTCTCCCCAGGTACAAGGAAGTTGTTCGGTACCTGAGAGCTGTGAAATGCAATGAAAACCAAAGGTAGATGTCTTTCCCCCTTTTCCTTTTCCCTCTATTTTCCCCTAGTCCCCTTTCCTTTTCTCTTTTTGCTTTCCCCTCTCTTTTCCCCCCTTTCCTTTTCCCCTCTCTTTTCCCCCCTTTCCTTTTCCCCTCTCTTTTCCCCCCTTTCCTTTTCCCCTCTCTTTTTCCCCCCTTTCCTTTTCCCCTCTCTTTTTCCCCCCTTTCCTTTTCCCCTCTCTTTTTCCCCCCTTTCCTTTTCCCCTCTCTTTTCCCCCCTTTCCTTTTCCCCTCTCTTTTTCCCCCCTTTCCTTTTCCCCTCTCTTTTCCCCCCTTTCCTTTTCCCCTCTCTTTTCCCCCCTTTCCTTTTCCCCTCTCTTTTCCCCCCTTTTCCCCCCTTTCCTTTTCCCTTCTTTTTCCTCCCTTTTCCCTTTTTTTAACTCCCTTTTCCCTCTCTTTTCCCCCCTTTCCTCGTCCCTTCTCTTCCCTCCCTTTTCCCTTCTTTTTCCTCTCTTTCCCCTCTTTTTCCTCCCTTTCCTTTCCCCCTTTTTCCTCCCTTCTTGCCCCTCTCTTCCCTCCCCTCTGTAATGGTCAAGCCCAGTCAGATCTCTCCACAAATCCATACAAAACCTCATCCTAAAGAAACCCAAACCTTCGTTTCCTCTTCGCAGGCTCCGAGACCTTCGGGATCTGATCCCGTTCTACCTGTGCAAAACTGGGAATTTCCTGGATGCTGCCCACTCCCTGCTGTTCCCTGTCAACAGCCTGGCCTGCTGCTCTGCCTGCAGGGTCACCCCCTGCCAGTTCAAGGTCTACCTCGAGATCTTCAAGACGGGCTGTGTTCCCTCTGGGAATGACATGCTGGACACCGGGCCCTGGGTTACGGCTGGCAAGTGTCACTTCTTCCTTCCCTCACTGGGAACTTCATCCCAGCTCTTCACTGGCAGACAAAGGAGTGACACCCTGAGCCCAGCTGGGATTTGGGGGAGGGTGGGGAGGCGCCTGGATCCCTGGAAGTGTCCTGGGCCAGGCTGGACAGGGCTGGGAGCACCCTGGGATAGTGGGAGGTGTTGGAACTGGATGGGCTTTGATTGAGGTTCTTTCCAACCCAAACCATGAAAACAGCAGGCAGGAAGGACGACTTTGTACTGGAGCGTGGATTTATTCACTTCACTTAAAACACTCATTTTGTCAGCTCATTTTCTGCTGGAAGCAAAGCAAGAGAAAGTACTCAAAGAAAATCCAAAGCCCTTCATTCCCTCCCAGCATTGCCACTGGCTGTGGGGGACCTGGCTTTATGTCTCAGCCATGACCTTGAGGAGCAAACCTCCTGATGGGAGATGTTTCATCATCAGAATCATGAGCTCAGCCTCTGATGATTGCCATCATCTGTCCTGGGCTTTGTCACTTCTCAGGGTGTCTTCTGCCACGAAAGGTTTATTTGGAAGTTGTTCCCTACTGGCAGGATTCTCAGAAGTGTGAGCTCCCTCGGTGTGGTGTGATGTCCACAGCAAACGCCTCCTCTGGGATCACCTGGCTCAGGCTGGATGGTGTCCAGACCGTGCAGCTTCCCAGAGCTGTGCTTTGGAGCTGATGTTCATCTGTTCCACCCACAAACCTGTGCAGAGCAGCTGTAAACACTCGCTGGCTCTGCAGAAACAAACCTGTGACCCGGTGAGCATCCTGGTTGTGTTGCTGCTGTGCAGGGTCTGGGTTTGATGATTCTCATTTCCATCCCTGCAGGCTCTCCCCTGAGGAACACTGTGCTAATTAAGCAGGCACTCAAACTGCTCTACAGCAGCGAGGCACTCTACAGGAACGTGAGTGAGGCCAGAATTCCCCCTGCTCTCCTCTTCCCACTCCTTGAGAGGGCAAGGATTTACTCTGACCCCTTTTTTCTCGGAATAATTCACCCTCTGCCCGGATTCCACTTTGTGACACAACTGTTCTGTTGGTTTTTAGGCCAAATGTTGGAGTTCCTTCATCATGATTTTGGGAAGCAGCGATCTGTTGGAAAAGAGGGGGCACCTGCTCCCCTTACCCCTGGCAGAGCCCCCCCTTGGCTTCCAAGAGGTACCAAACAGTGCTGGGAGCTGGGTTTGGACAAGATTCCTCTGGATGTGGGAAGTGGCTCCTTGTCCCAGATGCCAGAGTGACCTTGCAGTGCCAGGGTGGCTCTGCAGCACGTGGGGGTGCAGGGGTGTTAAAGGCAGCTGGAAATGGGGTCATTCTGCCCCCAGCTCAGGCCTGGCACTGGCTCTGGATCTGCTCTTGGTGAGATGGATCAGATCAGAAAGGCCTGGACGGGGGGAATGGCTTCTCACTGCCAGAGGGCAGAGCCAGGTGGGATATTGGGCAGGAATTCCTGGCTGGGAGGGTGGGCAGGCCCTGGCACAGATTCCCAGAGCAGCCCCTGGATCCCTGGCAGTGCCCAAGGCCAGCTGGGACAGGGCTGGGAGCAGCCTGGGCCTGTGGAAGGTGTCCCTGCCATGGCAGGGCTTGGCTTGTGGTGATTTTTCCATCTCAGCCCTACAAAAATTGAGAGTTTTTGGCAGGGTTTGGTTGGTGCTGCAGAGCCCCAATTCCCCTTGAGCGTGATGTGGAACAGGCTCCGTCCTGTGCAGAAATGCTGAAGAAGTCATTGGAAGGCACATGAAACCCCCATTTCTGGCTTGGTTTGGGGAGGATCTGCCATCCTTGTCCCTCGCTGTCCCCTTGCAGAATGTGCTGGCAGCCAGTGGCAACTTCCTGGAGGATCTCAAGTCTGGGGTCAATGTCTCTCTACCATCGGCTGTTTTCTCTGGTCAGGTGAGTGATGACAACAAAGAATCTATCCCCAGCAGTGAAAAGCTGGGGATAAAAGTTAAAAGCTTTTAAAAGGGCCTGGAAGATTTTTCTGGGGGATGATCAGCTTAGGATTAGCACAGTCTGAACTCTGGAGCAGATCTGAGGGTAGAGAACTGAGGGTCTCTTCTGCTCTGCACATCTTCAGGCCAGGAGAAATCTTTCCCCCTGTCCAAATGGATGGGTTTATAAAGGAGGAGGGCTGGGAATAACTGATTGTGTCCTAACTTCTCCCAGGGTTTGGCTCAAACAGGACACTGGGGCTTCTCAAAATTCAGAATTGCCCAGAAGTTCTAAATTTCTTTTAAATTAAGGGTTTCAGGTATGTGGAACTTGTTTGAAGATTGCAGGAATAGCATTCTATATTCAATGCAGTCACCTAAGGAGCTGCCTTACTCTTTTTTTACTTTTTTTGGAGGAAATTTCAGTTTATTCTCCAAAGATGTGACTCCTGAGCTGGATTTTCCCCCTTTAATTCCCTATTTCTGCTCCTGTGTGAGATTTCCCTTTTATGTGAGCACTTTGAGAACACCAGAAATAAAATCCTGTTCCACTCCCCTGTTTTTAACCCTTGGTAAGGTTCTTGTGGGTTTGTTGTGCACCCTCCAGTCTCTCTGGCTGAGCTGGAATAGCTCAGTGCTGGTTTGAGTGGATAAATTAAGGGAAAGCAGCTGTTAAATCCACTTTTTTTCCTTGTTGCTGTCTCTCGTGTAGCTGCACCACGAGGCTTCTCTCATCCTGGCAGTGCAAGCAGTGCAGCAGATGCTTTGTTGTGACCTTCCCCACTTGACTTCCTTCTTGGAGATAGTCCTGGCTTTTGGGGTGAGTCCTAGAAACTGATTCCTGCTCTAAGAGATGAAAGCAAATAATGTTAAAATCTCTGTGATGATAAAAACACCATCCTGGAAGTTTTAGCCACGTTTAATTTGACTTTGATCTTTATTCCTTTTTTTTTTTTTTTTTTTATTTATTTGAAGGAATGATTGGCACTGAGGTTAAATCCTATTTTGCCTCTTCTTAGAAAAACTTCTGGGCTCTGAGGCTGCTGCTGGACCAGCTCTCCTGTGAGGAGCCCATCCTGTGTGGCACTGCCAACCTGCTCCTGAGGGACCTGAGCAGGGAGGAGGGCGCCGTGCTGCGAGTGTGAGTGCAGCCCTGCTGCAGAGCCTGCCTGGCCCCGGCCCTGCAGAGGGGATAACGTGGGCAGCCCGTGTGGGGAGTGCTCAGCTGCACTGCAGTTCCTTCACCCTGGTTCTGGGGAGCAGTGCTCTGCTGGGAAAGGGGGGCACCTGCTTGCCTTGGCCCTGGGGAGCCCCCCGTGCTGCCAGCAGTGCTGGGAGAGCCTCCTCTCTGGGAGAGCCTCCTGCCGTGGCTTTGGAGCAGATTGCTCTGGATGTGGGAGCTGGCTGCAGGTGCCCCAGGGTGCATTTGGTGCCTCAGCCCCTGTGCTTTTGTTGTTCAGCTGGCAGAACCTGGGCCCCCAGTACGTGGGGGAGTTCCTGTGCCTGTTCCTGACCTGCAGACACAAGAGGATGCAGTCTGTGGGGCTCTTCAGCCTCAACGTGGTCATCGAGAACCTGCACCTGTGAGTGACTGGGGACTGCCCAGGGCCCCTGAAACCCTGGCATTGTCCCTCTGGGACTGCCCCAGGGCCCCCTGAAACCCTGGCATTGTCCCCCTGGGACTGCCCAGAGCTCCCTGAAACCCTGGCATTGTCCCTCTGGGACTGCCCCAGGGCCCCCTGCAATCAATCCTGGCATTGTCCCCCTGGAACTGCCCCAGGGTCCCCTGAAACCCTGGCATTGTCCCCCTGGGACTGCCCCAGAGCCCCCTGCAATCCTGGGATTGTCCCCCTAGGACTGCCCCAGGGCCCCCTGAAATCCTGGCATTGTCCCTCTGGAACTGCCCCAGAGCCCCCTGAAACCCTGGCATTGTCCCTCTGGAACTGCCCCAGAGCCCCCTGCAATCCTGGCATTGTCCCCCTGGGACTGCCCAGGGCCACCTGAAATAAATCCTGGGATTGTCCCTCTGGGACTGCCCCAGGGCCCCCTGAAATTCTGGGATTGTCCCTCTGGGACTGCCCAGGGTCCCCTGCAATCAATCCTGGGATTGTCCCCCTAGAACTGCTCCAGGGTCCCCTGCAATCAATCCTGGGATTGTCCCCCTAGAACTGCTCCAGGGTCCCCTGCAATCAATCCTGGGATTGTCCTCCTAGAACTGCTCCAGGGCCACCTGAAATTCTGGGATTGTCCCACTGGGACTGCCCAGGGCCACCTGAAATAAATCCTGGGATTGTCCCCTTGGGACTGCCCCAGAGCCCCCTGCAATCCCGGGGTTCCCCCATCATTCCCCTGTAAATGTGGAATCGCCGTGGCCTGGAGCTGGGAGCTGTTGGGTTTTTGTGGGGTTTCGAGTCCTGCACAGCCAGGAGTGGCTGCTCCTGTGGCCAGCTGGGAGGGAACGAGTGGGAATTTCTCTGTGTTTCAGGTGTCCCTGGGCCAAGCAGCTCTGCACCTTTTTCCTCGAGTCAGTGAGTATCCCAGGATTTGCAGGATTTAGCAGCAAAGCAGATCAGTGAGATACTGACATGGTTTTTGTATTAAAATGCCATTCCTGAGGGGGATTAACTGTGTTTTGTCTCCTCCCAGGGGTTGAGGCAGCTGCCCTTTGGCACCACGGTTCACCAGGAGGTTTCCAAGTTCGTCAGTGCTTTTGAGAAGCTCTGACTGGGACCAAATCCTCAGGAATATTTTCCCGTTGGTTTTCCATCTCACCAGTCTCTTCCTGGAGAGTTCCTTGGGTTTGCTTTGGTTGTCACCTCCAGGAAGAGTCAGCCAAGAACTGACTTCCGTGGCTCTGGAGTGGGAGCAGAGCCACATTTCGGGAGTTCCTTGCAGTCCCACACCTTCAGGAGTTGTTGGAAGAGGCAGCAGGCTGGAGTTGTTTCAGGACTGACAGAAGCAGGGAAGCACGGATGCAGCGGGGAGCAGCAGGGGATTTTTCCTCCTGTTGAGGCACAAACCTCACAAGAGGCAGCTGCTGGGAGGGGAAAGCTCAAAGCAGAGCAGGGAGCTGAGAGCTCCCTCTGCAGCAGTTTGGGGTCGGGTGCTGTTTGCACAGCTCTCATTTTGGGTTTCGTTCTAAACCAAGAGGCTGGAAGATAAACCCGAGCTTTATTTTCTTCAAGCGACCCCAGGGAGGGGCAGTGGAGAGCTGATTTTATTTGGAAATAATTCACTTTTCAGCCTGGCCTTTTGTTTTCTGCTCAAAGTTTAGGTTGGTGTGGGTGGCACTTCCCAAATCCTAACTCGGGGGAATTTGGAGTTCACTCTGACCTGGGCAGCTGAAAGAGCTCTGGAGCCTGGGCTGGGCTCTGCCCCTTTGGGACCCTCAGTGCCTTGCTTGGGGCAGGAAAACAAACCTCAGCGAGTGCCCAGGGGCGCCTTGCACATTTCCACAGCGCTCTGGGGGCTCCTGCAGCTCCCGCTATCCCAAAGTTCCCCCCAAAAATGCACCTGGATGGAAATTCCACGCCCTGTTCATTAAAAATGTCCACGTTCCGTTGTTACACCGACACTTTGGGTGGTTTTTTAGCGGTTTGCTCGGTTTGGGGTGGGATTTTTGGGGTTGGATTTTGTTTTGGGCTTGGGTTTGGTTTTGGTTTGGTTTTTTATTTTTTCTTTGGTTTCTTTGGGTTTTTTTTATATTGGGTTTTTTATTGGTTGTTCTGGTCCTCGTTTTTTGGGAGTTGGGGTTTTTTTGGCTTTGAGGTTTTTTTTGCCTCTTTGGGTTTTTTGCTTTGGGTTTATTTTGTTGGAGCATTGGGTTTTTGGAGTTTGTTTTGGGCTTGGGTTTGGGTTGGTTTTTTTTGGCTTTGGTTTCTTTGGCGTTTTTTATATTGGGGTTTTTTTAATTGCGTTTTTTTGGGGGTTGGGTTTTTTTGCCTCTCTGGGTTTTATGCTTTGGGTTTATTTTGTTGAGGGATTGGGTTTTTGGATTTTGTTTTGGGCTTGGGTTTGGGGTTTTTTTTGGCTTTGGCTTCTTAGGGTTTTTTTATATTGGGGTTTTTTATTGGGTGGGTTTTTTTGGGGGTTGGGTTTTTTTGGCTGTGAGGTTTTTTTGCCTCTTTGGGTTTTTTCTGTTGGGGGATTGGGATTTTGGATTTTGTGCTGGGCTTGGGGTTGGGGTTTTTGCTTTGGGTTTATTTTGTTGGGGCATTGGGTTTTTGGATTTTGTTTCTTTGGGGTTTTGAGTTTTTTGCCTCTGGGTTTTTTTGCTTTGGGTTTTTTTTTTTTTTTTTTTTTTTTGTTGGGGGATTGGGGTTTTGGAGTTTGTTTTGGGTTTGGGTTTTGGTTTTGGTTTTTTTTTGGTTTGGTTTCTTTGGGGTTTTTTATTTTGGGTTTTTAATTGGTTGTTTTGGTCTTTGTTTTTTGGGGATTGGGGTTTTTTTGGCTTTGAGGTTTTTTTGCCTCTGCTTTGGGTTTATTTTGTTGGGAGATTGGGTTTTTGTTTCTTTGGGTTTTTTGGTTTGGGTTTATTTTGTTGGGGCATTGAGATTTTGGGGTTTTTGGGGGGTTGGCTTGTTTAGGGAGCTGAGGCTTGTGGCGAGGGTTTATGTTTTGTTTTAAGGAAGTTGCAGGCTTTGAGGGGAGTGTGGCAGGGATCAGCTCGGGGCTCCAGGGCCTCCCTGGGGGTGCCCCCCATCCCTCCCCGGGGACACCGGGGGGCAGCCGGGCTCCCCCAGCTCCATCCCGAGCGCTCCCAATCCCCGGAGCGGCGGGGGGAGGACGCTGCAGCTCCCGCCGCTCCAGCCGAGCCTCGCCAGATCATCCCGAGCCTCGCCAGATCATCCCGAGCCTCGCCAGATCATCCCGAGCATCGCCAGATCTTCCCGAGCCTCGGGAGCGCCGGGAGCCGCGGGAGGAGCGCGGGCGAGGCCAGGGCTGCGAGCGGCCCCGATTCTCTGCTGCGGCTTCCCCAGCCAGGTGCGAGGCGCGGGGCCGGGGCTGGCCCGGGGAGGGGAAGGGGCTGATCCCGCTCCCGGGGAGGGGAAGGGGCTGATCCCGCTCCCGGCTGCAGCTCCGGGGAGGCCGGGCTGGGATGGAGCTCTGCCGGGCTGGGATGGAGCTGCCGGGCTGGGATGGAGCTCTGCCGGGCTGGGATGAAGCTGCCGGGCTGGGATGGAGCTCTGCCGGGCTGGGATGGAGCTCTGCCGGGCTGGGATGGAGCTCTGCCGGGCTGGGATGGAGCTCTGCCGGGCTGGGATGGAGCTCTGCCGGGCTGGGATGGAGCTCTGCCGGGCAGGGATGGAGCTCTGCCGGGCTGGGATGGAGCTGGCAGGGCTGGGATGGAGCTGCGGCTTTCACCCTTCCCTGCCCGTTCTCCCGGAGCCGGGGCACCCCTGGGGTTCACGGCCCCGGGGCTGGCCTCGGGGACAGGGGAATGTCTCTTTGTGCCACCGGGTTTTGGGTGGCACTGGAGCCACCCCGCTGTGGGCGCTGCTTGAGCCCCCTCGGCCGCTGTGCCTCAGTTTCCCCATCACGGCCGTCCTCCCCCGGGGAGGCTGCCGGGGGCAGTGGGGCGGGGGGTGCAGAGGGGTTTGTTCTGCTCCCTGAGCCGTTTCCAGCGCTCTTGAGGCTGCCCCAAGTCCCTCCCGGTCCCCTCAGAGCCGCGGCCGGGCAGGACAAGGACAAGGAGCCCCCTCCCCGAGAGCCCGGGGCTGCTCCCCAGCCAAATCTCAGTCAAATCCGCCTCAGGCCCTGCGTTCTGCATGAGAGGGGCACCGGGCAGCCTTTGCCTCAACCACAACAACCCCACAAGCTCCCTGAGCCCTTGGCAGCTCCTCTGTGGGCTTGGAAACGTCCCCCGGAGCCTGGGACACGCTGTCCCCATCCCGGGGAGCCTTTGGGGTGCAGTTGAGGGGTCAGGGCAGGACAAGGCACCAAAATCCCCGTTCCCAGCCCAACGGAGCCCTCGGAGAGCGCGATGGACGAGTGGGATCTCCCACAATGGAAAAAAGAGGTGGAAAGCCTCAAGTACCAGCTGGCCTACAAGAGGGAGATGTCCTCCAAGACCATACCTGAGTGAGTGGGGGCTCCTAACCTTCCCGAAACCTTCCCTTCCCGAAACCTTCCCTCCCCAGTGCCCCCAAGAGCAGAACCCACCCCCCTTTTCCCCCCTCAGCTCCCCGGGGGCTCCCAGATGAGATTTTTTCCCTCTCTGCGTCTCCAAACCCTCCAAGCCCCAGGGGCAGAACCCCCCCCGGTGTCCCCGAGCCCCTTCCAGCTGCCCAGGCTCTGGGGGTGCCAGGATGGGGTGGCACCATGGGACCTCCTGACCCCGGGGTGTCCCCCGGGAGCCCCCTGGGTGCAGATCCCCCCTTCCCAGAGCTTTGCAGAGCTCAAAATGCTTTAAATCACCGACGGCTCTGTTCCCTGCCTGGTCACAGAGCTGGGGACACCCCCACGTGTCCCCCCTGGCGCACCCCACCTGAGCAGGCTTTACCCTGAGCCCCCCAAATCCCCCCTGGGGCCGTGGCCACCCTCCCTCCCCTCTCTGCAGGTTCGTGAAGTGGATCGAGGACGGCATTCCCGAGGATCCCTTCCTGAACCCGGAGCTGATGAAGAACAACCCCTGGGTGGAGAAAGGCAAATGCATCATCCTCTGAGCGGGGCTGCCCCGCAGGGCGGGCTTTGCACCCCGAGCCCCAGCCCCGACCCCGAGCCAAGCCCTGCCCTCGCCTCCCTCCCTCTCGTGTGGCTGTAGAAGGGCTTTTAGCAATGGGGGGACCCCCAGGATGGGCAGCCTGGGGGGAGGAGCAGCAAAGGCTGCTCCAGGGGTGTGCTGCAGCTCCAGCTCACGCTCCTGCCACCCAAAAAAGGCAGATTTTTGCAACTTTAAAGCAGCTTTTTATAACCCCCCCCATTTGTAGTGATTTTAGATACTTTTGTACACTGTAGGAGATTGTTTCCCAACAAGCCAGGCAGCACCTGGCCCCTTGAGCTTTATGTCTGAAATAAACAGAGCAATAATTCACTGGTGATCTTTTTTAGATACTTTTTATTTCTTTTTTTTAACAAAATAAGCAGGTAATAAAAAGATCATGGCCCAAAGATCATGGCCACAGAGCCCAGCTGTGGGTTAGAAACCAAAGCCAGCTGCAGCATGGCCCTGGAGCAGGTCCCTGATGTGAAGGGCCCTGATTTAAAGGTCCCTAGAGCAGGTCCCTGATGTGAAGCCCCTAGAGCAGGTCCCTGATGTAAAGGCTCCTCCTGACAGCGTTGGAGAAGCCCTCGTTGAAGCGGAACCAGACGTCGCTCCTGCCCACGGCCTTCCCCATCTGCAGCTCCAGGGATTCCTCCTTGGAAACCTGAGGGGCTGAGCAGGGAAATCCACTTGAAAAACATGCAGGAAACCTTCGAACTATCAGCTGTGCCCCGCCTGGAGAGGGGGACTGGGGGAGGCTCTGGAGGGGCAGAGCTGATGCTCCCAAATCCCAAATGCTGCGACCAAAAATTCACCCCAAATTCCCTTTGGATGGGCCAGAATCCATGGGTGTGCCCACAGGAACCCCCTGCCAGCCGGGCTGGGGTCGGTTTGTCCCTGCTGCTGTCCCCTGGGGACAGGGCTGAGGGACAGGAGCCCCTCTTTGGGAATGGGGAGAGACCCCAGTGGCACCCAGAGCCACACTGTCCCTGTGCCACCCACCTGGGGCTGGAGCCACGCTGTCCCTGTGCCACTCCCCCAGAGCTCAGGGACACTGTGTCCCTGTGCCACCCCCCCGTTGTGAGGTCCCTGTGTCACCTACCCGGGGCCGTGGCCGCCTCTTTCCGCTGGAGTGGCCTCCCAAAGAAATCCAGCTCAGGCTGTGGGAAGGGAAAAGCAGCACGGGGGTGGCTCTGGGGCACCTGCACGTGCAGCTGCTGCTCAGAGAGGGACACAGCCACGGCAGGGCTGTCCCCGGGCACGGCCCAGGCACCCCCGGGCTCTTCTGAGCAGAGCAGGAGCCAAACGCAAATCCTGCAGGAAGGGCCAGAGGCCTGGGAATGCAAACAGCATCCAAATGTGGGGGGAAGGCAAAACGTGAGGCTCAGGGGGGGTTTTACAGCCAGGAAGGGGCTGGCAGCTGTGCCCTGCAGAGGGGCAGGGCCAGGGAGGGATCCCAGCTCCTCCTGGAGCCCAGGGTGGGATCATTCCAGAGCAGCTTTTCCGAGCTGCTTTCCCACAGAGCCCAAATTCGGCTATTTCAGCCCAAATTCCCAGAGCTCCTCCCTCCCCCAGCCCTGACAGCTTCCCGGGACACATCCAAAATGTCACCCAGCTCCAATTCATGCCAATCCCAGAGACACCTTCGTGTGACACGCGGAGCTGGGCTGGGCTATTCAAGGAAAGTGGACTAAAAATCCAGATTCCAGAGGAGCCAGGGAGAGCCTGGCAGCCCAGGAAGATCTGTCGGGAAGTGGGGCAGGAATTGGGGCAGGAAGAGGGGCCTGACCTTGTCCTGCAGCGCTGCTCTCCTCACGATGTGCTCCAGGTGGCCGGGGGTCCCCGCTGGCCCCGCGTCCCCTCGCTCCTCCCCGAGGCCATTCCCGGGATCCTGCGGGGAGGACAGACCTGAGCCAGGCTCCCCCCGGGGTGTCTGAGCACCTGTCACCCCCTTGGTCCCCGCGCCACCCAGCCCCTGCTCGCTGCCAGGGGGGACTGCAATATCCCAAGGATTTTTCCATCATTTTCTGCCTGGTGGGGTCAGCCCCAGCTGAAGCCCCTTTCCATGGGATTTCACATCCCTACCATGTCAACAAGGAACCTTCTGAGATGTTGTTGCAGCTTCTCTTTGTCCCACACATCTCCCAGGAGCCTTTCTCCCGCTCCAAGGGGCTCCCAGGGATTAATTATCCCGCTGGCACCAGGCATCAGCTGCACCCGGGATGTTTCTCCACCTTTTCCACCCCTTCCCATCTTTTCCTGCCTCCAGGAGAGCGGGCAGAGCCACTCTGCTGCTCCTGGGGGCTTTGGGACCTTCGGAAGCGGCAGCAGCCAGGGAAGGGGAGGCAGGGAAGAGTTCACCTCCCACACGGCCAGGTACAAACAGCAGCCAAAAATTCCCACCTGAAATTCCCACCTGAAATCCCCACAGCCCTCACGGGAAGGGCTCAAAGCTTGAACTCCCTCCAGAATCCCTGCAGCGAGCTGAGCCCTGCACCCAGCCCAGCTGTGCAGAACAGCTGCAGCCAGGGGGGTTAATCCTGGATTTCCACTCAGCAGCCAAAGCCAGCGCCTGCTTTGGGAAAAACAATCCCCGGGGATTCGCTGCACGTCCCGAGCCCTGCCGGCCCTCGGGGGCGCCCACCTGGGCCAGGCTCCGTGCCTCTGTCCTCCTCATCTTCTCCAGCTCGATCTCCCTGGCGATGAGCTGCTTGGCCTGGTAGCTGAGCTGCCTGCGGGCCGGCAGCGCCGGGAAGCGGCACACGGCCTCCACGTTCCTGCAGCACGGAAAACAGGGAAACAGCCCCAAAAATCAGCCAGCTCTGTGCAGCCTGAGAGCCCCAGCACCTCCCAGCCCTGCCCCATGGTCATTCCAGGGGCGACCAATCCCAAAAATCAGCCAGCTCTGCTCCTGGGTCATTCCAGGGGGGACCAATCCCAAAAATCAGCCAGCTCTGTGCAGCCTGCGAGCTCCAGCCCTGCCCTTGGGTCATTCCAGGGGCAACCAACCCCAAAAATCAGCCAGCTCTGCTCCTGGGTCATTCCAGGGCCAACCAACCCCAAAAATCAGCCAGCTCTGTGCAGCCCGTGAGCCCCAGCACCTCCCAGCCCTGCCCCTGGGTGGTTGCAGCCACGCTGCCTCAGTTTCCCCCCGTGCAGGAATGGCAGTGGGAATGCTGGAGGGATTAGAGGGGTTTAATCCTGGCTTGAAAGCAAAAAGAGGAGATTGGAGCTGTGCTGGCCAGATTGCCCTGCAAAGCTCAGGGGCTCAGCACAGCTCGGGCACGGCAGCAGCTCGACCTTCAGAGGCACCCCGAGGTGCCCCCCGGAACAGGTTTAATGGGAATCCAGCCAGGAACAGGAATTTGGGATCATCAGAGCAGCTGGATTCTCAACAGGCCTGTTTCAGTTCCCCCAGCACCGAGGAGCCACCAGTCCCTCTGCCAGCTCTGAATATTTCATATTTATCCCCTGTTTAGCCACTGTTTTTTTGCTATTTAGCCACTATTTATTCACTATTTATTCACTATTTATCCACTATTTATCCACTAATTGTTTGCTATTTACCCACTATTTATCCACTATTTACCCACTATTTATCCACTATTTAGCCACTATTTATTCACTATTAATCCACTATTTTTTTGCTATTTATCCACTATTTATCCACTATTTATCCACTAATTTTTTTCTATTTATCCACAATTTATCCACTGTTACTGCCCCTAAAATAAAAGGAGCCAAGCCCTGAGTCAGGTGGCTCTGCAGTCCTTCAGAAATCAGTTGTCAAAGCAATGCTTTAGAAAGTTTTAAAGAAATAAAGCCCAGGTTTTTGCTGGTGACATCGGATTTGTCTGCCAGAGATGCTGGCACCCAGCTGCCAGGTGCCCCGGTGGGTCAGGCCTGTCCTGCCACCTCCTGGTGACAGCCACTGGAAGCTGCTCCCTTCCCTTTAATCCAAATAAACCCAATGATCTGGGGATGGAGCAGAGCCAGAAGTCCCGACTCCTTGCTGAGGATCACCACAGAACCCTGGGATGCTCTGGGTTGGGAGGGATCCTAAAATCATCCAGCTCCAACCCCGACACCTTCCACTTGCTCCAGCTCCCACCCAACCCAGCCTTGGACGCTTCCAGGGATGGGGCAGCCCCGGCTTCTCTGGGAATTCCATTCCAGGGCCCGCCCGCCCTCCCAGGGAGGGATTGGGACCCCCAGTGCCCCTGCCCAGCACTCACGGATCCAGCTTGAAGACGTACTGGCCCTCGGGCAGGCGCTCCTGCAGGTAGGTGAGGTTGTAGGTGAGCATGGTGCTGATGAGCTCGGCCAGCTGCTGCTTCTCCTTCAGGCTGTAGAGCTGCGTGTTCACCTGGCCGGGGGACAGCAGAGCTTGCAAACCCCAGGCAGCCCAAGCAGGGGCTTTGTTTCTGCCTGAGGAAGGACCCGGATCAAGTTTAGCTCTTTCTTGGGACACGTGTCCTTCCCAGAGCAGGGACAGACCCTCTCCTGGGTGGGGGTGACTCTGGGAGCTCCCCAAAGCCCTGCTCAGCCAAGCCCAGCCCAGGTGGGGCTCAGGACCCCTCCACACAGTTGGGCACCTCAGCACCTCGCCCCCAGCTTCTGCAGCAGCTGAGACACCAAACCCAGCCCGGATTTGGGACAGAAATCCAGGCTAGCTCATCAGGTGGGGTGTGGCCCTGATTTTTTAAGATTTTGCTAAGCCTCCTGATGTCTGCATTCTTGTAACAAACTTTCTCACACACAATCCTGTAAATAACTCATTGTTTTGCATTCTTTTATGGAGGAGGAGAGAACTGATGGACTGTTGGTCTGTGCAGGGTCATTGGAGAGGTGGCACTGTCACCCTCCAATCCACTGCCACTTTTGGACAACTAGGAATGTTGGAGTCAGAAAATAAACATCCCTCTTTTCTTCCCCTTGAGGCCAGCAGCGTGCGTGCCATCATTTCGTGTCCCGCAGTGACAGTGGGGCTCTCAGGGGGCTCTGGGGAGCAGGCCGGGGGCTGGGGACACTCACGGGCCGCAGTTTGGGGGCGATGATGTCCAGCAGCAGGCACAGCACGTCCAGCACCAGCGCCCGCTGCCCCGCGCGGCTCCGGGCGCCGGGCGCGACCCCCGACACCACGGACAGCACCACGTTCTGCATCTGGCTCAGCTTGGCCGCGGCCTGGGGACAGCAGGGGACACTCAGGCGGTGTCCCCGCGGGGCCGGAGCCGCGGCAGGCCGTCAGCAGGGCCCCCCTGCACTCGCCTCGGGCTGGCTGCTGGGGTAGGCCAGCCGGGGCACGGCGCTGGCCGCGAAGAGCAGGTGGAAGGCCACGGGCAGGAAGGGCAGGTAGCGCAGCAGCTGGAAGCTCTGGCCCTGCAGCACGGCCCGGCCCAGCAGGTCACAGAAGCCCAGCCACTCCAGGGCCAGGCAGACGGAGCCCAGGCTGGAATCCCGCACCTTCACGTTCAGGAAGTTCTCAAACAGGCCCTGCAGGAGGGGGTGGGATCAGACGGAGCCCACCCGGCTGGGGCTCTGAGCTTCCCTCCGGCCCCACGGCTGCTCTCACCTGGGCCAGCTTGTCCTGCTCTCCCGAGGAGATGGAGAGGTGCAGGATGTGCTGGAAGCGCTGGGAGGAGGAACTGAAGCCCCCCGAGCGCCCAGGGTGGGACAGGTCCTCGTCCCCCAGCAGGAGCTGGGCTGGCAAAGTGGGGTCCATTCCTATCCTGTGCCTGGGGGAGCCCAAAGGGGAGAGCTGAGGAACTGAGGGGGAGGGTTTCCCAGTCTGGAGGAATATCTGGATCCTTGGAAACTGGACTGGAGGCAATGCCAGGGCTGAATTGTTGGGAGCTAAGGGGAGTGGTAACAAAGCATCTGGAATGGCTCTAAACCGAGAGGAAAGGCTTAGAAGGAACATTGGGAAGGAATATTGGGAAAAATTGGGAAGAAATCCCCTGGGAGGGTGGGCAGGCCCTGGCGCAGGGTGCCCAGGGAAGCTGTGGCTGCCCCTGGATCCCTGGCAGTGTCCCAGGCCAGGCTGGATGGGGCTGGAGCAGTCTGGGACAGTGGAAGGTGTCCCTGCCATGGCAGGGGTGGCACTGGATGGGCTCTGAGGTCCCTTCCAACCCAAACCATTCCGGGATTCTCTGACGGACACAAATCCCCTCAAGAAGCTGCTCTCCAGGACCTTGCAGGTCCCACCCAGCCTCCCTTCAACACTTCCAGGGATGGGGCAGCCCCAGCTTCCCTGGGAAATGGGAATACCACCCCCCAGGCACCCAAGAGATGTAAAACCCCCTCCCCTCCTACCTCTGGGGCTTGGGCAGCTGGAAGATCTCTTGCCAGATGGAGAAGAGCCCCTTGTTCTGGTCCTTCAGGCCAATCCTCATGGTCTGCACCATCTGCACACTCAGCTCCTTCTGCCCTCGGCCGTGCAGGAACTGCAGCAGGGGCAGGGGATGGAGGGGACGGGGATCCCAAAGCCCTTGGGAGCAGCTGGACACAGCCACCCCCTCGTCCTCCACGGGCAGGGCTCAAAACACCCCAGGGGAGCGGGAGATGCTTCAGGGATCTGCCTGGAAGGGACTTCTGTCCCGTCTGTCCCCATGTGAGCTTCGAGCTGCAGCAGGAGCGTGTCCCCAGGGCCACTGCTGTGTCCCCAGAGCCATCCCCGTGTCCTGATGGCCATCCCTGTGTCCCTAGGGCCATGCCCATGTCCCCAGAGCCATGCCCATGTTCTGATGGCCATCCTCGTCTCCTCAGGGCCATCCTTGTGTCCTGATGGCCATACCCATGTCCCCAGGGCCCTGGGAGTGTCCCCAGGCCCCGGCAGTGTCCCCAGGGCCCTCCCCATGTCCCCAAGGCCATGCCCATGTCCCCAAGGCCATGCCCATGTCCCCAAGGCCATCCCCCTGTCCCCAGGGCCCTCCCCCTGTCCCCAGGGCCCTCCCCATGTCCCCAAGCCCTAGCAGTGTCCCCAGGACCCTCCCCCTGTCCCCAGGGCCATGCCCATGTCCCCAAGGCCATCCCCCTGTCCCCAGGGTTCTTCTCCTGTCCCCAGGGCCCTGGCAGTGTCCCCAGGCCCTGGCAGGGTCCCAGCACCTGCAGGGTGTTGATGCAGGAGCGGATGTCGCTGTCGGTTTTCTCGCAGAGCGCCAGCAGCGCGCCCGTGTCCGCCCGCATTCCCTGCCGGAGCGCGATCTGCGGGGCGCGACAGGGCTCAGCGGGGAGGGGACGGCGAGCCCCGGGGACGGGGGACACCCCTGAGCCACGGGGACCCTGGGAGAGGCCAGACCTCGCTGAGGCGCTGGGCGAGGCGGGAGGGCGCGGTGCGGGGGAAGCTGAGCAGGAAGGATTGCTGCCGGAGCGGGCGCAGCGCGGGCACGAACCTGCAGGAGGGAAACGCGGGGGTGAGAGAGCCCGGCACGGAATTCCCTCCTTAATCCTGGAATTACTGAGGTTGGGAAAGACCTCCCAGAGTGTGGAGTCCAACTGTTCCCCCAGCACTGCAAAGTCACCGTGAAATGATGTCCCCAAGTGCCACACGCGCACGGCTCTGAAATCCCCTCAGGGATGGGGACTCCACCCCTGCCCTGAGCAGCCTGGGCCAACCAATTCCTGGCTGCCCTTTCCATGAAGGAATTCTCCCAAAGATCCAATCTAAACTTTCCCTGAGGCCGTTCCCTCTGCTCCTGTCCCTGTTCCCTGGAGCACAGCCTGACCCCCTCACTGTCCCCTCCTGGCAGGAGCTGTGCAGAGCCACAGGGTCCTCCCTGGGCCCCCTTTTCTCCAGGCTGAGCCCCTTCCCAGCCCCCTCAGGAATTCCCCAGCCCCTTCCCAGCTTCCTCAGGAACTCTGCAGCCCCTTCCCAGCTTCCTCAGGAACTCTCCAGCCCCTTCCCAGCTCCCTCAGGAACTCTGCAGCCCCTTCCCAGCTCCCTCAGCAATTCTCCAGCCCCTTCCCAGCTCCGTTCCCTTCCCTGCAGACGTTCCAGCCCCTCAATGCGAGAGGCCCAAACCAACCCCAGCACTGGAGGAGCCGCACTCAGACAGAGACACCCCCAGCAGCCACCTCCTGCCTGGGGGCAGGGTTTGGGGTCCCTGTGCCCCCCCAGGCAGGTGACACTCACTGGTCATTGCAGATGCAGATGATGGGCCGGAGCAGGAGCCCTCCCTCGCGCCGCCGCCGCCGCCCCGCGCCCGCCTCGCCCTCGCTGTCCTTCCGCTGGATGATGGCCAGCAGGACGTTGATGGAGGCCTGGGGGGAAGAAAACAAGATGGGAGGGATGGGTTCTTGCTGGTGGAACGGCGGGGGAGCTGTTAATGGGGCCATGTTTGAGGGGCTGGTGCCCCAGGGCTCACCGCGGGCGCGCCGTCGATCTCGTCGATGATGAGGCAGTTGGGCCTCTCGTGGGAGCCCAGCACCGACCTCATCTGGGTGGCAGCTTCAATGCGGGTCTGGAACACCTCGGGGCTGCGGTCATCGCTGCGAGGGGACACGGGGACAGGTCACTTTGGGTGTGGGGACACCGTCAGCATCACCCCTGGGAGAGCATCACCTCCAGAACAGCATCATCACCTCCAGAATGGCATCACCATCACCTCCAGAAGAGCATCATCACCTCCAGAGCAACATCACCACCTCCAGAAGAGCATCATCACCTCCAGAGCACCATCACCACCAGCATCACCTCCAGAACAGCATCATCACCTCCAGAACAGCATCACCATCACCTCCAGAGCACCATCACCTCCAGAACAGCATCATCACCTCCAGAACACCATCACCTCCAGCATCATCCCTGGGACAGCATCACCTCCAGAACAGCTTCATCACCTCCACAGCACCATCACCACCAGCATCACCTCCAGAGCACCATCACCTCCAGAACAGCATCACCATCACCTCCAGCATCACCCCTGGGACAGCATCACCTCCAGCACATCTCCACCTCTGGGGCACCATCATTCCCAGCACACCATCACCTCCAGAACAGCATCACTTCCAGCATCACCCCCAGGCCACCATCGTGTCCAGCAACACCTCTGCCACAGCATCACCCGTCCCCTTTTGTGGGCAGGGCATGGGTTCACCTGGCACTCAGGGGGGGCTCACCTGGCACTCAGGGGGGGCTCACCTGGCACTCGGGGGGCTCACCTGGCACTCGGGGGGGTTCACCTGGCACTCGGGGGCTCACCTGGCGTTCATCTCCACGGCGTTGTACCCCGCGTGCCTGGCGATGACGTGGGCCAGCGTGGTCTTGCCCAGGCCAGGGGGCCCACAGAGCAGGGCCACCTGTGGCACAGAGGGGAGGTCACGCCTGGAGGGCTTCCTCCTCACAGGGGACAACGCTGCTCCTCAGCTGGTGGCACACCGGGACCACAGCCAGGTCCCCTCCTGCTCACCTTGTGTTTGGGTCTCTTGTGCTGGTCCAGCTCGGCCTCCAGCATCTCCTCGGTGAGCTGCACCTTGGTTTTCCACTTGTTGGGATGCTCCTTGGCATGGCCGAGCGGGGGGTGAGCTGCGGGGTTGGGCTTGGGCTTCTTGCCAGCCTTGTCCTTGCCGAACACCACCGTGTCCCACAGCTTGAGCCACTTGAGCAGGCAGCGGTTGGTGTACTGCAGGAGAGCAGGGAGAACCCGTGGAACCCGGCAAAACCCCAGCCGAGGGCAGGGGAAGGCTCTCCTTCATGGAGGAGGCTGCGCAGGGTTCCACCTGCCATCTCCCTGGGACAAGGTGGGAACGTGTCCCTTCCCAGCTCAGCCCCATCCCTCAGGGAATCCCTGGGTCAGTCACATCAGCCCCATCCCTGCTGGCCCTGCTCTGTCTTGGCTCCACTCAGCAATTCCCAGCACGTCCAATTCCCTACAAATCTTCAAACATCCCCTCAAAAAATTCAAAATAGCCAACAATTTCTGGCTAAAATCCTCTCAATATTTCTTGTCTCGTTCTGGTGACCTTCCATAGGTTTATCTGCCAGAACATCCCCAGCCCCCAGTGCAAAGCTGCCATCCCAAGCTCCCAGGGACTCAGGACTGCTCCCAGGCACAGCAGCACAAACATAGCCCCCAGCCAGCGCTTCCAAAGGCAGCTCCTGATCCCATGGCATTAAGGAAGAGCTGCAGAGGTGCTGACCCCACCCACGCCAAGCCCCCCCTCGTCCCAGCACCTCACATCATCACTGAGCAGCTCCATGTAGCGCCGGGGGGTGAACTTGTCCACCCAGAGGCAGTGGGGTGCAGCCTCCTCCTGGGCTGCAGGAGCTGTGTCCATGCTGGGATCCGGGCTCTCGGCGCTGGGCTCGCTCCCCAGGCAACTGCAGCAGGGAATTCGTTTACCCCAAAGCACCCCAGGAGCCAGGGCAGGGTGGGAACTCCACCCAGACGCCCCAAGCTGGGGGTGATGAGGGCAAAAAGGCTCCTCTGCTTGTAGGTCCCCCAAAACTTGGTTGTGAGGGAGGCAAATCCAGCAGCGTGGCAGGGACTGGGGAGGGATCTCCTGCCAGCATCTCACCTATTTATGATCTCTGTCAGCTGCTGGGAGGCCTCCACAACCTGCCTGCGGCGCTTGAGCACAACAAAGAGGGGTCAGAGACACTCCTCAGTCCTGGCTGGGGACAGCAATTTGGGAGCCAGCCCAGTGGCCAGCAGGGACAGAGGGGAAGGTCAGGGAGATGTGGTACCTCCTCATCCACCTGCTCCTTCAGGTAGGAGAAGGGCACCCCCAGCAAGTGCAGCGGCCTGCGAGCGTTCCAGCCCAGGGAATCCGGGAGCTGCAAGGACACAGCACAGCCAGCCCCATCCTGAGCCACCTGGAGGCCACAGAGGAGCAAACCTGACCTTCAGAGCCCTCCTCACCTCCAGCCCTGTCCTGCAGGGGTCATCCCTCAGCACCAGGAAGACCCTGGTGCCCTGGGTGGAAGTCACGTTGATGTAATCCTCCAGGATGGGGGGTCTCCTCAGGACCCTCTTCTTTTCCAAGGGTGGTGTGGTCTGCAGGGGGATCATTCCACTCATCTCCAGGTGGTTCGAGCTGCAAAACACCCAATTCCTTCAGCAGGGGAAGGGCCTTTCCCCTCCCTCCTGTTAAAAATGGGGTTCAGGGTGGCCAACCTGGTATTGTGGGGAGCCAGAGGTGCCTCCGGGCCAGCATCCCAGGAGATATCCGCAGCCAACTCATCGTCTGCACCGAAATCGAGCTTCTTAACAGCTTCCAGGCGCTGCCGCTTGGGCTTCGGGGCTGGAGCAAGCGGAGAGCATCACTGACGGACGGTGGTACCCGGGGGATGCTCCAGCACCCGGCACCGCTCGGGGCGTGGGGACAGGGGGCAGCAGCACCCGGGGAACCGGCTCAAACCTACTGCGGGGTTCGGCTGCTGCCGGGGACACGGCGGGGACACAGTCCCGGTCCCTCTTCTTGGCGCCGGTGCCCCCGGGAGAGTCCCCGGGGAGATCGGGCTCCTCCGGCGGCTGCCTCTTGCCCCGGAACTGGGATGTTTTGGGGCCGGCGGGTGGGAACGGCTCATCTGCAACAGAGGCCAGACCACGGTGCCGGTCACCGGAGGGGACCCGCGGCGGGACGGGCGCGCAAAGCAGGGAGCAGCCCGCTCCCTCCCTCCGTCCGCCGCCTCCCGTCCCGGCGCCGCAGCAGCGCCCACCTCCCAGCTCGGCCAACACCTCCAGCTCGTCGGCGAAGCGCTCGTAGAAGCCATCGTCGGGCCCATCGTCGGGCCCATCGTCGGGCCCGCTCTCGTTGCTCGCCATGCGCCGCGCCCGCCCCGCCGCCGCCACCGGCCCCGCGCCCGCCGCGCTTCCGCCCGCGCGCGCCGCGGGGCCGGCGCTGATTGGGCGCGGCGCTCGCGGGCGGAGGCGGGGCCGGCGCTGATTGGGCGCGGCGCGCGGGCGGGCGCGGCGCTGATTGGGCGCGGTGTGAGCGCTGCCGGGAGGCGCTGCGGGAGCCGCCGGGGCCGGGGCCGGGGCGGCGGCCGGAGCGGCGGCGGCGGGGGCGCTGCGCGGGTCCCCCCAGCCGGGTCCGGCTCACCTCCGCCCTGCCCGGGTCGCTCCTGCGCGGTGCGGAGTCCTCTCCGCCGTGTCCCCGCCCCGCGTCCCCTGTCCCCTCCCCTCTGTCCCGTGCCCTCCGGCGGAGCGCGGCCGGGCTGCGGCGGGGAGCGGGGCTCGGCCGGTCGCCGCCGCCGGGATGGGCAGAGGCAGCACCGCGCGGCTGCGGGGCCTCCACGCGTGACAGCGGGGCGGGCATGGGCCTTACCAGCGTGGCGCTGGGCCGTCCCGGCCAGCGGGACAGCGGCGGGGCTGCGCTGTGACATCGGCATGGCGGCGGCTGGAGCGCTGCTGTAGCATCCCTGCCGCTGTGGGACCTGCATCCGCGCGGTGTGACACCGGTGAGGCTGGGGGACACGCAGGGTGACGGCAGTGCTGCAGGTGACGCCGGTGCCTCGGTAGCACCGGTGCATGTCCATGCCCTGCTGGAGTATCCCACCTGCAGGCCCTGCTCCCTGCCCGTCCCGTGTGTCCGGGGCTGCTGTGCCCATCCCGGGGTGCCCAGCCCGCAGCTGGCGGTTCCCGGGGTGCCCAGCCCGCAGCTGGCGTTTCCTCATCCCCATTCCCCCTGGCTCTCTCTGCCCCGCAGGGCGCTGGCCATGGAGCCGGGCACCATCGACAACCTGTCCATCCTGTACCAGAGCTCCGACTTCATCGTGGTCAACAAGCACTGGGACCTGCGCATCGACAGCAAGATGTGGTACGAGACGCTGACCCTGCAGAGCCAGCTCAAGCACCGCTTCCCCGAGCTGGCCGACCCCGACACCTACTACGGCTTCAGGTGAGCGCCTGGGCACCGAGCCCGGCTCTGCCCTCAGCTGGGGACACTCCCGCGATGGCCAGGACGCTCCTTTACCCCCGCGTCCTTCCCAGGTTCTGCCACCAGCTGGATTTCTCCACCAGCGGGGCCCTGTGTGTGGCGCTCAACAAAGCGGCGGCGGGAAGCGCCTACAAGTGCTTCAAGGAGCGCCTGGTGACCAAAGCCTACCTGGCCCTGGTGAGCCCTCCCTGCCACCTCCTGCCTTGGCCTTCTGGAGTTCCTGAACGCCTCTGCCCTGAGGGAGTTGGGGGTATTCAGCTGGAGAAGAGAAAGGTTCAGAGTTGGAGCCTCAAGGGGCTCCAAGAGAGCTGGAGAGGGATTTGAAGAAGGAGGGACGGGACACAGGGAATGGCTTCCTACTGCCAGAGGGGGGGTTAGGTTGGATATCGGGAAGGAATAGGGTTAGGTTGGATATCAGGGAGGAATTCTGGCACAGAGTACCCAGAGAAGCTGTAGCTGCCCCAGCCCTGGAAGTGTCCAAGGCCAGCTTGGATGGGGCTGGGAGCAGTGTTGAAGGTGTCCTTGCCCCCAGCAAGGAGTTGGGCTTGGGGAAATGGGTGGACTTTAAGGTCCTTCCAGCCCCACCCTTTCTGTGCTTCCATGGTTCCTGCCGTGGGGGTGGGTGAGGAGCATGTGCCGGGGCTCAGCGTGCACATTCCTGTCCCCAGGTGAGGGGCCACGTGAGCCAGAGCCGGATGACGATCCGCTACGCCATCGGGAAGAACACCACGGAGGGCATGACCCACATGATGTGCATCGAGGGCACAGAGGGTGAGCAGCCCCGTGCCCTGCTCTGCCCGCGCCCCCAGGGATGCGCTGGGGCATCACAAACCCCCTCTGGATCTCCTTGCAGGCTGTGAGAATCCCAAGCCGTGCCAGTCGGAGCTGGTCGTGCTGGAACATGGATCCTACAGCGGAGACCCCGTCACCAAAGTGCTGCTGCAGCCACTGACAGGTGCGGACAGGGGTGCAGAGCCTGGAAAGGGATGAGGGAAGCCGAGACCTGCCGTGCTCAGGGGGACAAATGCCATTAGGTGTCTTGTCCCCATGCCCCGAAGGAGGGATTCAGGAATTCCCTGTCCCTGATTCCCGCTCTCCCCCCAGGGAGGACTCACCAGCTCCGGGTTCACTGCAGTGCCATCGGCCACCCCATCGTGGGGGACTTCACCTACAGCCACAGGCAGGACAGCAATCCCTACAGGATGATGCTCCACGCCTACTACCTGCGCATTCCCACCGGCAAGGAGCTGATCGAGGTGTGCGCGCCCGACCCCTTCGTCACCGCCATGGACAGCAACTGGGTGCCCCAGCACGTCACCCAGCGGCTGGAGGATGTCATCCAGGAGCTCAAGGACAAGGGGACACAGAAGCAGCAGGAGGAGGAGGAGGAGGAGAGCCGGGAAGGTGCTGGAGAGGAGGGAGCGGGGGGTGAAGGCAGGAGGGAGGAGACGGAGGAGCAGCGGGCGCGGTGCGAGCAGTGGTTGGCTGAGTGGGCTCTGGAGTGAGCACAAAGCACATCCCTGCATTTCCAGCTCCAGCCTTGTCCCAGCGGGTCCCCACGGAGCCCAGCGCTGCCTCCACACCTGCACTCCCTCTGTGGCTTCCCTCGCTCCTGGGGCTGGTGCCAGGTGGATTTTAGGAGCGGTTCAGGTGGGGTTATTTTGTGATGCCCATCATCCATCTGCTCACGGGACGTCCCTTTCCCAATGCTGGGCCTCAGCAGCAGAGTCGGTGTCACACTCCAGCTGAGAGTGACCCCAAAGCTTTCCATCCCTGTCCTGGGGCTCGGGCACAGCTGGGCACTGCCTTTGCCATGGCCATTCCCACAGCCTCTCCATGCTTGGATGCAGAATTGCAGCCCAGCACAGGGAGGTGAGAACGTGCTGGGTGCAGCTGCAGTCCCTGTCCCCCATTCCCATTCCCTCACTCCAGCTGCTGCGTCGTGTGGGAGGTGGGAGACTGGGGGCTGGAGCACATTCTGGGGACACTGATAGTCCCCCAGTCCCAGGGTGACCTGTGAAACTGGACTGGGATGGGCATGGAAAGGTCCCTGCCCCTCACCCCCTCCATCCTTCAGCCCACCTGGGTGGTTTTTAAAGGTTTGGTGAAGGTGAAGGGGTTGATACCAATGGATTTTAAACTTTTTTCAATTTTCTAGGAAGAGAATCTAGTCTTTTAGGGTTTGTAAAATACAGGTGGTCTCAGGAATGAGGTATTTTTAGTACTTCTGTGGTCAGAGAGCCAGCAGCCCAAAGCTTTTCTAATGGATTTTATTATTCCTTCTACTAGCACTGCCTTTCCTGCTTTTATCCCTGCTGAGACAGGTCAGAGGACACAAGTCCCTTTCTGCTCACCCACTTGAGGAGGCATCAGTGTCCTGTGTAGGTCCCATGGGGTGGCTCCTGCCTGGCAGGTTTCCAGAGGGTCCTGCAGGCAGGTCCTTCAGCTGGGCAGTTTGGGAAAGCTCTGGAACAGCAGGAAAAGAACAAAGGTAAAAGAAAGGCTGAGAACTGATGGGAAGAGCAGGCAGGAGCTCAGCTTTGACAAATGCCAAGAAATTCCCTTGGAAGTGCCCTTGCTTTGCTGGTCATCCTGCTTTGCTTTCCCCTTCCCTGCTCATCCTCTGCAGCCCTTGGGGGACATTTGGAAATGAGGAGAACAGGACAGCTGGGGAGGGACAGCTGGAGCCACACAGCCCCATCCCAGGGCTTTCAAGGACCACATCAGCACATGCCCAGAGTTGTTGTCACCTCACCAGCCCCATCCCGTTGAAAACACACCTAATGGGGTTCATACAGCTGATATTCCCACCCCGAGGGGGAATAAAAAGTCACAGCCCTCTCCTTGTGGATAAACACACCTTGCAAGTCACCAAAATCCCTGGGGGAGTGGGGGGAGGATTGGATCACTTGTTCCATGTGTCCCTTCCATTTGTGGCTTAGTGCCACCACTGCAGGGTGGGGATGGCCTGGGGTGCCAGCCCTGGGCACTGAGCGAGCATGGTGGGCTCGGGGCTGGTGCCAGAGGGGCTGGAAGAGCCCGTTGTCCTTTCTGCCAGGCCCTGCAGCTGGGAAGGAACACAAGGAATCTGTTTGCCAAAGATTTGATGGGTGACAGGAGGTGCTGGAAAGTGACAGCGGGGATTCAGGACAGGGGGGACCCAGCCTTGTCCGCGCCGGGAGCGGTCCCTGCTGGGAACACGGCTGGGATGAGGGCTGGGGACATGGATGGAGCTGGCACCCCGAGCACAGCCCAGCCTTTGTGTGCTGCTTGTCCCCAGCGCCACAGCTAAAAGGGAATTTTCCTTACCCTGCCGAGGGAGTTTTCCAGGCGCCCTTCCCGGCTGCGTTCCAGGGCAATGTCCCCGTCCTGTCCCCTCCTGCCCACGGGGCTGCGGCTCCTCCGGTGCCCTGGGGGTTGTGGTGTAGTTGTGATGTCCCGTGCACTCCGCAGTTCCAGTTTTGGTGTATTTGCTGTATTAAACGTGTCTCTGCCCTTCACTGTCCGCTCTCTGCATCCATTTCCCGGGGGCTTCCAGGAATGAGGGGAATGAGGCCGGACCGGCCCCGCGGGAGCGGCCCCGGGGCTCCGACCCGGCCGACCTGTTGTGTGAGGGAGGATTGGGGGAAGGATTGAGCGTGAGGGGATTGAGTGTGAGGGGATTGAGTGTGAGGATTGAGTGTGAGGGGATTGAGTGTGAGGATTGAGTGTGAGGATTGAGTGTGAGGGGATTGAGCGTGAGGGGATTGTGTGTGAGGGGATTGAGTGTGAGGATTGAGTGTGAGGGGATTGAGTGTGAGGATTGTGTGTGAGGGGTTTGAGTGTGAGGGGATTGAGCATGAGGGGATTGAGTGTGAGGGGATTGAGCGTGAGGGGATTGAGTGTGAGGGGATTGAGTGTGAGGGGATTGAGTGTGAGGGGATTGAGCGTGAGGGGATTGTGTGTGAGGGGATCGAGTGTGAGGATTGAGTGTGAGGATTGAGCGTGAGGATTGAGTGTGAGGATTGAGTGTGAGGGGATTGAGTGTGAGGATTGAGTGTGAGGGGATTGAGTGTGAGGGGATTGAGTGTGAGGATTGAGTGTGAGGATTGAGCGTGAGGATTGAGTGTGAGGGGATTGAGCGTGAGGGGATTGAGTGTGAGGGGATTGAGTGTGAGGGGATTGAGTGTGAGGGGATTGAGTGTGAGGATTGCTGTGTGAGAGGATTGAGTGTGAGGGGATTGAGTGTGAGGGGGTTGAGTGTGAGGATTGTGAGAGGATTGAGTGTGAGAGGATTGAGTGTGAGGGGATTGTGTGTGAGAGGATTGAGTGTGAGGGGGTTGAGTGTGAGGATTGTGAGAGGATTGAGTGTGAGGGGATTGTGTGTGAGAGGATTGAGTGTGAGGATTGAGTGTGAGAGGATTGTTGTGTGAGGGGATTGTGAGGGGCAGGACTGTGTGAGGATTGAGTGTGAGAGGACTGTTGTGCGATAGGATTGTTGTGTGAGGGATTGGATTGTTGTGTGAGGGGCAGGATGGTTGATGAACTGCAGGATTGTTGTGTGAGGGACAGGATTGTTGTGGGATGGGCAGGATTGTTGTGTGAGGGAGGATTGAGTGTGAGAGGATTGTTGTGTGAGCTGCAGGATTGTTGTGTAAGGGACACTCATCCCTCAGGCTGGAGCAGAGGGAAAACTGATTTAAGACCCAAGGAATGATTGCAGTCTCTAAGACTGGAGGATTTTTTGAAGATTATGAACCAGCCATGGGCAGAGGGCAACTGGTTAAGGGAGAGCAGCATTCCCAGCCTTCCTGGCACAGGGAGGTGCAGTCAGAGCTCACAGCTGACCTGGGAATGTCCCCGGGAACAGCCTGGGGCAGATGTTCCTCCACATGTTCAAGTTCAGGGTGGATCCTCCAGTGGCAGGTCCCGAGGCGGTTTCAGGGCCAGCTTTGATCTCCACAGGGACACAGTGGACGCGGTGACCCCCAGAGTGACCCTGATGTGGCCCTGCCCTCCTGCTCCAGCCACCTCTGTCCAGCCAGCCCGGGGCAGGGGCTGTGTCCCTCCAGCAGCCTCATAGCATTCTGTAATTTTACTGCCCCAACAGGAGCTATTTTCACAGTAAATCCTTCCAAAATAGAAACCAGCAACACCCATGGGCGTCGACCCAGCCCTGGGGCTGCAGGACCGGTTGGGGGACGGGGCTGGGGACAGGACAGGGCTGGGGGTGACAAACCCCTCTTGACACTGCCAGCAGCTCCAGGGACCCTTGGGGAGGGCTGGGACCCCCAAACCTGGCTGAGAGGGGGGTGCAGCCCTGCTCCAGCCCAGCCACCCTTCCCTTTTCCCGGGATAAAAGCTCAGATAAAGTTTGAGCTCACGGCTCCTCCAGGTTGTCATCTCAGAGCCTCGGGAAGGATTTGATTCCTTTGGTCTTGGTCCCCTTCGTGGCATGTCCTCGACAGCATTTTGGAGCATGAATCGAGGGAAAAGCTGGGAAAGAGGGAACGAGATGGGCTGTGATGCAGGGAAAAAGGAGAAGGGAGACACCTCCCCGAGGGTGCTGAGCCCATCACTGAGCTCAGTCTGTTCTGCACCCTACCTGCCCTATAACATAACCCCTGGGCAGCTCTACAGGTTTCCCCCTCACCGGGAGCACCTTAATCCCCCTCAGGAGCACAGAAACTCCCAAACCAGAGGCTTTAACTCCTTCTGGGTTCACTTTCGGTTCAGCTGAACCCAGAGCTCAAAGTGACCCTTTATGAGAAGTAGGAAACAACCCCAAAGCAAAACCAGGGGAGAAGGAAAGGAGCCTGACAAAACAGAGTTGAGAAACTGCCCCGTCACACCCTGCATGCGGAGCACCTGCCATCCCCACCCCGCACAGATAAAGTGCCGAGCGCTGCCCAGCCCCTGCCCCAGCCCCGCGAGCACCTTCCCGGCCGAATCCTCCCATCCCGGAGCCAAATCCCCTGGACAAGGGCGAGGAGAACAGTTCGGCACAGCCACGGTAGGATTTGGGGGGGGGAAAATGAGATTTAGGGGGGAAAATTCCTTGTGTCCAGTTCAAACGGCGGTAACGGGTTGCTGTGGGCAGCCCCGGGGGAATTTCGGGAGAAGAGATTGATTTTCTATCAGGGGATCCCCTGAGGGGTGTGGAGGGCTGGGGAAAACCTGCTGGGCTGCCCCACTGCCTTACACTGGATTTCTCCCAGTCTGTGCTGGTGAGGAGCTGGGGGATGGAGGGGGACCCTGTCCCTGCAGGACAATTGTGGAGTTTCTTTCACTAACGGGTGGGAAAAGTCCTGTTTTCTGGTGTGTCGGATTTAAAATCTCTCCCGTGGTCGCTGGGGATCTGTGCAGCCTCACAGAGACGGGGTGGGCACAGTGAGACCCCTGACCCCACAGCTCCAGCCCCAGTGCTGGGTGACAGAATCAGCCCCAGGACCTCCAGCAATTCCAAGTGTGGGACACGGCTCTCCAGACCCGCTCCAAGGACGAACCCCCGGCACCAGCACCATGGTGTGGGCAGCCCCAGCCCTGGCAGCCGCCACCCTCTGCCTCCGTGAGTCACATCCTGTCCCCAAAAACTGCCCCGGGACCCCCAGGCACCCCCAGGGATGCTCCAGCTGTGCTGCTCCTTATCCCAATCCCCCTCCCAGGGCTCTGCCTCCTGCTCCCCTCAGCATCCACAGGCTTTTCCCAGGGACACATCTTCCCAGATTTCCAGGGATGGATTTATCCCTTTTTGTCTTCCACACCCCCCTGGAGGGAGCCGGGGGTGCTCGGGCTGGGGGCTGCTCCCTTCATAGCGATTCGCAGCATTTCCTAAACATGAAATTAGCAAAGGAAAGGCTCTTGCCAGATTTCAAACCTGGAGCTGCTTGGAACAACCCCAACGAGCCTTTCATAACCCAGGGATGTTTCCTAACCTGCTCCTGCTTCCTTGCAGGTGTCTCCACAGACCCGCTGAAAGCCACAGCGGTGAGTCCCTGCCGGCTCTGCTGGCTCCCACCGTGCCAGGGCTTTCCCCAAATTCCCCAGCTGGCGCTGGAGGTGCCAGCATTCCCGCAGTGCTCAGCTCCGGGGTGGCACAGCCGCCACCTCCCTGCTGTCCCCCTGTGCACAGCGTGGCCCTGTCCTTGTCCCGTCCCTCACCTCCATGCCCTGCTCTCAAACCCAGCTCCAGGCAAGCAGGGACAGACCCACACGAGTGTCCCCGCTGCCGAGAGTGGCTTTGATGGCTTTTGTCCCCACAAGTATCCCAGGGGCTGCTGCAGCTCCTGGCTGTTCCTGTGGATTTCCTGCACCCACGGGCAGCAGTCTGGGTGCTCCAGCCGGGTCAGATCCCATTCCCTGCATCTCAGATCCCTTTCCTTACCGGGTCTGAGCATCCCCCATCCTCTCTCCAGGCCGCCCTGATTATTGGAGCCGTCCTGTCCAACGCTGAGCAACCCCAGTAAGTACCAGCCCCGGCGGGTAAATGCTCAGATAAAGCTTGTGCTCACAGCTCCTCCTGGGGGTCGGGGGGGTCCGGAGGGTGAATTTGCGTTTATCCCACATCTGCTGCTGTGCCGGGTCCCTGGGGCAGGGAGGATTTACAGCCCTGCGCAGCCGGTTCCGTGCTGGGATTCCAGCGGGCTGGGCTCCTGCAGAAACACAAACACACCGAGAGTTCTCCTTCCTCCCCGCGGCTGCAGCGGGAGCCTCGCCCCGGCTGAAACCCGGGCGCTGCTGTTTTGTCCCGCACCCAAACCCCGGGATATGGGGGCACCCACCCGGCCGTGGGGATGGCAGCGCCCCGGCACTGATTTTACGGGACATTTTCATGACACCTCACGTGTACAGCCTCGGGGCGCTGCTGTGTGACCTGGAGCCGGGCACCATCCCGGCCTCGCATCCCAACATCCTGGAGAAGCTGAAGCTCTGCCCGGCGCTGACGGGGGCACAGCAGGACGCCCTCAATGCCCTGCTCCTCTCGGGGCACACAGCGTACGGGTGAGGAGCCTTCCCGCTCCTGGAAGGGTGGGCGGCGGACAGGAGGGGTGGGCATCCACGGGGATGCTGAGCTGGTGCTGCTCCTGCTGCCGCAGGGATCCTTCAAGCTGGGATTTACAGACCCTGCAAGATTTGGGGCCGCTCGTGCTGGCGTTGAACCAGACCACGCTGAGTTTGGTGGCCGAGGTAAGGTCCCGCCTCGGGGAGGAGAGGACCATCAGGCAGGACAGCTCCGAGGCTGGGGGACTCAGGATCCTGTGCTCCCGGGTCCTAGAACCCTCTGTCTGTGTGCCCCCAGTCCCAGTGCCCTGTGTCCCTGTGTCCTCTGGACCCAGCACCTTCTGTCCCTGTGTCCCTGGTCCCAGCACTCTCTGTCCCTGTGCCCCCAGTCCTAGCACCCCTCTGTCCCTGTGCCCCTGGTCCCAGCACTCTCTGTCCCTGTCCCCTCGGTCCCAGTGCCCTGTGTCCCTGTCCCTGTCCCTTTGGTCCCAGCACTCTCTGTCCTTGTCCCCCTGGTCCCAGCACTCTCTGTCCCTGTGCCCCCAGTCCTAGCACCCCTCTGTCCCTGTCCCCCCGGTCCCAGCACACTCTGTCCCCGCAGGCAGCACGGGAGGATTTCAGGAGGAGCATCGCTGCCGCCTACATCAGCCAGGGACGTTCCCAGCGGGAGGAATCCCTGATGCTCCTCAGGGCGCTCGCAGCAGCATCAGCTGCCTCCCAGCCCCGGCTGCGGCGCAGCGCGGACCGTGAGTGCTTCCCTTCCCTCCGGCCAGGCCGGAGCTCTGGGAGGGGACAACGCCGGGGGCTGGTGGGATCTGGGAGCTCCCAGCTGGACCAGGCAGAAATCTGGGATTCCCATAAGCCGGGGAAGTGGGGAAATGTGCTTGAAGCACAGGGCGGGAGCAGGGATGTGGTGGCAGCACTCAGGAAGGAGCTGGGACAGTGGGACAGTCCCCAGGCAGGGCCAGCGCCAGGGCAGGACGCTGCAGGAGCAGAGGATGCTCCTGTAGGGGACATGGAACAGTTTGAGCTGCTACAGGACAAAGCACAAGTGGGCTACGAAACATCACCAGGTTCTTCTGGAATGACTTTAGGGAATGTCAGCAAACGAGGCACCTCCATGGACTGGGGACCAGGGGATGGGAGAGGATCCACCGTGGCTTGAGCCTCGTTTTTGTGATTCCCTGTCCTTCAGCAGGGCCCTGTGGCAGGAGCAGGGCCAGGTGGGAAGGGCACACGCAGGACACACATCTCTGCCTGATACAGTTCCTTGCCCTCAGGCTGCCAGTCCAAGCCCATCACCGCCAGCAACATCAATGACATCATCGTCTACCTCATCGAGCTCGACCTTGACCAGCTCAACCTGTGCCTGAGCAATGATGTGCTGATAGAAAACCTGGAGGCTGTGCTGGATCTGCCAATCACCACAGGGGCTGCCTGGGTCCTGAAAAAAAAGGTGGATGAGGTAAGGAGTGGCACAGGGCAGGAGCCCCCCAGCAGCATGGGCACGAGCTGGGATGGGCAGGGAACAGGGCTCAGTGGGCACAGGGATGAAGGTGCCCAAGGGGGTCCTTTGCACTCATTCCTGCCCTATTTTCCTTTTCCCTTCCCTCGCCCTCTTTCCTGCCCCACGGGCCGGGCCCCACAGTTTTTCCAGGAGTCAGGGATCCCAGAGGAGCAGCTGAGGCGCCTGGGGATGCTGTCCCGCCTGTACACGGAGCAGGAGATCAGCCACTGGCAGGTGACATCCAGTGACACCCTCTCAGCCCTGCTCAGCAACTCGGGAGGAAAGTGGAATGATTCCCAGGTAAACCCATGGCAGCAGAAAGGGATGGATGGTGAGGAACCCAAACTGGCACTGCCCCTGTCCCAGCCCAGCTCAGGGCGGAGGCATTGTGGGGTTTTTTGGGGGTTGGCAGCACTGCCACCCTTACCAGGAGCATCTCCCATCCCTGCTGTGTCCCTCAGGTGCAGCAGCTGCTCAGCAGGTACCTGGCCCTGGGGGGCTCCTTGACGGGGCCCCTGCTCCAGGAAATCGGAGGCAAGCGCCTGTGCAACCTGCAGGAGGAGCAGATCCAGCAGATCCCTGCTGCAGCCATCGGGTGAGCCGCTTCTGGGGCTGCTGCTCTGCCCTGAGAGCCCCCAGGGCTCTGGGGAGGTGGGATGGAAGAGCCCCAGCTCTGTTGTGGATGTCCCCAGTCCCAGATCCTACCTGAGCTCCAGGACCATGAGCAGGGATATCCTGCTCATCCCTCCCAGCCACCAGAACAATTCATCTGCAACTGGGGGTGCTGCTGATGCCTGGAGAGGCTGTCTGGAACAGACTGGGCAGAGCTAAAGGAATCAAGCAGGGATTTATTAAAAGGCCTCAAAGGATGCACCTTGGGCAGCACAAGGGCCTGGCCAGGGCTACACCCGAGATGGACAATGGGTCAGGAGTTTCCACCCTTGGATCAGCTTTGGTCCATTTCCATGTTGGGGTTCAGTGTCCAGCTCCAGCTCAGGTTCTGCAGTCCCACCCTCCCAGGCTGCTCTCCTCAATCCCCTGCTGTTTGCACTTTTTGGGGCTGGAGCTCGGCGGTGTCCTTGGTTGTGGGGCTGGAAAAGGATTGTTCTGTGTGCCTGAGCTGTGAGGAGAGCTGCTGGCACTGGACACAGAGTGCAGAGCTATGTCCCAGGGCAGCCCAGGAGCTGGGAAATGGAAAGCTCAGGCTGAAGGCATCAGAGCTGACCTGTGTCCCCCTTCCAGGACTGCTGGGCAGTTGAACATCTCCTCATGCTCCCAGTCCAAGAAGGATCAGCTCTATGGGAAGGCCCGGGAGGCCTTTGCCAGCCTGGCCAGCACCCCCAGCCTCTACTACTGCCAGATCCGGCCGTACCTGGGTAGGTGCTTCCCCTCCACCCTCCCTCCCACCACCAGGTTCGGGGTCTCCTCTCAGCCACAGGTCTGGCAGCCTCCAGAACCTCTCCAAATCCTCCCCAGAAGTGCTGGAAGGGTTTGCACATCTCCAGGTGTCCTCTGGGCTCTCTTTAAGGTGGAGCTCCTGCAGAGGATCTGAAGGACTTGGCTACTGCTGGCGTGGCCATAAACATGGATCAGGGCACCTTCCTCGCCCTGAATCCCGAGGAATTGCAGGTACAGCCCTGGGGTGCTGCTGCCCCCTCCCCAGGGAAGTGCAGGGCTGGCTGAGGGCTGAGGTCAGAGCCCAACCAAATCACCAATTCTGCACTTTCTCACCTTTATAAATTTCCTTTAGGAAGCATTAGTTGCTCTGCAGCCCCGTTAGCAAAGCGTCTGGGGCTGTGGGGGTGAGGGAAGGGGATGCTCTGTGTGTGTTGCAGAAACTCAGCGTCACCGACGTGAAACATTTGCTGGGGGAAAACCTCCCCGAGCTGAAGGAGCACGAGCACGAGCCCCCGGTGCTGAGCTGGCTGCAGCAGCAATCCCAGCACGAGCTGGACTGCGTGCTGGGCATCGGCCTGCAGGGAGGGCAGCCTGAGCCCACGGGGACAGCCAGCCCTGCTGCCACCTCCACGGCCACTGTCACCAGCCCTGCTGGCCCCACCACCCCGGCCAGCGTCACCTCCATGGCCACTGTCACCAGCCCTGTGCCCACCACCCCGGCCAGCATCACCTCCACGGCCACTGTCACCAGCCCTGTGCCCACCACTCCAGCCAGCATCACCTCAAAGACCACTGTCACCAGCCCTGTGCCCACCACCCCGGCCAGCATCACCTCCACGGCCACTGTCACCAGCCCTGTGCCCACCACTCCAGCCAGCATCACCTCAAAGACCACTGTCACCAGCCCTGCTGGCCCCACCACCCCAGCCAGTGTCACCAGCCCTATGCCCACCACCCCGGCCAGTGTCACCTCTGTGGGCACTGTCACCAGCCCTGTGCCCACCACCCCGGCCAGCATCACCTCCAAGACCACTGTCACCAGCCCTGTGCCCACCACCCCGGCCAGCATCACCTCCACGGCCACTGTCACCAGCCCTGTGCCCACCACTCCAGCCAGCATCACCTCAAAGACCACTGTCACCAGCCCTGCTGGCCCCACCACCCCAGCCAGTGTCACCAGCCCTATGCCCACCACCCCGGCCAGTGTCACCTCCACGGCCACTGTCCCCACCTCTCATCACCCTGCCACCTCAGCCCATGTCACCCCTGTGCCCACCACCCTCCCCACTGTCCCCAGCACCTCAGGCAGTGCCACCACCCTCCCCACTGTCCCCAGCACCTCAGGCAGTGCCACCACCCTCCCCACTGTCCCCAGCACCTCGGCCAGTGTCACCTCCATGACCACCGTCCCCAGCCCTCACCCCTCGGCCACTGTCACTGTCCCCACCACCAGTGCCATTGGCAGCCACTCGAGCCCTCAGCCGAGCACGGTCCCCCCCAGGACCCCCCACCCCGAGCACTCTGAGCCCAACCCCCCCCCGGCACCCCCCCCCCACACTGAGGGTCCCACTGTCCCCCCTGTCCCCACTGCCACAGCAGCGCCCTGCTCCACCCACCAGGCCCCCACCACAGACAGAGCCACCACCCCTGCTGTCACCCTCCTCAGCACCCTCCTGGCCACCAGCAGCCCCAGTGCCACCCCAGTCCCTGCTGTCACCTCCAGGGCCACCACCAGCACTAGTGTTGGCACTAACCCGGCTGGTACCACCCACAGCACTGTCACCACTGTCCCCAACCCCTCCTCTGCTCTTACTGCCACCCCTGTCCCCAGTCCCACCTCTGCTCCCACTGCCACCCCACAGCCACTGTCACCACTTCCCCCCACCTCTGCTCCACTGCCACCCCTGTCCCCAATCCCACCTCTGCTCCCACTGCCACCCACAGCACTGTCACCACTGTCCCCATCCCACCTCTTCTCCCACTCCCAAACCCTCCTGTGCTCACACTGCCACCTCAGTCCCTCCCTCCCCCTCTGCTCCCACTGCCACCCACAGCACTGTCACCACTGTCCCAAATCCCACATCTTCTCCTGCTGCCACCCCCATTTCCAATCCCACCTCTGCCCCCACTGCCACCCCTGTCCCTAACCCATCCTCTGCCCCCACTGCCACCCCTGTCCCTCCGTCCCCCTCTGCCCCGGCTGCCACCCCAGCCCCACACACGCCCACCCCCATTCCCAGCTCCCCCATCCCGACCCAAACAAGCCCCGGCTCCTCCCCGGCCGTGCCGTGCCAGCCCAGCTCCGCTCCCGGCCCCTCCTCCAGCCCCAGAGCCACCCCTGGGAGTGTTCCAGAGCCAGCACGGCCAACCTCCAACGGCTACATCAACCTGCAGCCCGAGCCCGGTGAGCTGGGAACGTGGGAAGGGCTCGGGAATGCCGGGGGGGGGACAAAGCTGGCTGATCCTGGTGGGATTCGGTGCTGGGGGACAGGTGGGGACAAGCCCTGGGGCTGCCCTCAAGTCCTCAGGTGCGCTTCAAGGTGTCCCATCACCTCGCGAGCCCTCCCCGGGCAGCTGGAGAATCCCATCCCCGTGTTCTCCCTGCAGGATCAGGATCCAGGCTCTGCTCCCGCCTCGCTCTCCCGCTGGCGGCCGCCGTGGGGAGCGTAACTGCTGGGGGGGCTGCTATGAGCCCCCCGGCCCCCCGCGCACGCCTCCCTCCATCCCAGCGGAACTGCGCTGGGCGAGTCCCTGCTGGGCAGCAGCAGCCAGGAAAGGGAAGAGAATTCACCCCCATGTGATGCCAGCACAGGATTTGGTTATTTTTGAGGCTGGCCGGTGTAGGACGACAGATTTTTCCAGCCTGGAGAAGCCCCACAGGTCATTACTAGAGATTTACTCCCTGTAGTAGAACCAGCAGTGCTGCTGACTGCTCTGCCAAGGCAACAACACCGGGCCCAGCTCTTGCAGGGATTTCCTGTCCATCCCATCCCGCTGGGATCTGGTCAACAGTGGGAAAACTCAGGGATTTCAGTCACTGGTGGCCCTGCCCTGCAGCTGAGAGATCCCCAAAAATCCTATTTCACGTTCTCACGAGCTGCTTTTTGATCAAGCTTTGCTCAAACCCCGCACAGACTCTCATGGGATGATTAGCTGGAGATAATTTATCTTGATTACTGTTCAGTGCTATACAATAAAACTTCAATCTGGTTTTTCCTAATCCAGCGTGTCCTTTGAGGTGCTCAGTGCTTTGTGGGGAAGCTTTTCCAGCATAAATCCAAAACCTGCAGTGAAGGACAGACCTGATCCCTCTCTAGAAAGCTCAGTCAGTGAAGATTTATAAGATATTAAATATATAAATCCCTTTTTCCCTCCCAGACTCTCCTCCTGGAGGAAAGAGGGATGTCGGGAGCTGGGTACAGGTTTCACTGAGGGCTTTTTTTGACAGATATTTCCAGTGAGGGGGGAAAAATATAGAAAACCTTGTACAAAGTTCCTTTCCTCCACACGAGGAAGCTGAGAACAGCCTCAGCTCCTAAATGTTGGACAGCCAACCCCAAGGAACAGGAACAGGCAGGGATTCTGAGGGGATTCATGGGGGGGATTCCTGCAGTCAGAATGGTGAGGGCAGCCCAAGGAAGAGCAGACACTCAGCAGTTTGCTTCTGGCATTTTCACCCAGTTCCAGGATTTATTCACAAGCAGCTGGCAAACATCACTCCCACCCTGAGGTCTTGGCAGTGTCACGAGGTCAGGCTCTGGGAAATGTCACTTTTAACCTGCAGAACTCACCCTTAAACCCAGCAGTAAGATGGGGCTGAGCAGGGGTTTGGGGCAGAGCTGGGCTTGGGCTGTCCCAAAGGAAAAGATCCTGCACCAGAGAGTCTGGGAATCTTCCCTTCAT